>NC_069124.1:89562565-89902565 GCF_026914265.1 Mya arenaria
TTCTGAAATTGCAGGTATAGGTATTTAGAGAACTGCACAAACTGCGAAGGAGGTGTGTATTGTTCCAGCGCTGGTCTGACCTCCCCTACTGGCAATTGTTCTGAACGATACTACTGTATGAGCAACGCCATTAGTCGCAGCCCTACAGATGGTGTGACTGGCGATGTTTGCCCTATAGGTCACTACTGTCCCACGGGCACTGGACCTTCCCCATTGCCATGTGAATCAGGGAGATTTGTGGCCATCACTGCCCAGTCCACCTGTTATGACTGTACAGCTGGCCATTACTGCACTGATGGCATCAATGAGGTGGACTGTCCTCAAGGCTACTACTGTCCCACAGGCACTGGTGCAGTCTGGCAACGATGCCCCACAGGCACTTATGGTTCTTCCACTGGTTTTAGCACTGAAAGCCAGTGTACAACATGTCCAGGTGGCCAGTACTGTGAAACAACAAACCTGACTACTCCTAGCGGACCATGCGCTGCTGGGTACTTCTGTAACTCAGGCTCTGACAGTGCCACACCCTCCAATGCCACAGCTGGTGATGCAGGCCCCTGCCCCGTGGGTCACTACTGCGAAGAGGGCACCCAGACACCCACACCATGCCCTATTGGAACTTTCAGCAATCAGACCCTGTTAACAGCAGCAGCAGAGTGTACCAACTGCACACCAGGCTACTTCTGTGACACCACTGGTCTAACAGAGCCAGTTGGATTGTGTAGCGAAGGCTTCTACTGCCTGGGAGGAGCCACGCAGGCTCACCTCCAGTGGCTGACAGCACAGGAGGCCCGTGCCCAGTGGGGAAATACTGCACTAACGGCACAAGCACCCCACCTGACTGTCCTGCTGGCACATTCCAAAGTATAGAACAACAATCAACTTGTGATCCATGTCCAGCTGGCTACTACTGTGTTGCTGGAAGCTCCAGTAATGCTGATTGCCCAGCAGGTATTGAAAGATTTGTTGGTAGATTTAATAGTACATGTACACACCATTTGATAAATCTTTTCACTAGATATTATTGTATATATTTTGATAGTTATATAAGAAATTATAAGACACAGAGTCCTGCTTTAAAACTATTTCAATATTTGTTTTTATGTAACAAATTTTATTTCAGGTTACTATTGTCCACAAGGCACTGAATTTGCTCATCAGTACCCCTGTCCTAATGGAACCTATTTTGGCTTTACACGAGCCAAAGTGATGATGCATGCGTGATCTGTCCGGCTGGTCAGTATTGTCCATTCCAGGGCCAGTCTGCCACTGCAGGGCCATGTGCAGGAGGATGGTACTGCACTTTGGGATCCTGGACCGACAAGCCCAGTACCCTTGGTAATGACACGGGCTCTGAATGCCACTGCCCTGCCCAGAGCATCGGGGGAAAGTGTGTGGCTGGAGAGTTTTGTCCGGTAGGATCATCTGTGCAGACTGCGTGCACAGGAGGCTACTACTGTGGGACAGATGAGCTGGATGCTGTCACTGGCCCCTGTATGGCAGGATACTACTGCAGTTCTGGATCAACCATGCCAAATCCTGTGAATGAAACCTTTGGTGACATCTGCCCCAAGGGTAACTATTGTCCAGAGGCCAGTCAGGCTGCAATACCTTGTCCAGAGGGAACCTTCAGCAATGCCTATGCCAATGAGAATCTAACCAACTGTCTGCCATGTACCGCTGGAATGTACTGTGCTGGAACAGGAAGGGACCTGCCCAATGGGAACTGCACAGAGGGATGGTTCTGTCCCCAGGAGAGCACCCAGCCCCAGCCAACTGGCAACGAATGTCTGGCTGGTCATGAGTGCCCAGAGGGCAGTGGTGCAGAGACCCCCTGTCAGTCAGGATACTACCAGCCTGATGTTGGCCAGGGATCGTGTTTCATCTGCCCGGTTGGCTCCTACTGCGACCAAAATGAAGCCATTGCAGAAGAGCAGAGTGGTGTTGGTGAGGCATCCCATGGAGTGGTCACCCCAAAGACATGTCCAGCAGGCTACTACTGCCCTGCTGGCACAGAGACTGCCATGGCCAACCCCTGTCCTATTGGTACCTACAGCAATACCACAGGCTTGGCAAATGAGAGCCAATGCATTCTGTGTGATCCAGGCTACTACTGTGACAACCCAAACATGCTCGCTCCAGCGGGACCATGTAACCCAGGATATTACTGCACACTGGCTGCGTTTGAGCCCAACCCTACAGTGAATGGTAGTGAGTGTGTGCAGGGGGAATACTGCGTTGAAGGCTCTCCTTACCCAGTTGACTGTCCTAAGGGGATGTATGGGTCCGCACCGCAGCTGACTGCCTTGAGTGACTGCACCTTCTGCCCCCCAGGGCAGTACTGTGACTCCCCAGGATTGACAGCACCCTCAGGCAACTGTCTGGCAGGATACTACTGCAGCAATGCCTCAGAAGAAGCAGCTCCAGTGGGCACAGTGTATGGAGACATCTGCCCTGCTGGGTTCTTCTGTGAGGAGGCCAGCCACCAGCCAAAAGCCTGTGATGCCGGTACATACCAGCCATTTCAGGGCCGCACCAACATCTCGGCATGCCTTGACTGTGATCCAGGCAGCTACTGTAATGCTACTGGCCAGGCCTCAGTCACTGGAGATTGTCTTGCAGGTATGAATTATTGACACATAAGTATTGACATTCATATCATCTTTTGTAAGTATGATGTACTGAGTTTATTTATTGGAATGCTTTAAATAATTTAAATACTCAGTAATGCTTTCAGCATTTACTGTCATTGAAATATGTGTATGTTAACAAAACAATACAATATTTGCTTTTAGGCTACTTCTGTACTCTGGGCTCAACCAACATGGCTCCAACAGATGGAGTTATGGGCGATATCTGCCCTGCAGGCTCTTACTGTCCCCTTGGCACCCCTAACCACATCTTCTGCCCAAATGGCACTTACACTAACCACACAGGCGCAGCAGCTTGCTACATCTGCCCTGCTGGATCATATTGCACAAACAGAGACAGTGCGGAGGCCTGCCCCATGGGTCACTATTGCCCCGAGGGTACTGGTGCTGACAAGATCCCTTGCCCTGCTGGAACCTATAATCCTGTTGAATCCATCACCCAGCAGTCTGAGTGCACACAGTGTGATGGTGGGAAATACTGCCAGCTGCCAGGAATGGACAACTACACTGACATCTGTGATGCAGGATACTACTGTACTCAAGGTTAGTGAAATTTCAATAGATTGCCTTAGGTTAGGACAGACAGCATATCATGGTAAGATTAATATGTAGAGGAATTTCATCATAATTCTTTACTTCAGGATAAAAGTTTCTATACTGTAATTTTTGTTCAACATTTTTTTGTCGTTATTAAGCCTACATGACCATTTCTACCATATATCACAATGCCTTATTTGTATGACAGGTGTGGACACCCCATCGCCAAATTCTGTTAACAACACCGGTGTGGGGGCAAAGTGTCCTGTAGGCTATTACTGTCCAGCAGGCTCAGCTCTGCCTTTGCCCTGCTCTGCTGGAACATACAGGTAAGATTATCTACCTGTTTTCATAAAAGCAAAAAAGTATGGTCATTTGTTAAATCCGAACAAAACAAATTTGGGTCTTGTATATTGCAGTAAGCTTAAAGGATAGTCTCTTGTTTCTGTCCAGTTGATTACCTATGAGAGGGTCAGCAGATTTTGATCATTTTCCATAAAGATATTCAACACAATAAAATAAAGGTCAAGTTTGGCTTTGGTTACAAACTACTACCAGTAATTTTTGCCAGAGTTATGGCTCCTTTTCAACCTGAATTGCCAAAAATATGGTGTCTGGAGAATAACTTGTAAAAGGTTTGATTGATTTAGATAATTGTTTACGTCAATTTCTGTTTTGGTTACAAACTACCAATTTTTAATGGAGGATGCCCCCTTTTAACTTGAATTGCCATGGACGAGTTGATTGATTTCAATCATTTTTGTACACATGTTTAACACCATTAAAGGCATGTCAAGTTTGAGTTAGAAACCTCCAATTTACTATAAGTATGCCCAAAATCTGGTGTCAGGACAGTAACTCATGAAAAGGTTGACAGATTTTAACAATTTGTTACACAGGTTTGACACTTTAGAATTCAGTTCAAGCTCGACTTCTGTTACAATCCACCAATATTTGATGGAGTTATGGCCCCTATCAAAGAAATAGTCTACCGTTTCTGTGTCCAAGTGGCGTGTGAGGTTATCTGTCACTCCTGTGACAGCTTTAGTTTCTAATTCTTTAGTTAAAGCATTCATGTATGTAATATTTTAAATATTGCCTTGATTTCATAATGTAACTTTGCATCTGTCTGTACAATACAGTGATGCTGAAGGTTCAGCCACATGCCAGACATGTCCAGCTGGCTACTACTGCATGGAGAACACTACCTCATACAGCCTGTATCCATGTCCAGCTGGCTACTATTGCCCTGCAGGCACCACCCATGATACACAGTTCCCCTGTACAAAAGGCTACTACAACCCAACCAATATCATGGATGACGTGAATGACTGTCTTGAGTGCCCCCCTGGCTTATACTGTGAAAGTGAGTGCTTTGTCATACATCAAGTGATCTATGACATCAGTGATAAAGTAGCAAAAGAAGCAGTCAAAGCCCTAAAATAAAATTCAACATCAGTGTTTAAAAATACTTATGAAATTATATGTTCAAATGAAAATATACTGCTTAGGATAAATCTTGCTATTTTGCTCAACTGACAAATGCTTAATGATTCTTTCTTATTAAACTTCAATATAAACACATGCACGGTTTGTTTTGTCCTCAGCTGATGGCCTGGAAGCGCCAACAGGTAACTGCACGGCAGGCTGGTACTGCACAGGAATGTCATACCAGACAATGCCGGTGGATGAGGTGAATGCCACAGACCCGGCGATGTGTTCATGCCCCTCCGCTAACTACACAGGCGGTGAGTGCTGGCCAGGAACATACTGTCCTGCAGGAGCTAACTACCCGGTCCAGTGTGATGGGGGATCCTACTGCAGCCAGAATGGACTCTCTGCACCAGAAGGACTGTGTGATGCAGGCAAGTTGCTGTGATTCTTACTTCGTCAGTTTATTGTTTAACTCAAAAGTTTGTTGAGCTTGAAAGTAAGGATGTTTTTGCACTCCAGAAGAGTCAAGCGGAACCGTCGTGTATTTGAATCCATCAATTCTGGTGTAATTAGTCAGGAATATCGTCTAGTTACTGTGTTTAGGTGTTGATTATGTTTCCTTTTAAATAAACATGAAACCTGATGATTCATTCTATCCTAAAAAAAAGTTGTTAATTTTAGCTCTACTATTGTCTGTGTGTCTGTGCTTGCGTCTGTGCATTCATGAATCTGTAAACAATTGCTTGTGAATGAGATACAGTCTTCAGTTTTGATTGTTTCTCAATAAAACTTTTACAGTAGTTAGATAGCAATTAGAGCTTGGTTCCTTTGGAAAATGAGATTCGCCCATGCATAACTGGGTTATGGCCCTTGAAATTATCCAAAAAAAGTAGCTATTTTTAGCGAAGTCTAATTTAAAGAGAGACAGCCTGTTTTTAGATTGTACAATTTGTTTAATGTTTTAAAAAGAGGTCACAGTTACAGTTTAAGAAGGTTGGTTGATTTTTAGCTCTACTGGCCAAAGGCGTACGATGGTGCAGTGTCCATCGTTTGCTTGTGAACCTTTGTTCAATTTATGCCCGTAAGGGTCATAACTGGCCACACCCCGGGGTTCACAAGTCTGTTACTGCAAGGCCAAGACCCTTGATTTTGTAACGTGTATGGCCAAAGACGCAACAGATCCTTTCAGAGAAAAGCATGCTCTACCCTGAAGGGTCGACTGGTATTATTTACATACGCCATAAACCTCCACCCGGAGAACTGATTATGCCAATTTGCACATAACTAAGTACCGTAACATACTATGAATGCACTTCCGCCTACAGCGGAACGTTACGTTACTTTCCCTCCAAGAAGACTCATCCCAAGTCTTGCCCTTGGAAACTTGTGGTAAGGCAACATGTCTTCATCTCACGGCTGCCACCATTTGTAACGTGCACGGCCAAAGATGCAACAGACTCCTTCAGAGAAAGCACGCTTGACCCTGAAGGGGTTGACTGGTCGTATATACATAGACCCTGAACCTCCACACAGAGAACTGATTATGCAAATTTGCATATATCTAAGTACATCAACGTAATATGAACACACTTTCGCCTACAGAGGAACATTACGATATTTTTTATGAGGCATCATATAGTAGTCCTGACTCCTGGGTTAAAAAAGTGGCACCACCCTGAGGGTCACCAGTGTTACAATGATATAAAGGAAAAATTTACAATTTTGTCTAGTGGTAATAAACATTTAAAACTTTCACTTAGTTGAGTGCTTTAGAGTCAACATGGCCACTTGTTATTGTGTCTCAATCAAACATGTGTAGCAGTTTGACATCCATGAGAGCTCTGTTCCTTTGGAAAAGGGTCAAATCCGCTCATGTGTAGCCTTACCAAAGTATACATCAAGCAGACAATTGCTACAGATCAAAATATTCATCAACTGTTGTACACTTGTGGACTAGTGGTTTAGGAATGTGTATTTAAAAAAATCTTAACTTAACCAGCAGGGGTTCGTACCCACTACAACCTAAAATAAATTTGTATATTTTAATGAATTTTTTTCTTTAATTTCTGTATCATACAGTAAAATAATGATAAAATAAGTGTTTTCAAATGTGTAACCAGCAAAACAAATTTCGGTTCAAAACATGAGCAAGATCCTTTAAAACATATGTGTGTGTTACCAGTATGAACATGCTTTTGATATGAACTACTATCACTGGCACATATTAAAATAGCTCATCCAACTAATTTGTTTACTGCATTTTCTGTCCTCACATGTTGAACATGCAAAGTTTTCAGCTTACCAAAACACAAACCATTCCAAGTGAACTATAAGTATCTTGCCAATTACCAATACATCCATGCTCTGGATTGAAAATTACCACAAGAGCAATGACAGTAGAGAATAGGCCCTCGTGGGCCTCTTGTTTGTATAACAATTTCTCATTATTTTCAAAACTGAAGCAATTTTTGTGTGTATTGATTTTAAGTTTGACATTGTTTCTTACAGGTTACTACTGTGTTGGTGGGGCCACCTCCCCTAATGGCACAGAATGTACAGCAAACCACTACTGTCCCCAGGGCTCCACCACCCCCACCCCCTGTCCTCCTGGCTCCTTTTCGTTTGCCACTGGTAACATTGCCCTTGACAACTGTGAGCAATGCACACCAGGCTTCTACTGCTCCAGCTCTGGAATATCTGGCCCCTGTGCTGTTGGTTTCTACTGTCCTGCTGGTCAGGCATCAGCCACCCCAGCAAACTACACGTGCCCAGCAGGCTTCTACTGCACAGGCGGTCTTGGCACCCCTACAGAGTGTCTGGCTGGCATGTACCAGGATGAGATTGGCCAATCAGAGTGCAAGGAATGCCCCATTGGAAGGTGAGACAAAAAAAAAGTCAAGATCACTGTACCATGTGAAGGCATTCCTTGGTTGAATGATACAGTCAGTGCTGTCATAAGGATACATAACATACCTTTTACATTGTATTAAGACTTCAGGTTTGGTATCAGTTTTGTCATTGCTGTATATTATTTCAAATGATTCAGCAATTTTACCCATTACACAAGAGGTACAATACATCTTTTCGGAAAAATGTAACACAGTCTGTTTTATTTAGAATATCTCTTCTCATGCAGATATTGTGACCCGGTGGAGGAAACAGCCAACCTCGGGTTTGCTACAGGTGTGGTCACCCCAATGGCCTGCCCAACTGGTTACTACTGCCTGGTGAACACCACATCTGCGGGTGACTACCCCTGTCCCACGGGCACATTTAACAACCAGACAGCCATCCAGGCAGACTCAGAGTGCACACCATGTACTGGAGGATTCTACTGTGACTCACCTGGTACACTTGCATTTTGTTTAAATTATAGTGATAAAGTGTGAAAGTACAAATATATATGTATCATTATGAATGACCAATTTTAACCTATTTATTTTTTTCTACCCAATGAAATTAAGTTTTTACATGAAAACATTTCTTCTTTTTTTCAATTTTAGCCTGTATTATGACTTGTTAACAAAATTTACTATACAGACATACATATGTAATATGATGACCTTGTTTCATAAAATGATTGTTAAATGTGTTTTCAGGACTATCTGAACCACAAGGGCCATGCAATGAGGGATTTGTGTGCGTTTCTGGCTCTGACACTCCATCACCCACCAGTGTTGTTGGCTATGTGTGTCCTGCAGGCTCGTATTGCCCTGCACAGTCAGCTGTGGAGACGCCCTGCCCCGCAGGAACCTTCTCAAACACCACAGGACTCCACAATGTCTCCTCATGTGAACAGTGTACACCTGGATACTTCTGTGCTGCTGATGGTGAGCTCTCCTTAACAGCCCTGTAGGGTATCGAAATTGGATAACAGCTTTATAATTATGTAATTTAATTGGATTTACTCTCATTTGTCTCTTTCAATGGAATGGCAACATAACCAGTGTTTTACATGGTAGGTTTGACAGAGCCTTCCGGACCTTGTGATGCTGGCTTCTACTGCTCTGGTGGAGCCATTTTGCAGAACCCGTCTGCCCTGGCATATGGTGACACATGTCCCACAGGCCACTACTGCCCCTCTGGTACGGGATCCCCGGAACCCTGTCCCGCAGGCACCTATCTGACCACGACTGGGGGCCAAAATGTCACTGATTGTGCTGACTGCCCCCCAGGACGCTTCTGTGCCTCCACTGGGCTTAGCAACTATACTGGTAGGCATAGGTCTTTTCACCTCTACTTGTAACAAAACTTATTTTTATTTTTAAATACAGTTAAACACCATTATTCCGAACACTGTTTATCTGAAATTATGGCTATTTCGAAAAAAAAAATTCCCTCCCAATTTCAATCCTTCTTTGGTTAACTAAGTTTTTAATCTATAATCCAAAATCGCTATTCCGAAAAAGTCATTATTTTGAAGTAAAAATTAAGGTCCCGATTTGGTATTTCACCTATTTATCAATCCTTATTTGGAACTTAATCATCTCATAGTTTTTCACACCATACTGCGAATGCACTCGGGCGTCAGCTTGAGGTGACAATGGAGCACAATTAGTGATTGTTAAAAAATGACATTGAGCATGCGTATGTTACCAAAAATGATGTTAGAAAATGAGCGATGCTTTGAGTGATGTAGTGTGTACATATTTGCTGGTTAACACAACCTGAATAACACTTGACCTGCTATCATTCCGGACAAGGCCCGCTAACAATCCCGGGAGGATCATAACGATTTTGCATACATGTGCTGTCATCTTGTGTTAAATGTTTAATGTTGTTTTAATAAAGAAGCATAATAACAAATTATTTGTCATTTATTAAACAATCAATCAGCAAACATGTATACGAAATATCAGTCAAACCGAATGTATCGAATTGGTAATGTGTAACGGACATTGCAATCTTCACAACTTAATATTTCACGTTATCTTTCTGTCATTTTCTGAAAATTGTTAATCTGAAATATTGTTATTTCGAAATAATTTTTTGGGTCCCTTAAATTTCGGATGAATGGTGTTCAACTGTATGTCAAGCTATGCAGATATGTCAAAGTAAACTTTTCTAACATCAAAATTATTATGAATTATTTGTTGATGATTTATTGAATAAAGGAATTATTATGAATAAAATTGATGATCTGATTCTTATTCATTGTGCCAATGCACATTTACAGGATCGGGTGTTGTTGGTAATTGAAATGTTTGATTCTCCATATTATCCTATTGTTTCCTGTGTATATCTGGGAACTCACTGTACACTTGGACTCACAACTAACTGATCTATGACTCCCTAACATGGACGCCATCTGCATGTCACTGTTTTCAAGCAGCAGCAGGAAGCATGTCTTCAGCTGCATATAAGCTCTTTTTCAGTGATTGCTTTTAAGACCAATGACAACAACTTTATAAGAACATATTTTAACATTTTTCACTTGATTTTTGTCATTACATAGAGAAATGTTGTCATGGCAACATGTTTAAAACATATTCATAACTTATCATGAAACTTAAAATTCATTTGATTTGTATTCTTATTATGTTTACCAATGCTTGATGACTTAAATCTAATCAATTATTTCATCTTACAAAATGAATGGTGAAATCTGTTGTGTTTCATTTTTATTGAATCCATATGGATGTTAACAATGTACACTTTATGTGATATTTGTTTCTCTACTCTTCTCTGTATAAGGATCATGTGACATTGACTGTAAGTGGTCACCTGTCTGGTGATATGCACGCTGTATCACAACTAGAATGGCTTAAACTGTTCAGGTTATGTCGTACAGGATTTGTCCGCTTCTTATTAGTTCCTATTAAGCTTTAATCATAAGTAGTTTTACATGCATTTTATTCTTTTATTTTGCAACATCATTACAGCAATTTTTAATTGAATGGAAATATTTAGTATCAAAGTTGGTATTGCATTTGTTAGTACCACTAATTAATCTAATTAATGTCAATTAATCTAATTAATGTCAATTGTCATCTCCCCATTTTTGTCACCACTATATCCATCCCTCCTTGCATCACCCCTATGGTGCTTTTCTATGCTTTGCATGACATATTCTTGATTTCAGCCTTGCATGGCAAGCTTTGTATATGAAATATGCATGATTATCAAAAGCCCTGACAAAATTGCAGCGCAGAGTTCTACTTTCTAAGAAGTCCTGATACATATCTTGCTGGTGTTATTTCCTTTGTAGAAATATCAGTAGTTTGTTTATGTAAATATTAAAAAGAACACGCATTAGAGCAAGCTCAATGTAGTACTGTGTTTGTTTGTCCATTGTAAAAATGTGTAAGCTTAATTTAGTTTCACCTAAGAGTATTATTATGTTAGAGAACTTTTAAAATACCTAATTTAAAGTTAAAAGCTATGTAACCCTGAATAATTGATGTACACATAATACACTGAAACCTTTGACATGCTGTTACACAGTGTAATATTCTATTCTGTGTTTGCTGCAGGCGAGTGCCAGGCTGGCTACTACTGTATGGCAATGGCTAACACTAGTACACCCACAGATGGGTTGACTGGAGACATCTGCCCCGCAGGAAACTTCTGCCCCACCGGCAGCAATGCACCAACACCCTGTGCTGACGGTAGGGGGCTGAAATTTGCATCATCAAAATGGATTTTCTAAAATTAAATGATAAACTTTTAACTTGCAAATTTGGGTTTAATGAAAGATGTACATCAATCAAAAAGCATTCTTTCACATAGCAAAGATGATTTCAGAAGAAAATTCCATGTAAGAAGTATAATTTTTGTTTTATTGATTGTACACATTTAAAGGCAGTCAAGCTTAAATGCACCTATAAATCTTTTGAAATACAGATTAATATATATACATTTGGTGACGTAATCAGTGCCTAGGTTAAAAGCGCAAAAAATGAACCACATTATGAAGTGTTAATCTTGATAGCCAAGTTTAGTTTAAATATATGTAAAAAATAGATGTTTTCGAACTTGGCCAGAAATTGAAAAACCCCATTTCTTAACTTGTAAAGTTTGATTTGGCAGATTTCATACTTGATTTTTGAAATTTGATGATGCTTTAATTCTGAATGAACTTGGCTGCCTTTAAGGCTTTAGAGGATGTAGCATAGTTTTGAAATACTGTGAATTTATATTTCAGGCACATTTATGAACCAGACAGGAGCATCAGTATGTGACGAGTGCCTACCTCGCTACTTCTGTGTGAACCAAGACCGCCTTGATGAGTGTCCAAACGGAGCATACTGTCCCGGTGCCAATGGCTACAACTACTCTCTCTGCCCGGCAGGCACTTTCAACAATGTAACTATGCTGGAACAGGAGTCTGAGTGCACCCAGTGTATTGGTGGGTCATACTGCGCTACCCCCGGACTGGCCACACCCACAGGACTGTGTGCTCCAGGATACTTCTGTACGATTGGGGTTGACACTGTCGCTCCAGAAAACAACAACACTGGGACTGGAGGTATACATTGTTGATCATGTTTAATTCAGAAAAGAATGCCAAAACTTTAAATGCTTAAAGCTCTTACCAGAATGATGATTGTACATGAATAGGCATTTCAAGTTTGCTAATAGTATATTGACTGTTTTACATCATCCTTTGATGATCCTTACTAGGTTACCCCCTTTGACCTACTGTAAGCTATATATCCATTCTTTCCAGGTCCATGCCCAGTCGGTCACTACTGTCCAGAGGGTACAACATCGTCAATCCCCTGCCCCTCAGGCACCTATGGGGATGAGGAACGACTCCCAATCTGTAAGACCTGCCCTGCTGGCTACTACTGCCTTCAGGGGATCACCACTATGCCAGCACACCTTGTCCTAAAGGTTAGCATACTGTAGTTGTCTGTAACTTTTTCTTTAGTTAAATATCTATAACATAGCATGGGGCTGTCCTAACACTGTTTACGACTTGTTTAAAAGGGGAGCTGAAAATAACTGTAGCTGTTCATGTTTATTGTATTGTGCAGGTTGTTTGTATTCCTAAATTAAATGATTCTAACATATTGCAGTTAAGTGTCTTACATTGAATAGTGAAATTAGTTTGTGTGGACGGCATTCACTCCCTGAGTGTTATTGTAGGCTCCTACTGTCCAGCTGGTACGGAATATGCCAACCAGTATCTTTGCCCCATGGGCACATACAACAACAACACCAACGCCGATGACATCTTTGACTGCAAGTCATGTACAGGTAAGCACATAGAGATATTTAGAAATTATAGTTTTAATATATAGTATAACAAAACCTTAAATATTTGTATGTACATTCTAGTGGTAATGTAATCATTGAGATGCATGTTCATTGACAGCTGGGAAGTACTGTGACCTGGATGGTCTGTCGGAGCCAGTGGATGACTGCACAGCAGGCTGGTATTGTTCAGGCGGTGCATTCAGTGACAAGCCAGTCGTGTTTGACAACTCTTCACTAGACTTCTCAATCAACATGTCGTGTCCCACCTACCTGACCAACTTCACTGGAGGGCCATGTGCACCAGGTGAGGAATCTCAAAATGTTAATACTCAATAAAAGTAATTCATGGAACAGACAGATTTCATGCTTATGTACTCAAGACATTGATAATCATGTATCGCCTTTATCTGTTTTACAGGCACATACTGCCCAACTGGCAGTTCAAGCCCAGTCCCCTGTCCCCTTGGTCAGTACTGTGACACGGACAACCTTGAGTCCCCAACAGGCAACTGCAGTGGGGGCTCCTTCTGTAATGGTAGTGAGTCTGTGCCAAACCCACAGGACTGCAGTCTGGGACACTACTGCCCATCCGGAACAACCTATGAGATTCCTTGTTCCATTGGAACATTCAACAGTATGACTCTTTGCTTAAACACCATTAAGTCTACTGACATTGTTGCTTTCCTTCACCCTTCAAAGTCTTTTTTCCATTGCACATAAGGTAATATATGCATTTTAGGTAATTTCTGCGCCAACCTGCATCTAAATTAATTGCTAGCAAGAAATTCTTTCCTTAATGTTGTTGTACATCTTTTTTCACACCAATTCTAGATGCAACAGGTGGAGCCAGCTTATCAGACTGCCTTGAGTGTACCCCTGGCTACTACTGTCAGTCCACTGGCTTGTATGAGCCAACCGGTCTGTGCAGTGTTGGGTATTTCTGCCCTGGAGGACAGTCCACCCCCATGCCATCTGAATATGCCTGCAGTCCTGGCCATTTCTGCTACGAGGGAAGTCACAATGAGACCGGCTGCCCATCTGGAAACTACCAGCCCCACTGGGCTCAGGGTAACTGTGACCCCTGTCCTGCGGGCTCATACTGCAAGGCATTTGGAGATTATGAGAACCTTGATGATGAGAATGTGACCACCAGTGGGAATTACTCCGGTCGTTACCGTAGCTACCGGGGTGTTGATGTGCCAACACCCTGTCCAAGCGGGGCTTACTGCCCGACCAGCACCACAGATGCCATGGAGTTCCTGTGTCCTGCAGGCACTTACAGCAACATGACATCACTTTGGAGCAACACCCAGTGCACATCATGTGAACCTGGCACTTTCTGCAATGGTGAAGGTATGTATTCCATAACATTTTATTTTTCATCCAAAAAGTTTAACCAAAAATGCTATCCTTATGAGTGGCATTTACTTTAGTATCTTTAATACCAATTTAATATTTTCCAACATTTCATTGTTTTAAAGTTTCCCTTAAATCATACAGGCAACATAGAGCCATCAGGACCTTGCTCTCCAGGATATTTCTGCACCTTGGGAGCATACAACTCCACCCCAACAGACGGGACCACAGGCAACATTTGTCCACTGGGCAAGTATTGTGAGAGTGGGAGTGTGACGGGCATTGGTTGCCCAGTTGGCACATACAGCAATGTGACGGGGCTCCAGGCAAGCTCCGAATGTACCGACTGCACACCAGGCTTCTACTGTGGAAGTACAGGTCTTACAACAGAGTCTGCCTCATGCTGGGCAGGTGAGCATCCCTAAGCAGAACCTTCTTAGAAATAGAATATTATTTTGCCAATATAGTGATTTTTAGAAACCCAATTTAAAAAAAGTGTCTTTAGGCCAATCATAATTTTATACCAGGTATTAAGTTTGTCATTGGGCTGTTTAAGTAAATAAGATCATTAATGACATAGCAGTTCACTTTTACAAAGTTGTCAACTAATTAACAAAGTTCTGATCAATAAGTATTTGTTTCTCTGCACTAAGTTTGCAGCAGTATTTAAAGAAAAATCAATTTAATCAATGTTGGAAATAGGTATTGGCGCAATGGGCTCAAAATTGTTCATGGTTTGTTTTTTTCTTGTGCATTGTCTCAGGTTTCTACTGCACTGTGCGAGGTGAGACACCCAACCCAGTCTCCCAAACATACGGAGATTTATGTACAGAGGGCCACTATTGTCCTAACGGTACACACACCCCCACTGACTGTCCTGCTGGAACTTTCCTCAACACCACAGGGGCTGGAGATGTCACAGATTGTACTGCTTGCTATGCTGGTAAGTTCCATTGTCATTTCTTTTTCAACCAAAGACACTAGTAACCTTTTCTGCTATATAAGGTAGAAGTCTCATGAAACACACTCATTGGAAGTCTATTATATTGTTCACTCTTCATTTTGTTGATTTAATAGTCTTATTGAATATTAACATATACACATTTCTGTAAGCTGGTATCCTATGTATATCAGGCTACTTCTGTGGGAGTGCGGGTCTCACCTATCCAACGGGCCTCTGTGACGCGGGCTACTATTGTACTCTGACTGCCAACACAAGCTCCCCTGTTGATGGGGTGACAGGTGACATCTGCCCGGAGGGCTTCTACTGCCCCTTGGGTTCAGGGGCCCCCTCTGCCTGCCCCAATGGAACTTACATGAACACAACAGGGGCTAGTACCTGTACCATCTGTCCACCAGGCTTCTACTGCGTTAACAGGGACAGAGCTGATATATGTCCACAGGTATGAGTCATTTGGAGCATAATGTAAACTCATTTAGGAATTGGGTAAAAATCATACTGTTTTTGTTATTGACACATTAAAAAAAATCAACTTTTAAGTCTTAAAGGTCATACAAAAGTTTTTGATTGGTTGCAGGGTAACTACTGCCCTGAGGGTACTGGCGCTGACATTCAACTGTGTCCAGCAGGAACATACGGGGCCACAGATCAGCTCTCTGATATATCACAGTGCACGGACTGCACAGGTAGCATGAGTTTGGACGCTTGTTGGAAACATTACTAACAAAAAAATGTAAAAATTGATACAACATACATGTCTTGGAAGAGTTTAAATATAATGATAGGTGAAGATATTATCATCTTAATATGATTTCAATTGATATTTAATATGAATTAACCATAGCCTTCACTGTTCCTTTCCTTGTGCAGGTGGTTATTACTGCTCCACGCCTGGAAGCACCAGCCCTAATGGCCCATGTGACCCTGGTTACTATTGCACCCTGGGAGTAAATGTTGCAGCCCCTGTGTCGGGCAGTAGCTACACCGGTACTGGAGACATATGCCCTGTTGGTCACTACTGTCCACTAAACTCCACTGTGTCCACCCAGTGCCCAGCTGGCACATACGCTGGCAGTACAGGTAAGTGATACTATTTTTTTTTGTATCAGCTTCAATTATCCAGAGCAAGAAGAGGTTTTCAATATCCTTGCATATTAAGTGAGATAAATATGTAAATGGAGTCGGTAATGTTTAAGTTAATAGTTGTTCTATATGACAGGTCAATCGGTGTGTGATCTCTGTCCGGCTGGCTACTACTGTATGGCTGGAGCAAATGATTACCTCACTAAGAGCTGTCCAGTTGGCCGCTACTGTCCTGAGGGCACAGAGCATAGTGAACAGTACCCGTGCCCAGCTGGAACATACAATCCCAACACAAACGCGGTCAATGACTCTGCCTGTGTGTATTGTGACCCAGGATCGTTTTGCAATTCCCCTGGCCAGAGTGCTGTTACAGCCTCGTGCTCCCCTGGCTGGTTCTGTTCTGGCGGTGCCACCTCACCAACACCTACTCCAGTCGGTAAGGACATACCCAACTTGGTGCATACATTGATTAAAATAAAACTGCTTTCTACCATGGATGACTTGTGTTAATGCTTTATTTCTTTAAGATGATACTTAAATACTTTCAGTGTTGTTGCAAGTGAAAACTATTAATCAGCCTAAATTTCTTGGCACTAGCTGAATACAATTTATTATATGTCTTAAAAATAGACAAAATGTGTATAAAAATGTTTACTGTGCAGGTAACTTTAGCTCTGTGGACCTATGTATGTGCCCTGACCAGAACTTCACGGGGGGCCGGTGTCAGCCAGGCACTTACTGCCCCTTTGGTTCTGAGGCCCCAACAGAATGTGATGCTGGCCAGTACTGTGAAACTTATGAACTGTCCACACCAACAGGTGATAATATCTATGAAACTGATGAAAAAATAAAACATTTAATATGGATACAAGCTCCTAATTTCAACTTCCATGACATACCTAAAATAGAGATGTGATGACATTGTACAAAACTGTGAAAGAAACATTTTTGTTCCAGTATTTCAGAGGTCGATTGTATTTAAAACTTAGTAATAAAGTAATACTTAAGAATGTAAAATTTATTATCTGTTAATTGTTGGTTGTGTAGGTGACTGTAGTGCTGGCTACTATTGCCCTGGAGGAGACTCAGAGCCGAGTCCGGCCAGCACAATCTGCACGGTTGGGCACTACTGTCTCACAGGCTCGCCCGCCCCAACACCCTGCCCTGCTGGAACATATTCCAACTCCCTTGGCCTTACACAGGAGTCTGACTGTCAGAACTGCACTGCTGGTAAGAATTCATTATTGGAGATGAATGCATATCCGTAATAAAATGTTATAGTATCAAACCATATGCTTATTTAGGGTCAATGTTTTACAAACATTCAATGAAATTGTAAAATTGATATGATTACAGTCAATGTATATTTGAATTAAAATTAATTCATTTTGTTGATTTTAAATACTTAGATAGTTGAGTATGCATTTTAAATACTTAGATAGTTGAGTATGATTGTTTAGACTAAGTAGGACTGTTATCAAAACTTTAATATTTTTAGGTTATTACTGTGTTTCCCCCGGGCTAACCAATGTGACAGGTCCGTGCAAGGAGGGCTTCTACTGTCCAGGTGGACAGGCTGTGGAGGACCCCAGTGAATACCCTTGTCCCCAGGGAACGTACTGTCCCACGGGAACAGCTGTCCCTATTATGTGCGCACGGGGAGAATACCAGGACACAACCGGAGAATCAACCTGCAAGATCTGCCCATCACGATACTACTGTGATCCATTTGAGTACTCGGTTGGATCTAACGATACTGGCATCATAGTACCTCTGGACTGTCCAGCTGGGTACTACTGCCCAACAGGAACAGGGGGAAAGAATACCTATCCATGCCCCTCTGGAACATATAGTAGCGCCCTCAACTATGAAGCTCCAAGTATGATGTCAACAGTTTTAATAACAAATTCAATAATTTTTTAAAAATAAAATTGTGAATATAATTATATCTCGTAAAATGCAAAAAAAAGGGAGAAAAACAATTACCGGTATATATGCCTATTTACCATCCTTGTGATTTTTTTTTTTTATGAAATGCATTATAATCCACCACTGTAGATGAGTGTACATCCTGCCTACCAACCAAGTACTGTCAGACAGAGGGGCTCACTTCCCCGGAGGGTGATTGCGCAGCAGGATACATGTGCATCAATGGGGCTGCCTCCCCTACCCCAACTGATGGAACCACTGGCGACATCTGTCCAGAGGGACAGTACTGCCCAGAGGGAACATTCATACGTAAGCACAGTTATTGTGGATAATATAGCTGGTCCCAATATCATGAAAATGCTCCAGTCATTTCTCAATCTCAAATGAGATTTCAACATAACAGAATAGCATGATTCATTTTGTTTGTTTTACTCATTTTTAAAAGCACATTCTCTTAGGTATTATATTGATAAAATCATTACTCAGTATTATTAAGGGAAGTAATTTCAGAGCAAAAATGTATTTGAGTAAAAATTCAAAAATAATAAGATTCCAGTACAATGATTGCTCTAGATGTAGATGGGCATATACACATCTCCATCTGTGCCTCATATGTTCCCGTTTTACCTCTCTGGGATGTAACTCGTGCATTGAGGGGTTTTAGAATTACTTGGGGAATATGTTGATTACATTAAAACAATGGGTCCACTTCATATTCCATGCCCCAACCTCAAAGTTCAAAGCCACACAAAGGGTATAATGCTGCATATATGCATATGGAATGAGTATAGTTAGTTCCCCTTAAGGTCAACCATTATGGGGTCTTGCATATGCTTATAGTTTATAATTGCTCTGAATTTAGACAAAGGTATTAGAAATTGCATACTCCATTGAAGTGGATGGTACTTCGGGTGCATTTGTAACTTACTGTGTCAGCTTGTTCTATAAAATCTTGATCATTTTATTTTTCTATGAGAGAAAACACAGCTTATTTCTTCCCGTTGAGTTTCCAAGTAAACAAAGACATTGCCCAGGGACAAACCATTAATATAAAAACCTTTAACTGTTTATTGTAAGTGGCGTGTTGGCATTTAACTTAATATGAGGATTAGTATCTGCATACAGAGCTTTGACTTCAATTCCATTTTTATTGTCATTTGGATAAAAGGATGTGCCACATAATGTGTGTGAATTTGCCAGTTAATGATTTAGTACTTTTTCCCTGCGCTGTTGCAATTTGCATGATAACTAGTGCCTTGTTATTCCAGCAACCAACTGTCCAATCGGCACATACAGCAACCTGACAGGTCTGACCAACCACACAGAGTGCCTGCCCTGTGTACCTGGCTGGTACTGCCCGACAGAGGGGCTTGTCCAGCCACAGGCAGAGTGCACCGCCGGCCATTACTGTGAGCTGGGCTCCATCGAGGCCGCCCCTGTGAGCCAGACATATGGGTATCTGTGTCCTGTTGGCCACTACTGTGAGCAGGGAACTGCAGTACCTACCCCCTGCCCTCGTGGCACATATCAGTCTCAGGAAGGTCAGTATATTATGTATCTATTAGAGTTAGATTGATTGTCCTTAAACTATTTTTGTTTAAATTCTGTAAGTTTTTAAGTTGCTTTCATTGTAAAATTATTTCAATTGTATATCATCTTGATGGTTTTGTTTTCGTCTGCAGGCAAGCAATTGCTATCTGACTGCGTGGATTGTCCGGCAGGCCAGTATTGTTACCTGGCCGGTAATGACTCCATCACTGGAGACTGTGATCCTGGATACTACTGTACACTTAATGCGCAAGAGAGCAACCCTACTGGTGAGAAGACACTGCAGGACTATACTTCCATAATATCCATTGTAACTGTATTTTATGAGCATAATGTATACTGTATATTACCATAGAGAGTTTTCATTATACATTACCAATACCTAATATAACTGAACTATTTTTTTAACTTTGCAGATGGTGTGACAGGTGATGTGTGCCCGATCGGCTCCTACTGCCCCCAGGGTTCCACAGCCCCGATCACATGCACACCAGGTTCTTACACAAATGCTACGGGTCAGGCGACATGTGCCGTGTGCCCCACTGGCTTTGAGTGTACAGGTGGTTCCACGGTGGATCCTTGCCCACAGGGACAGTACTGCCCAGAGGGAACTGGTCTTGCCACACAACCATGCCCTATTGGTAAGCCTGGTGTTATGTATGCTATGATAGAGCTATGGCTTGCATACTGACAGCTGTCCTAATACATAAAATAGTAACTGTTCATCTTTGGAATAAATTGTATGTTCTTATATTGCATATCTTTGTGCTTAGGTACATACGGACACACAACTGGTCTCGGGAACTACACAGATTGTACAGACTGTACGTCGGGCATGTACTGTGACACCACCGGTCTCACTGCGCCCGCCGGAAACTGCACTTCAGGACATTACTGCTATCTTGGTAAGTTGAACTTCATCTGGGTTGTGATATAAATCCTCGTACTGCCAGAAATTTTAGAATGTGTACTGAAGTAATGCTGTCCTATTGTCATGGAAAATCATTTCAGACATTAGTATTGTATGAGAAATTGGCAGTACTGTTTAGAATAGTGAAAAACTCTTGATCTTGTTTGTGCAGGTGTGAGCCTTAGCGTCCCTGTGGTGTCAACAGGGTTACACACAGGTACAGGTGATGTGTGTCCTGCTGGAGCCGAATGCCCCGACAACTCTGGCTACTTCAGCTATTGTGAGCCTGGAACATATGCCCCAAACACTGGATATGCCCAGTGTCTGCCCTGCCCACAAGGTTAGTGCAACAGTGTCTCCACTGCTCGTTGCAAAACTTTAAACTTATTTCATTTATCTTCTAAGTGCCATCTGCTTGATTTTATAAGGTTATGAATAATACTTTGTGAAGGAACAGCAATCTGATTGATGGTGTTACTAAACAGCTATGTTTTCTGCAGGTTTCTACTGTGAGAATGCGACGGTCACCCCTCTGACCTGCCCAACTGGTCACTACTGCCCTGAAAACACGACAATGGCCACTGAGTTCCCATGCCCTGCTGGCACATACAACAATGTCACTGGTATACACTAGACTTGATTAGCATTGAAAAATGTAGGTAAAGATTTTGGCTTCCAATATGATAACTGCCTTCAAAAAAAATGTTCTTAATAAATAATGTTATTTGATGAAAATGGTAAAAACTTTCATGTTACTGAAGAATTGTAACATTTTACACAATATATTTCATACAAGCAAGCAATTAAAGCTTTATTAGTGCTTGAAATATTCTTTTCATCCCTATGTATATATCTATGTTTTCCAGGTTCGACTGATGTCAGTGACTGTATAGACTGTCCTCCTGGCTACTATTGCGAGGGAACTGGTAATGTTGTTCCTGATGGGGAATGTGACAATGGTTTCTGGTGTGCCGGAGCGGCTTTCAGCGCTAAACCATATGATCTAGGTGCTGCTGTCGGTGGAACTTCTGCGTAAGTTACCTGCTCTAATGAGTCAGCATTTTTTTGTATTCTCTATTGGTACAAAGATGTATTTCAAATTATTATGTGTTATGTATATTTCCATAAGTGGTGTGTTATATTTCTTCAATGCACTGAGACAAAGTCTCACTTTCTATGGTACATTAAATGGGATATACCGTACACCTCATCATCAGAAAATAACTGCGTTTAAGAGGATATCATTGCAGTCATCGAAATTAGACTTTTGGATTAACAAGCCCGAATTATTATACTATTGCTTGGCATTAAAATTTTGAACAAGCCCTGCTATATAAAATTCAGAATTTGAGCAAGCCCAAAAGACATTTTACCAGTGCAGGGCTTGTGCTAATTTCGACCACTGTCATTGTGGAATTTTTTTAAATAACTAAAAAGTATAAGAATTTGTACAGTCAACTTTTGTTATTTTCAGTGGATTATACTCGAATGACACTTGTGCACCAACATGGGACTGTGTATGCCCAGACTTCCTCTTGTCTACTGGTGGAATCTGCCCCATGGGCTACTACTGTCCCCAGGGTTCGTCCAAGCCCACCGCCTGTGACGCGGGCATGTACTGTGAAACACCAGGCCTTCCACTGCCTACTGGTAATAGCTGAATAAGTTGTAGAGAATGCAGTCACATGGATCCACTTTCTTAAAAATATAAATAACGATGTACTCAAAGCTGGGTTTTTTTTACTGAACTAAAAAAATATTATCAGATTATCTTGTTTTAAACAGTAGCAGATTTTACTGCAATTCTAACATTTTGTTATGGTTTATGTTTTTGTTTCTTGATAAGACTTTATTGTTAACAACAGTTGATGACAAAATGTGATGGTTTATACAGGCAACTGTTCAGCTGGCTGGTACTGCAACAACGCGAGTGCCACACCCACCCAGATACCGTGTCCAGTGGGTCACTACTGTCTCGAGGGCATGCAGCCAATCCAGTGCCCTGCTGGAACATTCTCCAACCAGGAATACAACCAGCAGGAGTCTGATTGCCAGAACTGCACAGCTGGATATTACTGTAATGGTAAGTGCATGTTATAAAATGTATGTATATGATTTACAATTTATGTTAAATTTGAAATCTCTCAACTATAATCAAAATTTGTTAAATTTTTTGTCATAAATGACTTGTTAGCTGAATGTTTTAAACTTTCATACTTTTTCATTACAACCTATTTAATTATTTAATGAATAAATCTATCTAAAATTGTTCTTTGTTGTTTACAGGTACAGGCTTGACAGCGGAGGTTGGAGAGTGTGCCCCTGGTTACTACTGCCCTGGTGGCCAGGATTCCCTGACTCCCATGGGATTGGAGTGTTGGCCAGGCCACTACTGTGAGCAGGGTTCCCCCATCCCTGTGTTCTGCCCCAATGGTACATTCCAGCCCAGCTCCGCCCAGTCCACCTGCCTCACCTGCGACCCTGGATTTTACTGTAACCTTGCTGCAGGTACGCTCAAGACAGTACATATATATATAAATTTTGGCTAAGTGTCATTTTGATAGATAATGTATTAAGGCAATCTGATTTCAAAATAGATAAACCAAGTTCTTTCCAAAACCAGTTGACAGTTGTTTAGAGAAAATAATGATTTAAATAAAAATAATTAAAAGCCAATTAGACAATTAACTGACACTTTTACTAAATATAGATCTACTAATTATCATAAACCATGCATTCTTTCAGGATAATTCTTTGTCTTAGTCTTATAGATTACCATGTAGAAAATAATATCTCTTACTAGACCTATAAACATATGACGCTGTGAAGACCAGGATGGATGCTAACAGATTACTTCTGTTAAGTTATTCAGCACCTTTTTTATATCAGGCATTTTGTGAAGGTGATACATGATTCTGTCCTTTTTTGCTGACAGGTTTATGTCCTGGTTTTAATTATTATGTGGATGGTTGTGAATGTTTCAGGAGGTGGCACCACTTGTGATGGTAACTTGGTTGCATGAATATTATTGTTAATAATTACTGTTTGCAGTGAACTGTATCCCTGTTGTTTTAATACCATATTTAACATATGCTGTTTATGTAATATCTTTAAAAATCATTCTATGTTCTCACCATAGTCATTTTCATGACCATGATGTAGGACTTCACTCATTCTATAGCCTAGGCTATTATTTCTTTATACAAAGCATGAGTTCTACAAAAAGCATCATTCTAAGTATCTTACATGAGGATGCAACCCTGCTTACCCTTTGTGTACTGACATCTACTTCATTTTCAACCCAAATCCTGTGTAACAAATGATATTAATATATTTTGAGAGTCTGTGTTCAAACTCATATTTTTACAGCCACTCAATAACATTAACATAATGCAAAACTGTTTGAAAAACAAGTTTGTCTTTATATTTAATTTATAACAAGTGTATCCTGATCTTGTTTTTGCCCCTTCACTGTTATTATCCCATGTAGCACATGTTCACACCATTTATATTTTGTAACAGTCTTCTTCACCACCTCACATTCGCATTTGTTACCTTGATTCATAATACTTTCTGGTATCTTTCCTAGTAAAGTTTTAGATTATTTGTCATATTTAGTTAAGTATTCTTCTAGAAAACCATTTCACTTAGTTTGTTAATTGGGATTCTTTTCTCAATCTCTGTCCTCTTTTTTAGAAATATATTAACTTAAAAAACAGTTTCAGTACTTTACTAACTTTAGCTTTAGAAAATTGTACTAATTAATGACTCTATTAGTACAAGACTTTGACTTTCTATTTTTAACTTTCTACGTTTAAGGTGTGGCCATCACGACCCCAGCCAACTGTACAATGGGATACTATTGTCCGGCCGGCAGCAGCCTGCCAACACCATGTCCTGTGGGCACATACGGTGACGCCCTGAACAATGATGTAGTGTCTGATTGTGTGGACTGCACGCCGGGCATGTACTGTGAGGTGGAAGGCCTCACCACCCCCACGGCTAACTGTAGCCCGGGCCACTACTGCACAGGGTCTGCCGAGGTCGCACAACCCATTGACCACCTTGTAAGTCTGCAAACCTATTTTTTCAGTTTGCATTTTGCATGCTTTATATTGTTACAGATAAAAACGCATTACTGATTTGTTGGTTTTCACTTTAAACGAAATGTTCATGTCCTGATGCACATTTAAAGAATGCAAAGGACAATCAATCTGAAAATGTGTATAATTCATTTGTTAAGTATAGTTACCGTATTGAATGGAACATCTTTTCATATATAATGACATTTTAAAAGTACCTACATTCAACTCATTTCTCATTTAAAAGGTAGAATATTTGGGGGGGGGGGGGGGGGTGTATCCTTTGTTCTGAACAAAAGTGAGCAGTGAATAGAAGAATACTAACAGCGTAATGTGAATTCATTGTGAATATGAAGTATTCATGAAATAGGATATTTGATAGAATTGTGAGAACACGGTAGAAAAAATGATGTTATAACTGTGAGTCTGCAGCCAATTGTATTAAACTTTAATGGATAAGTTGTAAACAGGCTTTTGCCAGTTAGCACAGTTAAGTTATTTGATTGGATGATAGTAATTGTTTGATAAATATTGGCCAATCAATAAACATTTTTGCTACTTTTGACTTAACCAAAGAGTTAACCAGTTTGATACATTTAGCTGCTTATCTCTACAACAGCATACCAGTAAATGGTGTAATACTGACAGATTTGCTGTATCCCTAAATTCAGATTTTGTGTTGACAGCCTTTTCTATAAGTGCACTGTCTGTAAATGGTGTGTTTCTCTATGTAGGTGGACCACAGTGACAACACTAGTTTCACTGGCAATGACATTTGTCCAATTGGGTACTACTGTCTCGAGGGAAGTGACTACCCGCTGCCCTGCCCTATAGGCACGTTTTCACGCAGTACAGGTGTGACCAACGTCACCCAATGTCTTGACTGCCTGCCTGGCCACTACTGTAACGTCCAGGCCAATGTGAAGAACTCAACCATGCCCATCTGTGATCCTGGGTAAGGGCAGACAAGTCTTTTTCATTGTTAGCCTTAGATCTTTACTGTCATATTGAATTTGGTTGAAAGCATAACCTTCCAGTTCAAACTTTACACCAAGGGTTTATTCCTTTATATAAACATGCTTGTTCTTCCCCCAGGTATGTGTGTCTGGAAGGCAGCACCACCCCTACCCCAACGGACGGCATGACAGGCTACATCTGCCCAACTGGGTTCTTCTGTGAGGCAGGCACAACCCAGGAGGAGGCGTGCCCCCCAGGAACATACCAGGCATCATATGGTCAGGACAACTGCACCATCTGCCCTGCTGGGTACATGTGTCTCCTCAGTAATATGTCCGCACCCGATGTATGCATGACTGGTAAGAAATGGTTACATAAGCATTTCATAATTAATATTTCATTATGTTATAACTTTTTTCTTTATACCAACACGACAAACAATTTTGAGGGGGTATATTGGAGTCACCCTGTGACTGGTGCGTTGGTCTCCTGCAATTGGTCTTGTCTGGAGCATAACTTGAAAACTACTGCATGGAATTTGATTTAACTTCATACGATATTTTAGTTTATGACAGAGTTATTGCACTTTGTAACGTTTTCTTATGCTGAGCATAACTTGAAACAACTGGATGGAATTTAATTATACTTCATACAAATGTAAAGCACACTGAGAGGAAGTGCAGTGTTCCCAAGGTAACATAACTCTATTTAAGCAACTGAAGTGTTATTGTCCTTTGTAGCTTTTTCTTGTGAGTAGGGTAACTTCTAAATTACTCAATGGATTTTAATCAAACAACTTTTTTTCGTTAAGCATGATAAGTGGAAATGCAATGTACAATGTGTCTTTTTAAAAAAATAGTTTGCCAACCTGTATCCAGGCAGCATTTGGGGATATTCTTCACTCCTCTGACAGCTTTAGTTTTATGGCAGATACATTTGGATCGGGAATTGTTCAGTTACAGCATACACGTTGTCCTTGTTGTTGGCATCAAATTTTTGTTTCCAACCTTAGCTAGAAAAAAACCCTAGAATTACTCTTTATTCATTTTGGTGTTAATTGATTGAAGGTCAAGGTTGTGGTGACTTTGACCAGAAAAAGTATGAGCGTTCTTGATTGGCAACAGATCTGTTTTGCGGAATTCTAGTTCCTTTATATCTGATATGTTTGCAAACAAACCAAATGCTTTTATTTCGCTGTTTTCAGTTTGTCATCCTGTTTGTTTGTTAGTTCCTTGCCTGTTAAGTACCTGATATTATTCTTTCTTTGTTAAAACTTGTTTTATATATACATGTCCATGCTTTTTCTCATGCAGGTCATTATTGCGTATTCGGGGATCCAAACCCTGTGCCATGCCCGGCCGGGACGTACAACAACGCAACAGGCCAGGACGAGGTCACAGACTGTATGGACTGCACAGTGGGCCAGTACTGTGAGGGCACTGGAAACACACTTCCAGATGGTCAGTACTTCACTAGTGGAATTTTTAAAGACTTTTTAATAGTTGGTTTAAAGCCTCTATTATTTTGTTCATTAGACTTGAACACACTTGTTGGTTATGTAGATACACGTACAAACTTGTGATTACAGGTGACTGTTCAGCTGGGTACTTCTGCCAGGGAGGAGCCAACCAGAGCACGCCCTCACCCTCAGCAGCCTACCCATTAAATGATGTGTGCCCCACCGGCCATTATTGTCCCAATGGAACAGTGATGATAGAGATGTGCCCAAGTGGAACTTTCCGGGCTGTCACAAGTAAGCATCTGATATTCTTTAACCTTGGTGCTGATGGGATTAATGAAGCATGAAAGAACTTTAAAATATTGAATGAGTAAATCTGTATTATTTGTGCCAGCAAATTGTTTATGTATATATAAAGCTAATTTTATTCTTAACAGTTTTACTGAGATTTGTGTATAGTTTAGTTTTTCTCTCTGCTGGACAGATTAAGACTATCCTTTGTGGTATCTTAAGGTAATTCATCCATCATTGATAAAAAAATGTTACTTGTAAAGTTTCATTTTAAAATTACAAAATGTTAAGTTTCAATGTTTTTTGACGTTTTCACTGAGAGCTTTTTATATGGACAATATGTTATTTAAATATCAAATTAATAAAATCCCAATATAACCATAGTTAAATTATGTTTTAAAACCTTCCTTAGTATATTATATCATAATATAGTAGCGTCATAATCGTGTGTTTTATTTAAAAATGTAATCCATGCAAAAATAATATAATGGTTATTCAATATAAAATAAACATGGAAATAATCCCAATGTTAATAGCTAAAATGCACCAGCACATCTTTGCATCTGAATGGCATGGATAGCTTACCTTAAGTACTGACAAAGTTGCCAAGGTAAGATGACGATGAGTTGTGTGTTGTAGCTGGGAAGACTGTTGATGACTGCCAGCCATGTACAGGAGGCTACTACTGTGCTATTGACGGGCTCTCCGCCCCAACAGGGAATTGCAGTGCTGGATACTACTGCCCTGACAACGAAACCATCACCACACCCACACCTACAGGTCAGATTATGGGCGAGATATGAATAAAATGCTTTTAGTTACAGAAGGAATGAAGAAGCTCTCAATAAATTAAAAAATATTTCTGTCAATTTATATTCAAATTCATCTTCTATTTTAACTTTGTACATATTTAAAGTTTTACATTGATTTTACCATTGATTTGACCATAAAATTTGTGCAACACTGTTTACTGACACTGTTTCATGATGATGGTAAAATGAGATCAATGTTGACATCAAATAAGTCTTCTTAAATATTTTTTTACGCTTGTTTTTAAAGGTATTACATAATTACATGTTTATTTATGCTTTAGTGAAGGTGTCATAATGTAATTATAACCAACCATACATAAACAACAAGTGGCTTGAGGTTGTGTGTGACTCATCTGGCATGGGGGATGCCAGACAGATTTTTCCGGCACAGCTAAAATCACTTGAAATGCCTGTCCAGTGTGCAAGAAAATTTGTCCTAAATGTATATTTAGCTATATGTAAATGCTCTACTGAGTGTATGTGGTTTTACAGGTTTTGAGTGTCCCGTTGGCTACTACTGTCTGGAGGGTTCTGCGGCCCCCACCCCGTGTCAGGCGGGCTACTTCTCCACGACCACAGGAAGCTCCCTCTGTGACCCCTGCCCTGCTGGCTATTATTGTACTAGTGGTGTGACCGCTGACCAGATCATCTGCCCACCATATCACTACTGTCCACAGGGTATGTGTGTAAAGTTTGGTACCTTTGTGTGTACCTTAATAAAATTATTTATTGGAAAAATGAATTTCAGTATAAATTTGATCTGAAACATTTTCTTTTCTGACATAGATTTAAGTTTGACATTTTCCTGATGGACTAAAAAAAAATCCAGCTATATTGTTTAAAATTGTTTACATGTAGTTAATGCTGAAATATTTCCTCTTGTTAACAAACAATGACGGCACTCTGGTACCCGATTTTTCCTCTTGCTAAAAACAAAGTCTTCTTCTATACACAGGCACACTGGTACCCAACATCTGCCCCAATGGTACATACACCTTGGACAACACCACAGGGCTCCAGGAGGCCCCTGAATGCCTCCCTTGTGAGACATCATACTACTGCCGCAGTGGCCAACTCTCCAACCTGTGCGTGGCTGGATACTTCTGTCTGTCAGGGGCAAAGTCTGACATGCCAACCAACACAACAGACTTTGATGCATGTGGGGCATACGACGAATGTGCAGGCCAGTGTCCCACGGGTCACTACTGCCTTGAGGGCACCATCATCCCCACCCCATGTCCTGAGACTGAGTACAGACCAGACGTTGGTGGAGCACAGTTGTCAGACTGCGAATTGTGCCCTGGCGGATTCATGTGTGATAATGGTATGGACTTCCTGTTACATATGCAAAGACATTTCAACCATATATCCATTGAGAAAAAATTCATCTACACTATGTAAATATATTGGAGACAATAATACAAATTGTTTTTATTTTCAGGAACCTCTGTGCCTGATCCTTGTATTGCTGGTCACTACTGTCCCAACGGCACAGGTGTTGTTGCTGTCCCTTGCCCTGTGAACACGTACCTCAACCTTACAGGTGCCGATGTGGTGGAGGACTGCCTCCCTTGTGAGAAGGGTTACATCTGTAACCTAACCGGTCAGTTCTAGCAAAGGTTTTTGTTCAGACAAACTCTTTAAGTTGTGTTTATGTGTTTTTATTTAAGAAACATATATGAATAAGCACAGACAAGTCAACATATGTAAATGAAATGTACTCAATGTTGCCAAAGTACAAAATAATATGTTCTAATATGAAAAGTTAAATGAGGGTAATGCAGCTGTGATGCCTTCAAATTTTTCTAATTATTTGTATAATACTTTTTTTTTTTCTTCATTTTATTTGTTGTTCTTTTTTATTAAAGGATGTGAATCATTTCTTTGTTCAGGTATGACAGACTACAAACTGTACCCATGCCCAACCGGGTTCTACTGTTACCCAGGAGAGGACCCTCACCTGTGTCCTGCTGGCCGAATGAGAAATGAGACGGGGGCGGGTGACCCAGATGAATGCCCCCTGTGTCGACCGGGCTTCTACTGTCCAAATGACACCATCAACCTCCATGGCATACCCTGTGACCCAGGCACCTACTGTCCAGAAGGATCAGCCATCCCACTGGCCTGTCCACCAGGCTATTACTGTGAAGGGGAAACAGGAACACCTCCCATCTGTCCCCCAGGATATTACTGTTCAGGCAGCACAATCACCCCAGTACTCTGTGAAAAACCATTCTACTGCCCTGAGGGTAGCAATATGACACTGGCCTGCCCGCTAGGATATCAAGCACAGGATCATGATGGTTTAAGATATGACGATAATGAGTCTTGCAGGATCTGTCCAAATGGAACATATGGTAACTACACAGACCGCTCCATCTGTGAGTCATGCCCAGCAGGTTACTACTGTCCAGCAGGCACTGGGCACGGTGACTCTAATGAATGTTGGATTGGAACATACTGTCCCACAGGTTCACACGAGGCCACTTCCTGCCCTAGAGGAACTTACGGCACTCGTTCTCGTGCTGAGTCTGCATCTGACTGTACTGCCTGTGCAGCCAACACGTACAGTAACTCTGACTTTGCCACAAAGTGTCACCCATGTGGCGGGTCATCAGAGTCGGCTGCAGGTTCCACAGAATGCAACTGCAAGGGCAAATATCGTACTTTCCAGACGTCTTTCAAGGCATGTGTGTGTCTGGCAGGCTATGTGTACTATGATGAGCTGGACAACAAGAAGTCAGAGCAAGACGGTGATGAAGACTGCCAGCTGATCTCCGACGAGCGTTGCTCTACCAACCAGGTTCGTCATGCAAGCAGCAGGAAATGTGTTGACCCAGACTCCTTTGACTGCTCTGGGTTTGGAGGATGCAGTTCTGCATCTTATAACAGAGACCAAGCACGGTAAGTCACACCTGCGTGTCTATTTTAAACATCATTACTGAAATATTTTTATCAGAATGGCCTATATTGATGAAAACAAATTCAGATTTTAAATGCGCTTTGACGAAAGTTCTGAATAATTGTGGTAGCACTTAATTAGCTTCAGAAGTAAGTTAAATATTATCAAATATTTCAGGTGCTTCTGTGACAGCTACATATCAGAGACGTCGATCTGTGATGCCACATGTGAGGCAACAACACAGCCCACGATATCTGGAGGCCTCCAGGCCAACGGCACTTTTGCTCTCACTGTGTATGACCCTGTCACTGGCACAAGCACAGCACAGGTACACAGCTATAACATTGATTTTCTTATATAGAGTGTAACAATATTTGACAGTTATACTGAGGTATTGAATTATGTCACTAAGAATAAACAAATTAATTCAAAGATGAAATGTTTTTTATCTTGTCTGTTCGTTATAGCCTTGTCATTGTTGTGCAAAAATATTTAACCGTTACCATAATTCAAAAATCTTAAAAATCATTATATGTATACAGTAAAACTATGGTCCTTCGAACAGGCGATGGTTAAAAAACCGGTGGTTAGTTGAGGTCGAAGCTTAGTCCTGATCTATTTTCATATAAAATATACTGAAGCTGGATCAAAACCTAAATAGGTTGAGGAGTCGAGCACCATTGCCAGTCCCAAATACACAAATCATGTGCAAAACCTTATGATTACCTAGAGGTCATAATTCCACACATTTTCCCCAAAAGCATGTTCCAAATTAAACAGACAGTTAAAATTTTCGCTAGCTGTAAAAATTGCAATGACAGATGAAAGGAAATTTGAATAGATGTGACAAACCAATTGTTATCGTTACGCATGACTGCTAATATTTGACAAGGGCATTTGTGAAGATAACTGTGATAAATTAATGACGAGAATTTAATAATATGTTCAAAAACTGTGTTTTGTTTTTTTGGTAGCTAATAAACTTTGCTAATACTTTATTTATTGTTTTATCTTATACATTTTCACATTTAGTTTATCATTTGTTTATGACAGCTTTTGAACATATGAGCGATTTCAATAATGCAATACATAATTGGTGCAGAAGTCAACTGATGACTTCAAACTTTGAAATTATATTGTAAGACATTTCCAAACAGACTAAAATGGAAACTTGGGTCAATCAAAACATCGGATCACTCGAGGTTTTGGCTCGGTCCTGTGTGTCCTCTAGCGATCACAGTTTTACTGCACATGATGCCAGAGACGATATGTGCATGTTTAACAATGCCCATAACTCAGGGTCTTATAAATGTAAAGTTATACGCCATTTATAAATGTTAATTAACAAGCCTTGACTTTCGCTTTTTACACTCTTGTTAAGTTTTAGAGCATCTTGAATTTTATAAGCGCTGTTATGCACAGTAAGAAGTAAACAATTGTACAAGGTTGAAGATTATTGAAAAATATATGTTGACATGTATTGTTTTCTTTTCTATGAGGCAATTTTGTTGTTGCTTTTTTAGATTTTGGAGAACACATTTGGACCGTCGGAGGGTTTCGAGGGCATTACAAGCCCGACCATTCTGGTAGTGGCTTTTTGGGGTCAAGAGGTGACAGGGACCGTGTACGCCACCGCTGCTGATGCTGAAGATATATACTGTAAGACTGCATTGCTTTGGTATACCACGATTTAAAGACTTAAAACACATTGCTGATTTAGAGCAATTAATTTAATCTTATATAATCTGGTAGCTAGGTAGTCAAGTCTCATTTGTTTCTACCTTTGTAAAATGATTAAAAATTCTGCTCATAACAATCTGTGTACATGTGTCTTTCAGTGACCCTTGCTGAGATGTCAGACCAGGCTCAAGGCTTGAGAAGGCGTCGTCTGCTCGCCCTAACCGTTCCCAGCAACCAGATCCCCAACCCGATCATGTGTGTGGAGTCCGGGGAACTGGTCATATTCAAGATCAATGTAAACGACACAGACAGGAGCATGAGCAACTACCCCAAGTACAACAAGGACCACCTTTTTAGCACCAACCCCTCATTTGACTTTGGGGCCTTCACAGCCCTACAGTACCAAGTGGAGAACACCAACGCAAATATCACCAACTTTGCTCACGTTTTTATTGAAGGAGGAAACTACGTCTTCTACGATTCGCAAGATGCATCACTGTAAGATACATTCAAAGTTCATAACTAGGGTGGTTTTAGATGTGCATAGTAACAAATTACATATATACACCATCAAATCCTAATACTCATATTGAAATTGTTAAGTATATTACAAAACTGAGTATAACAAAGTATTGGTGAAAGTCAAGTCATGTACACCAGTGACTATTGATAGCAACACAAATGTGAGGTTATAGATTTAATGTGTGAAACTAGCTGACTGTATAATGGAACTTAAACAACAGAGATGCGTAGAAAGTGCAGGCTTTTATATACAATAGTGGTTAATTGACTTTGGAGGAAGGTAAACCAATTGAATTGTCTCGAAAAAGTATTTTTCCTGCAAGTGCATTACAGTATGACATGACAGTGTATCATAAGAATATAATGAATCATGATATATAAAATAATTCTGTATATTCATAAAGTAAAAGGTTTTCATGGCAAAAATAATAATATGTGAATACATTTTTTCGTACTTGCATCTAAAAAGATTTTGAAATTTTGCCAACTTAGATCTGCTAAAAAAATCCCACTGAATACTACCAAAATCCTCATGAATTTCGAGCCTTTCTGAGCTAATCCGCCTGAATGGTCTCCAGAAATACGGCACGTATGGTTATAGTCTGTTTTCTTTTATTGGAATGACTGTTTTTTTTAAAAGCAAAGTGGAACACTGAGATTTGAAAAAAATATTTCCTTTATAAAAATGCTTATGACATAGAGGAGATTTAACAAAATCAACAATCAAAATAACAATTGGATATGAACCTTTGACCTCTAGATTACAAGTCCAGTGCTTTAAGGCTCATCAGAAAATTTTGATTCACAAATTGAAAGTAATCAAGGAAATTGTAAATATTCAGAGCCTACAGCAGCAAACATGTCAGAAGAATATCATGAAAACACCTGACTTAAATGTTTAAAATGTGATATTTATGAAATTTTGCTGCATGGACATGAATAAAATAATTCTGAAATATGTTATATCTCATTTATCAAAGCCGATGGGTTGTCATAAGATAAGAAAACGTTATGGAAAAATGATGAAGCTTTGTAAAATACTTTTTTCATTGAAGGTATGTTGTTAATATTTGCACTGATACATTTTTCTTCATCCATTCTTATACCAGTTTTCATGGTTATTTCTCAGTGAGGTGCTTATCAGAGTGGAGCCTGCTGGATCAGCCTGTTCATCAAGCTCTAGGGTTAAACCAGCCTCACCCGACAACCTGATAGCCCAGGGCTTCTCAACACAGGCAGTTGAGAACCAGGCCCCAGACTGGAGCCTCATCATTGGTGAGACATCATACATAAAATATGTTGTACATACATTTTAGATATTTGATACATACATATAGGGTTTACAGAGCTATTAATAAATATATATCATGTCAGATCAGTATAACACATTTGTTGTGTCTTCTGCAGGAATGATTGCATTCTTTGCGACATTGTGCCTATTGCTGGTGCTGGCCATCATCATCTGGCTGCCGAAGCATGCAGGAATCCATCCTATGTTGCACTGGGCACCCAAATACCGCAGCCTTGGCAAGCCCCCGCCCGTCCCACACTACCTAAGATACGATCCTGACCACTGGCCAGACAAACCCATGTGAGTAGACAGTCTGTATCAGAAGTCATGATTTACATGTCTATGCTTTGAAACAAAATTCATACTTGACCATACATTTTGGCTTGTACTAAGTGACCATGCTGTTGTTTGCAGAGAGTCTGATGTCAAGGAGAGCCTAGGACCACGAGTGACAGGAGACGGAGCTGATGCCGACCTCCATGCTGCACCAAACTTTGGTAAATATTGTTCTACTGACATCTAGATGTTTTTAGTGGCATGCTGAAAGAAAGTAGTATAAAAGTACAATGTTATGAAGCCAATTTTATCTTATATTCATTTGTCCATGTGTCATTTTTATCTTGCCAATGAAACTAAGTGCAGTGTGTTATTGCAGGAGGTGGAATCAAGGCATCCGAAAAGGATCTGGAGGACTTCAACGTGCGTGTGCTATATGACAAGCTAGAGGACCAGAACCTGCACCTCGCTGCCCAACTGGCCCGCCAGCAGGAAGACCTTCGCAGCTTCTACAATAAGATCCAGCAGCAGAATGAGGGCCTCCGTGACCTCCTTATGAACATGGACCCAGCTAAGCTAGAGGAGCTAGAGCGGCGCCTGGATGAACGCAAGGCTGCCCGCATACAGCAGGGGCTGCAGGGCTCATCATCGGAAGGTGGACCAACCATTGTTAACGCAGCCATCAGCATGGCAGGAAACAAGCGCAAATTTGCTGGTAAGATTAATTGGTAACCATGTTAAGGGGAATTGATTTCAAAGAGTATATTTTGTCATCTGTACAGTATTTTGAAAAAAAAACTTAAAAGAAAAGGGGCAAAAAGATTTGTTCTGAAAAAATTGGCGTTTGGTCTGGTTTTCAATAGCTTCAACATTGCAAATAAATGTTGAGTGTTTGTTTCCTGTACAGGTGCAGGAGCTGGAGGCCGGGAGGAGGAGCTGATGATGGCCCTGCAGATGCTGCTAGACCGCCTCAACTCTGGCCAGGTGCCCATCTCACAGTCCATGTACGAGCAACTACGCAAGGACAATGGCTCTGATGGTACCCCAAACACCTCTGACACTACCGTCAACTTCACAGGATCACAGGTAATGGCTTGAAGCAATAGCCTAGCAATTAAAAACATTATCATAATGTTTTATCATATCAAGGTTTATGCAAAATGAATAAATTATATTTACGGTCATAAAGTCCTGCTCTTAAACTGCAAAAGGCTAGTTTAAGCTCAATGTTTCTATACATGATACAGGGAGGTAACCAGTTGAGTCGAGCCTTTGCTGAACTTCTGCGTCGTCAGAATGGTGAACGTCTGCGTCTGGAGCGTGATCTGTTGAAGGAAGAACAGGAAGCACTGGGTCAGCTTGTTGAAGAGGAGGAAAATCGGCGCCGGCATGTCACTGATGGACTCACTGATGACCTCTCCTCAAACCTGCATGGTTAGTCATTGCCTTTGTCTGAATTAAAACTTAGTGAGATTTCTCTTTGAAGATGATCCTCAGAGTCTAGCATGATTGTAAAAAAATAGTTTATACTAACAAATAAACAAGGCAAATTTGATAACATTGTATATTAGGGAATCTAACAGCATGTTTGTATTTGCAACATAGGTGCAGACAATGCAGCCAAGATAGCTGAAATCATGAGTCGTTATGGCAAAAACCTGGATGACACAATGAACAAGCACCAGAGTTCACGAGACCGACAGTCAGAGGAGTTACGTCGGAAACTGGCCATGAGGCGACAGACCCGTGAACATGCTCTCCGAGATAAACAGAGGAAGGAGGTCAGGGCTTATTATGTTGTCATTTTATATGGTGCAGAAAAATGTTATTTGTTGGCTTTTGCATTCATTTCATGTAACACCGTGAATTGGTCTGGTAGTTTGGTACACATAAAAAACACACACATATGGAACAATTCTGTTGAAAGCTTAAATGTTCATTTACATTGTGTTGTTTTCTAACATTTATCTCCCTTTTTTAAGGCTGAAGAGAATGGGTTACCTCCCTTGCCTGAGGCTGTTGATGTGGCCGATATGAAGCTGCGTATGTCAGAAAGCGTGCTGGACACGCTGGCTGGTGAGGAGGCTGCAGGAACGGCCCGACTCAACACTGACCTTAACAACAACCTTGGTGATGAGGAGAGGCGCCAGATGGGAGAGAAACTCCGTGAACATCTAGTACGGGACTCTTAACATGAAACTCTAATTTCTTACCATATAAATATTCTTAATTTCATGATATTCTTTTAGTGAATAGAATCTTTAATTATAGATAAGATAAACAATGAGGATGATTGGACAATAGACTAAAATAACTTTACGGCTAAGAATTTAATTGTGTCCAGTGTTACTAACAGTCTTTCTCCTTGTTTATAAACCATTCTTGAAGTGTGTCCTAATCTGAGCCTGTTTGGATGTCCATATTTTTATTTGAAGACCTTGTCATATCTTAGACAAAAAATTTACAGGTATGAAATGGATGTATTCCTCCTGTATTGTAGGATCGTATGGCACAGCAGGGTGTGTTGACCCCAGAGCTGAGGGACAAGCTTATCCAACAGCACCATGAGGCCGAGAATATGCTCCAGAAGACACACCTTGCACGCAAACAGCACCAGCTCAGAAACCTCCAGGACAAGATGGCCCAGAGACGCAAGCGACGCTTCGATAAGCTGAAGGATGAGCAGGAGAAGTACAAGAATGAGGTCTGTAGCAAGATTAAAGAAGTATAATATTTTTTTGAAAATAATTCACTTGGCACAAATAAGAAGAATTTCATGGCAATTCTATTTGGATTTATTTTAAGTGCAAAGTTGCATTATTTATTGACTTTGTCGTAAAAATAAAGAAACTCAAAATAATCAATAAATTACATTTCCAGATGTCAGCACGGCTGATAGAGGATGGTCACCATGACAACCTTGAGCGGGAAATGGCTGCTCTCCAGCGCCTGTTTGACCAGGAAATGGCTGCTGCAGAGGCTGAAATGGATGCTGAGGAGGCAGAACACATCAACAAACTGTCAAAGACCGTCAGTGATGAACACACAACTGGTAACTGCTCTCATAGATTTGCTATTCTGTACCACTTGAATGTCATACAATATATAGATTATATTTAAAAAGCGTTTGTGTTTTGTTTTACAAGAGACATGCTTGTTTCCATGTGCAGGTCTGCGCGAGAAGCAGCGGGACTTGTTGAAGGGTGTGAGTGATGGGTGCCCAGCCTCAGAACAGGTGGCTTTACAGAGATTAATGGACACATACCGCAAGGACGTCAACTCCATGGAACAGAATCTTGCTCTCGAGAAGGACCGTCAGCTTGAGGATCTCCGGGTATGACCTGCATGGCAACTCTCGCTTTATGCACTGGGCTATAAACTTATTCAAATATCTTGACTTACTATCCCAGATTGATTCACCTTGTTTTATGGGTAGTTGGAAATATCTTTGTAGAGTTGTAGAGTCTACAGTAGAGAGTCTTGGAATTGTAGCTTTTTTATTTGTTAGATGCTACTGTTAGATTTTAAGGTAACAATTGTATTGTTATGTACAAGACATTTATCACATGTAGATATTCTGATATTAATTAAATGTTATTCACTGAGCATGTGCATAATCTGAAAAGGAAACACAACATTGATAGTATGTTAATGGTTTGTGGCTTTGTGGATTTACTTGTGAGTTTTGTTCTAATAGGTAACACTTTCTTTATGTCTTTAAACTCTGCAGTTTTGACAGTTTGTGTTCATTATATAGTTCTAATAAAACAACAGAGCAACTATACTAGCAGGACAGTTTAGAAAGCATTGTGGCTTGATTACTAAGGACTATTTGTGTGTTGGCAGGCAAAGCTGCAGGCGAGACGGAACAGGCGTATAAATGAGAGCCATCGTAAGCTTGAGGAGGACGAAGCCCAGAGAATCATCGCAGACCAGCGTCGCCAGATGGCCCAAGAGGTGAACAAGGAAACAGGCCCGGAGGTTACTGTGGATACCGGACTTGTCAGACAGCCCAAGGTCAACCTGGTGGAATCCATGGAAGAGAAGGCTCTTAAAAAAGAACAGGTGCTAGGAAACTCTGATTGGAAGTCCTTCGTTTATTGCAAAATTATTGCTGAATTTATCTAGGTTTGTAGTTACATAATTCATATTAAAGAATTATTCTTTATTGACTGTTTGTGTGTTACAGGATCGTGCCAAGGATGACCTGAAAAGGCAGCAGAAGAAAGAGTTTGACAACCTGGCAGCCAAACTGGACTCAGATGCCAGCAAGCAGGAGGATAACATCAAGAAGCAGCTCAGTGGGGAGCGAGAGAAAGTGCTTCGGGAACTCAAGAATAAACATGCTGCAGAGATCGCTGCCCGTCCAGACCTTGGCCAAGACCAGATCAATATGGTTTGTTTGTTACAACTTTCAAAACCAAAACGTATTACTGTACCCAACACTGGCTATAAATTTTGAAAGTTTTATTATGAGCATTATCAAAATTGACATATGAATGTGCTAAAAGATTTTTCTTACTTTCTGCAGTTGATGGCCCAACATGAGAAAGAGCTTGAGGAGGTTGCTGACCGCCTGCAGAAGGAGAAAGATCGTCAAGTGCTCGCGCTCCATGAACGCCTTGCAAACAGACGCACACGGAAACTGGAGGACATGCGGCGTCGCCATGACGTGGACCGCTCCAAGGAGATCCTGGAACAAAAACGTGAGCTGGGCGAGGTGCAACTGAAGAAGGCAAAGGAGGCGGAACGTGAGGCCATCAAGGAGGGTATCCGTGACAATGGGGAGGAGGACAGTGAACGTGTCATCAAGGCTGTCCTCGCACTGAGGCAAGCCCAGGTATGCAAAGGGGACTGCAGGGTCAAGGATCAATTGGGCATTTTTAAAATTCATATGTCTATATATCAATACATGCATAGTAAATTAAGACCTAGATGTTTGTTGGGTGCAATAAGGTTTACATTCTGACTGTATTACTTAATAATAATATATGTAGACATAAAAAGAATTTTATGTATTTATTTGTTTTTGTGTATTTAAAATGTATTGATTGTTGTGATTTAATGAGATGAACCATTGCTGTGTGTAGGAAATGTCAGATCTGGAAAATCAGTTTGGAGGTCAGAAGCGTCTGATGGTGGATGAAGCTCTCAACAAACTCAACGAGAAGTATGACAAGCTTCGTGATGATGCAATGAGGAGGCATGACCAGGAGCTCGCAGACCTGCAGGTAAACAGGTCATATGACCAGAGGGTGACATAAATGGGTTAGAATATTTAGTTTCAAATCAGTAATATCTTTTAAGTGTTTACAATTTATCAATGCATTAGTTTGTTTTTTTGTTGTTGTTTTCTAAATGAACATCTACAGCAATAAAACATATAGTTAATAAAATGTTTGCGTATCTTAAAAATGAACATTTGTGAACATAACATTAAATATCATTTCTGTAACAGAAACTTGGCCTGAGCCCTGATGAGCTTGCTGCAAGACGCACAGAGCTGCTGAACAAACATGCCCAGGAGTTGTCTGCTCTAGACCGCCAACAAGCCGCAGAGAAGGGTGACATTGAGCGTGGGGCTCTCGCTGACTGGGAACTAGCCTTTGCCAAGGCTAAACTTTCCCTCAAGGAGAAACACTATAAGGTATTGTGGCCAACTTATTGAATTTGAAGAGTTATTAAAGCATTTATTCTTGTATTTTTTCATCAGACATAACATGATAACATGCAACAGGGAATGTTATTATGTCTCCCCCATTAATGGGGAGACATTGTTTTTGCCCTGTCCGTCAGTCTGTACATCACACTTCGTTTCGCTCAATAACTAAAGAATGCTTGCACCCAGGAACTTCATACTTGGTATGCTAGTTGGTCATGACTAGTAGATGACCCCTATTGACTTTGAGATCACTAGGTCAAAGGTCAAGGTTGCCATGACCTTGAGGTGAAAAATCGGTTTTGTTCAATAACTAAAGATCCTTTGGGTCCAGGACCTTCATACTTGGTATGCTAGTTGGTCATGACTAGTTTTTATTTGTTATTGTCGTCAAATTTCTTTGTCTTAATTAAACTTTAAAGCATTTCCTTCTATGTCTTAATTCTGAGTATTGATGCATGGAAGCTTTTGAGGTCCCTTTCTTAATCCTATACTTCACTCCTATCCCAGGAGTTTGCGGAGGCTTTGCGTGAGTTTAAGGGTGACAAGGATGGGGCTCGAGCGGCAGAGGAGACGGCAGGGGAGCTGGAGGACATCAAACGTAGACTGGAGCATGAACGCCATGAACAGGAGGCCAAGATGAAGAAAGAACAACAAGGTAATACAACTAAAAACAAGAGTTATTTTTTGTTGTTGTTTATCACTGTGACACATAACAATTTTGTAAAAGAGACCTCTTGACTACATTGTTTGGGTAAAATATGTACAGTTGTACTAATGGGACTTTGATATTGAAAGAAAACTAATTTGTTTAAAAAATGAATGATAAATGGAAATTCATCAGGTTTTGATAACAGCCTTTTGTATGCCTATAGACAGTACATGTACAAGAATAAAAAAGTGTAAAGAACAGTTCAAGAACATTTAACTCATACTTGTTTATTAATGTTTTTTCCATATATGCCATTGTCATTTTCAAACCATCTTGGTGTTATTGCAGAGTTTGAGCGTGATGAGCAGCGCCGTATGGAGCAGCAGATGGCAGAGTACGCCCAGCAGTTGGAGACGGAGACCCGCCAGGAGAAGGAGAAACATGAGCGCAACCTCGAGGCACTTAATAAACGCAAGGAAGACCTCATCAAGGAGAGGAGGAGCAAAACAAAGGTGGGTGGAGCAGGAATACAAGGATAATTTGCTAAATATATATTGACTGACGTTAAATTGGAAGTTTTTTTGTGAACTGTTTATCTCAGTTCTATTTTGTGTGTTGCCTGTAGGAGGAGGTAGAGCGAATGAAGGCTGCAGGAGCCAGCGACCAAGACCAGCGTGAACTACTGGAGCAGCATGAACGCGACCTGCAGAACCTCATCAACAAGATCGACGCAGACAAAATGCGCATGCAGAGCACACTTCAGGAGCGCATCAAGAAGAAGAAGGAGGACAGACTTCGCCAGAAACAAAAAGATCTGTTTAGCAATGCAGAAGAGAACAGACGTGAACTAGAGCAGAAACAAGCAAGCCAGATACACAGGATGAAGGCTGATGAGGTATCATGAGAGAGTATTTAATTAATAAAAGCTATATGAATACATGAAAGTAATTAATGTAACCATTCTTGATTTTGTCTAATTATTTTTGTTAGTTTGGTGATAAAAATTGAAACAATATTTTGTATACATTGTCTGTATTTCAGGCCCTTACTTTGAATGAGGCCCTAAACATTGACACAGCCAATGCCCGTCTGGAGTCCCGAGAGAGGCCTTCCTCGCCTGCTGAATCCTTACGCCCATCCACTGTTGAAGATGAGCGGCCTACCACCCAGCCCGAGCTCCCAGCCTCATACAACATGGCTGCCCCTCTGAATGACGCAGAACTTGTGGCCCTACTAATGGCGAGCCCACTGTACCAGAAACTGGAGAGCATTAAGACCCAGATAGAGAAGGGAGCACACAAGGGTGACGGAAAGGACAAGACTGAAGGTATACACCATGGCAATGTTACAAATGTATGATATTTAAACATGAACACAAGGAGATTTTCTTCTTTGTTAATATTTTGATAGAGGACATAGGTAAGAAACAAAGAGGTATGATTGATATTGTTCAGTAAAATAAACGATATAAGTTATGAAAATAAAAATGCATGCATTCAAATTTCATTGGTTATTTTTGTACAGGAGAGGTATTCCAGGACACAAAAGATCAGGAGTGGACCAGTGATTCCAAACTTGAACCTGTGGACTTGAACAGGCTTGATTCCCGCAAGTTTATCGTGTACAAGTTTGGATGTTTTGTCACCGAACTGGTGGCCGCTCACTGCCAGCATGCCCCTGTCACCCTGCTGCTGGCTGATAAGATCCCGCCCAATGAGAGGCTTAGGAACAATGCCTACCGCAACTCCTTCTATTTCGACGCCAACAACAGTATCCTGTACCTGCGCACAGCTCGGCTGGAGACTGTCGGAGAGTTTGTTGTAGTCCTCATGCACACCTTGGCTCACATCAAGGCTGGTCAGTGTTTGAATGCAAAATGGTTTTCTTTCATTCATGAATTACGAAGCTTTTACCGAAGTTTGAAAAGGAAATATTTTCTGTTCATCTTTCAGAAAGCCTACTTTTATCACATGCATAACAATGAATTCCCAAAACTGACCTTGCAATTTGGAAAAGTTATTTTCTGTGTTTTAAGAAGTAGATTTATTTATGCAAAATGTTTCATTTTATTCTATTGAAGTTTGTTATATTGTAACTGTTTATTTTCAGGTGACTTGAGGAATGACCACAATCCGAACTTTGTGAAGGAATATCATCGCGCCCTGGCAGTTGTCTGTGACGACCTGTTCTTTGCCCGATTCAGGCGTAACACTCAAGGAACAATCAAGAATGAGCCATCATCGCTGGAGGGTGGTGTGAAGCTCCTACAGCAGATGTTTGGTCAGTGCCACACAGAAGACGAGAAGATTAAGATGGTGGATGACCTACTTGACGTCAAACTGCTGCCTTCAACCACCGCTGAGGGCATACACTTTAACACCCAGAGACTCAAAGAGAGGTGAGTAAATGGATGGATAAGAACGAAGACTGAGCATAAAATATCAATAAACTATAAGTATTTATTATGTTATTTGATGACTGTATGATAAATGACAAGCTTGCAGACTTTGCCTTTTAAATTATCAGTGTTTCACTTTGTTTGAAAATTCCATGTTTTCCAGGTTGAGTCGCTACTCTAGTTTCTCAATGACCAACAAGCTGCACACAATGTTAGGCAGTATGGAGGATAAGGTACACCAGTCGAAGACCCAAGGGACGACACACAATGTCGACCAATCACTCCTCACCCTTGCCAACAAATACTCTCCACCCGGTATGTGCCCTTAAGCAGCATCACTTTTTCAGTTCTTTTGTCTTACATTACTACAATACTACATGTAGTTTATATTTTACAGTACATTTGAAACCATAACAGGATGCAATATTCCAATTCTTGTACTGTACATTATATGTTTTTTTGTAGGTACAACTCCTCTGAACAGGAAGTTGCCTCTGCGCTTTATGACAGCCAACATGACAGGTCATGCTCTCTGGCAGACATTCGCAAACCATGCAGAGCTGGAGGAACCAGACACTGGCGCCATGCCTGATCCTGTAAGTCTGATTTAATACTTCATTTTGGAAGTCACTAGCAGTAGAACTGTTGTTATTAAAATTCATTGGTAAGTACAGAGCTGTTAGTTCGAATTTTGAGGTAAATAGCCTTAAACCTTGAATGATAATAAAGCTCTTTATTAAAAACAAAATTTCCACACAGGTATCCCCAGAAGACAAGTATGATGAGCTGTGTGCTGACTTCTCCGATGTGAACAAATCAATCCTTGACCTCCAGGCCCAGGTTCAACAGCTCACAGACGAGGTCACAGCCCAGACAGAGGCTGCAGAGAGATCAAGGTCGGGCAAGAAAAGTCAGCCACAAGCGTCAAGGTCGGACATCATCGGGCAAGCCAATGAGAAGCTTGCTCAGCTGCGGGCGGAGCTAACCAAGCTGGAGATGGAGAAATCCCAGATCATGGCTCACATGGACAAAGTGCAGCAGTAGACTGACAAACTAACAAACTTACAAGTGAAATATAAAACATGAACTGACTGAAAAAAGCTAGTGTTACTTCTTTTACATTTCTATTTACTCCTTCAAGCATTTTATAAGAAAGTGTTGTTTTTAGAAAGAAACATTGACTCAATTTAGGGCAAGGCAGTTTTTGTTTGTTTTTAATGACAATGAGGCTGATTATAAAGAATTTGATTGTAACATAAACATTCCATTGCACCTGTTGTCTGTCTATGCTGTATGTACTAACTGTCTTTATTGTGTATGATGATTCTCAGATGACTGGGAAGAACTAAGCTGATCTATGCAACTTTTGTTTAACACCTGATCTGTCTCAGTGTTTCTTTGTTTTTATACTGTACTTACTCATGACATATTGTGTTGTTGATAGTGCACTGTGTCCACAAGATGTTGTAAATGTTTCCAACTCAATACACTAATATAAAACTATTCAGTTGACCTGAATGCATTTAAAGAAAATTCTGCATTTATTTATGTTAAAGTTTATTTATTTTGATATACATTTATTTATTTATTATTCAGTTTAGATATTTCCGTCCAAAGTTTATATATTTTCAAATGGTAATATTTTTTTATCAAATCTGTGATATGAGTGTCTGTTGATTTTGTAAGTGTGTTAATTCTAATTTTCTAAAAATGAAAAATGATTTAAACTGCAGTGGTTATGATATTGTTGTGAATGTGTTGTAGAGTAAATGTCCCCTCTTGTCAGATATATTTCATTTCTGGAATAATGAACTGTGATTTCACAAACATCAGATAAATCATTCAATTCCTTCTTCTGATCTTTATATAACATACCTTGTTAACAGTTTCTTTACTCCTCTCAACAAAACCTAACAGTTAACAAAATGTTTTCAACTTACAATATCTATGCAAACTTAACAGAAAAACAAACTACTTAAATGAAAGTGACAGTGTATGAAACTAGAGAAGCCCATATTTTCAATATTTCTTATTTCAAGTAATTTGGTTGTAACATCTGATTTTGTATAAAATTTTGGTATAAAATCTCATCGAACAATAAAGATTTTTGCTTCTGACATGTGTTTTCTTTTAAATGGCACCCTTACTATTTTACATGTAAAATCATGGTTTTTGTGTGGGCTGCAGAGCATGGCCATTGGATTACTTGAACGACATGGTGTGGTCTTCAAACTTGGCACATTGGTCATGGCAAATACCTATAAACTGGGTCTGTAGTCATGGTCAGTAGATGACTTATTCATTTTGGAGTCAAAGTGACCTTTGCAAGAAAAATTATTGGCGCTCCCTACAGGTACACATTCAGTTCATGGAATTCTAGATAATTATGAAATATCGTTGTCAGGTTTAGTTCAGTTTAATAATAGATTTTTATTCTGCTGTGATTATTCAGCAGTTCAAAGGAATGTCAATGTTTTCTAAAATACTCACAAACTATATTTTAGCAAAATTATTTTTACTGTGGTAAAAGCCGTACAAGTGATCTGACTAGTCAATCGGATGGAGGTCCTTTAAACAAGCTTTGACTAGCAGTGTGTTGTGTATCTTGACAGGAACTGTTTATTTCTTTTAGACTGGTTGTTGGTGAGTCTCGTGCTGCCCATATTAACCCTTCACGACTAAAAACACACAATACAATTTCAACCAGGTCAATTGTGCTATATTACGTCTTGTGGATGTGGCCTGTTGATTATGTTTGACACAAGGAGTCCTCATGTTCAACATTCATCTAAATTCATTTTAAAGTCTCACATGACAAAGTTTCAGACTGCTCCAGATTTCTACAGAGGAATGCATGTTCACTGTGTACTGTGGGTGTAATCGTGACACAGTAAATAATTATATATCGAGTTGGTGGAGAGACAAACATACCGGGTATTCAAAAATGCAGCCTTTGTGAAACATTTGCAACATTTGAGTTCAGGTGGCCAATTCCATCAAGTTGACACGAGTGTCATTACATTTGCATGGAGTATATTTTTTAGCAATTGAATGTGATCATAAGTTAACTGATTTTGTTCACAGAAAAAATGGCATTAGAAAATACTGTTATATAGCAGATTTATTTCTTGTTGAAGAATAGCAAGAAACAACAACAATAGATACAAAATTGCACAACCAAAGCAATGAGCTCAGCAGAAAAAAACAACAATAAACAAAAACAAAGCAAAATCAATGAATGTAATCAAACATTGAAGTTCTGGTTTTTAAATCTGACAGCTAGATAAAAAATATGACATAATGACGTTTTGGTACTCTTCAAGTAAACCAAGGAACCCGTTGAAGATTCAGAGCAGTTATAAAATGATTTCAATGTATTCAGCAATGATAAAGATTACCATACAGCACAAAGATATGTTCTCTATATATTACAATGTATTATATTATAATATATACATAAATACCATCTTACTGCCTTAAAATCAACAGGTTTACACAGTACAAACAAATTAAGACAATCATAAAATGATGGAAATAGATTAGAAAGTCTCCTAAACTAAATTCTTTATAAAATGTATAAAGTAATAGCAAACATAACACAACGACAAGATAAACACATATCAAACTCTCTACATCACTACACGGATTAAACATAACAGCTTAATACTGATCAATGAAATACTATTTTATTTATCATTAGCTAAATTAAAAAGTTGAATCACACAGTCTTAATAAAGTTGAATCACACAGTCTGACAGTTATTTTTTTTTATTATGAAAAAAATGATGAATATTATAAAACATCTTTATTATTAAAAATTATTTCTCTTTTATACTGAAAACAATAAACTCTTGAGAAAGATATGTAACTTTCTAGAAGAAGGTTACTGCCAAAATATGTAAAGGAAAAGACAGTTGAGGAATGTTTTACAAGTGTATAGGTATGGTCACGAGACCTGGACGGGGCTGATGTGGGAGAGAGGTTTAATGCCGTGCAGCAGTGATTCAGAGTCCTCCTCGTGCAAGGAGCTCATGAAAGCCAGACTCGGTCTTGGAGGTTTGTCTATAACCTCCCCATAACCTGACACGTGCTTCTTTAAACTGTTAGATTTCTTCTTTAACTTTTTATTGTCCCTATTCTGGAGTTTTGGTGGAGCACTAGACACTTTGCTGCCTATGTGAGGGTGGTTATCAAAGTCTGAGTCTGAGAGCCCAGATCCAGATTCAAAGGAATGCACATGGTCTTTCCAGTCTGCCAAAGAAGGCCTTGACACATTGTTTGTTGCCTCGTCTCTCTTCCCAGCTGAGCCCAGCCCAGAGTCTCTCCCTCCATTATTAGGGTCACTCTCTTGAATCTGATTTTGACGATTTCCTATTTCATCATCGTCAGATTCTTGATTTACTTTTGTCTTATTTGCTGGAGCTTTCACTCCCCTGAGAAGAGAAGACAGTTTTGCCATGCTGCCTGTGTCACTGTCATCATCCTCCCCGTGGGAAAACAGAGCATCAATCCTGTCTGCATCAGAGAACCTCTTGTTAGTATTGGTGCTGCTCTGTCCCTTTCCTGCAGGCTTCACCTTATATTTTAAACTGGTGGTTTTCCGCAAATCTCCAATAGCACTTTCAGTGGCCCCATCTCTAGCACTGTTGACAGCCTTCAGGTACTGGGAGTTGTTCTTCATCTTGGTCCGGAGTTCTTCCACGACCCTGTCCCTGTCTTCTAGCTTGCCCTCAAGGGAGGCAATCCTGTCCTGCTGCTCAGCCACCTGCTGGGATAGTTCCAGGATGAGAGCCATCTTCTCTCCCCCTGGAAGTGACACCCCTTCATCAACCTTGGTCGTGTTCACATTTCCTGACTGACTGTCTTTTAATTGAGGTAGTTTTTCTGCAAATAAAAATAACATTACATTTATAGTTATAAGCTTATCATTTACTGTTAAATATTCCTTTTATTTCTTTCATGTGTAAAGGATACTATGACATGATGCTTTTCTGCAATCCGTTTCACTTTGTGTTTGGTGTGTTGACACACATCCGTCAAGACCATGCAGCAGTCACGATGGAATCATGCTAATACATTGAACAGGTAGTCAGAAAAGCATTCTAAAGTTATATTCCTTTTATTACATGCCTCCTTTGATAAATTCCATGTTTTAATGCACTTTTTGTTATCTTAACCAAAGAAAGTGCACTAAGCTTTTACATTGCATCTCCCAGATCTTCTATTCCGGAAATGATGTTATGAATAAATCTCATAAATTGTTTTGCATTTTCTCAAAATATAAACACAAACAGGAGTTGAATTACCATTGGAATGGTTTCTTCAAATGTGAATACAGTTTGCTCATGAACAAAAAAAATAATTGTTGATACATCAGCAAATATATTTTTTTCTGAATAAACTGCAATGTGTAAAATGCTCAACAAACGGCACTATGCTGATACAGGATGTAAAACATTAGTAGCAGGATATTGATTTTTCAGTATTGCTTGCTGTATTTTCACTATAAGAAATTGATATGCATATAATAGTAATTGGTATTTTGATTTTTCCATCTTCTGTTTCACTTTGAAAAAGGAAACAATGACTTCTTCACTATTTTAAATTAACGATGCCTGACACAGAAAAGTGCATGTTTTCTGTTCCGAAGCATTTGTCTATTTCATTGTAATAGGAATAATTACGTTTGTTATCCTTCTTGAGTTGTTCGATCTCCTCCTGTAGCTCCATCATCTGGAAGTTGGCCTCCTGTTTGTACTCTGCCATCTGTGACGACATCTGTTTCACCTTCCTCCGATGTCTACCTCGCTGAAATTGTCAAACTCAACAATTGAATCATTTTCATTAAATTTCTGCAGATCTCAGATATTCAAGCAAAGTTGCATATGTTTATAAAATGCGCAAATGCATCTCATTTTTGAAGAAAAATTAAAATAAACAGAAACAAACATGTCTAAACCCAATAACTTACTACTAATTTACTTAACATATCTGTAAAAATGATCGAAAACCAGTGCTTAAAATAACTGCCTAATTCTTAAAACTTAATAAATAGTATTTGAACATTCTTACAAGTGTCATTCAAGGGAACCAAAATATTTGTTCACCAAAAATACTTAACTCCCAAGTGCCTACCATTTTTTGAGCCTCTGCCTTCAACTCCTTGTTTTCCTGCTCCAGTTTGACGATGTACTGGTCCTTGGCATGAAGGGTTTCATCACAGGGCCTTTCCTGGTGCTCAATGTCTTGTGCCTGCTGTTTCTCTAGCTGCTCTTCCAGTGCCTGAACTCTGTCCTCCAAGTCCAAGCGTTGACTCTCACTTTCGCAAAGCTGCTGTGTCAATGTTTCAATGTCTGTCTTTTCTACAGATCTAGCACTCAGAATATCTTTTGTGATTTCATCATTTTGTCCAGTTTTAACATCACTGTGGGTTGACAGTCCACCTTTCAGCTCCTGCAATTCATTATCTTTATTGAAGTTTTGCAAAATAATGGGGGTGGGGAGGGGGGTGAGAGTGATACAGGTGTCAGCCTCTCACCCAAGAGGTTGAGGGTTCAATCCCCACCAGCAGTACTCTCTCATCACCTCTCAAACAGTACACCAGTACTCGTTTATACCCAGGAAATAGACACATTTTATAATCGGTTCAAATTCAACTGTCTTCACAATCAAGTTAAAATAAATAAGTAAATTTTTTTGTAAACAAGCTGCCAATGTCTTGACTAGTTTGACTAGTTCCTATGATATGCTTTTCTCAAAAACTGAGGAGTGAAATAGGAAAGACTGGTGTTCGGGATATAAATTATGTCTAAACAAGCCAACATCGGTGGTTACACTGAACATTTGAAGTGGAAATTTGAAACATTTCAAAACAACTTAACTTTCATTGAGGAGACCTAACAAGGGGAACTGAACTTTCATTGAGGAGACCTAACAAGGGGAACTGAACTTTCATTGAGGAGACCTAACAAGGGGAACTGAACTTTAACCATTTTTGGCCCACTGAGTTGTGTAATTGACCAATGTGACAATAATAAACATTAAAAAATTGCATTTTATTTTACTTAAGTTCAGTCAAGTCCATTGTCTTGTCTAGATTTCACAGTACACATGGACTTTATGTTCTTTCCTGAATGGATAAAATACACAAGCACCTATACACATATATAGCAACTTGGTCTGGCAAGTGGGCAGGTACAAACAGGCACGGCTAAAACTTTTTAGAATGTTTCGCCACATAGGCAAGTTCTTACAAATATATTTGTACAAATAGGCGCATTTCTATCCAAAACAGCATCACAGTACCGGAATCAAAAACAAATTCATATAACTTGGGTTCCTAGAAATTATGGTTTTGCATGAGAAACTTTTGAAAGGTTCTGACATCATTTACATCCAACGACTTCACAAAGTCATTGCATAATCAACAAATGCCTCTTGGTTTTATTCTGTTGTAACACTGCTGTGTGATAACAAATGTGGAGCATTGTGAGAAAACCATACTCTGTTTTAGTTAAAACTTAAAACAAATTAATATTTATATAAAAGTATATAATCATATTGCTTTAGTATTAAGACTTTTTATGGATACAAAGGGTAACACATTATTGTTAAGAAAATGTCATCATCGGCTTAATATTGATGCATATCACGGAAATGTCTGCATGCAAAATCAACATTAATTAAAATGATACAGTAAAAGAGTGTTTTTTTCAAAATATGATATAAGAAAACAGAAATGATAAATTTTTGTTGTTTAGTTTGCGGAAACATCCATATTGCGAATGATCTAAAATTCATGTTGATTAGATGAAGCTTCAAGTATTTAAAAGTCGCTTTTTTTAATAAAATTGAAATTGCCATTCTCTTATAACCAAATTAAGTATTTTCAAATGTAATTCTTTTTCAAAAATTCTGACACATGAACGCACACAAACGGATAGCATATTTTGTTTAGCCTCCATAGATGAACATGAAGTTTTTTTGTTTGTCTGTTGTTGCTTTCCCAGTCTATAAGCATACTTTTCATAGGATGATAGGAGGTGGCATCATATTGAGACCATATATGAGTAGGGAAAACCAAAAATCAGATTCAATTTTACATCAAGAAATTACATATCTCGGCATATGTGAGATTCAAATGCGGTTGTTTGCAGACAAAATTCTTTAGAACAATCGCAGAGTTGGACAAGTCCACATGATTGATATAATTGGATTAGATACCTTGTCAGCTAGAATTCCCTGATTGGCTTTGTTTGAGGCCAAAGTGTTTCTGAAATATAAAAAATAAATATAATAATGAATTTGCATGTTTTGTTAAATATAATACAAAATCTATAAATTACAAATTATTAAGTTATGTACACATCAGTTGTGTTTTGGGTACAGACTTGTACAGATAAACACCCTCTCAGTATTTGAGCAGCTGAAATACTGGGCATTGAGGGAAACTTTTGTTATCAATTGGACATTATTATGTTCGCTGTACCACCATCACTTTTATATGTAAATCACATGCCAATTATTTTTTATTGTATTTAAAAGCTATTCTACTTCAATTTCATAAACAGTAATAAATGGTTTTCAAGTACACAAAAATATATTTACTCAGCCAATAAAACAGTAAGTCATATAAGACCTCTATACCTCTTTATAGGAAGGCATACTAGCACCTACCCATCTTTTAATGCCTTATTTTACTGGTAGATCTTTATTTGAATTCATAATATTTTTCCTGAAAAATCTTTAAGACAATGCATCAATAGAGTGTCTGGTATCCATGATAACAATATTACATCAAACTGCAACTATGAACAAGGAAGTATGACAAAAATGCTAGAAAAGGTAGACTTAGAGTCCCTCACCGACATGATGACAAAGAGTCATCTTATCCTTTTCTGCAAAGGATTAAATAACACAGCATTAGTACCAACAATTGATAAGTGGATGGATTTATTTACAATTTTTTCGAACAAATATTGCTTAAATTAATAGGAAACAGTCTATTGATTTTAGCCGATGCATTATCAGTGTTCTTAATCGTTTGTAAGATCAGACTTGTATGAAGCAGCTAAATTATAAACGAGACCAACGTAATGCGTATAAAACAAACTTGTTGCAATTTATGTTACTGTGACTTCCTTTCATTACTATGTACTATCAAATTTGTATTGTGTTTGTAAATATTCATGCTTATGTATGTATTACCATATACCATGTACATCTCCAGAAAATGGGGGAAATAAAGCTATATATAGTACCAGTTAACCATCTTGTTATAACAGCTCATGTCACTAAAAACATGCACAAAAAAAACATTTCAACATAATATACACTCAGATTAATGTATTAAATTCAGTTTTATTCCAAATACAATAAGGAACTGATAACTACCCCACAGCCTAATCTAGAACTGTAATATTTACGAGAACCCTTCGGCGTGACCACATTCATAACCAATATTAAGAAAACAGATTAATTTTCCTGATCACTTTGACTCTAGTGTGGCGAGGAAATGTTGTAATATTTGTCACCATACTACAACAGCCATGCTAAAGTAAACCTAGGGGGAAAGTGTGTCCGGCACAAACCAACGACTGCCGGAACACTAGCACGTACAGCGCTCTAACCAACTGAGCTAACTGGATGGCTGGTTCAAAGATGTTTGGTTCCACACTTGCAATTTATGCACTGCATTTCGACAGGGATAAAAAACAGTTTGCTTGTGTTAGGTAAATGCTTGGACTACTGAACGCACTGCAGGGTCAAGATCATGTATTGTATGATAAAAGCAAAATCGTAAAAACACTCATGGCAGTTTAATAAGACCACAGTGCACTCACTTATCGAAACTGTTCTTTTGATCAAGCTTGATACTTTTGATGTTATTGCTTGAAGCTGCTCCCATTTTCTTTAAAGCATATAGCGTATAACAGACCGAAATGTGTTAATTAAAGAAAGCATTCTTTTGTGTTTGTTTACACTGGTAACAGGAAGCGTTTGGCTGACCTTGACGAGCACTGGCCGACCTGCGTTTCCTTTAGCGTTTAAAATGCGGAGAGAACCGGTAACTTATGAATTACTTGACTGTTAGTTTGTATTGAATTGGGACAATCACAGTCAATTAAAACGTTATTTAATATTCACCCTATTTAATGTGTCTGAAGCAGGGGCGGTACCGGATACGACTTCTCCAAAGCATTCGATAAAGTTCCACACTATCGTGTACTTCAGAAACTGGCTCCAATTTCTCGAAACTTCTTAAGCTTAACAGGCTTAAGTAGCTTATTTCAATTAGCCAAAATACATACTTAAATTGAATTTCCTATTGACTCCGCCCGGAGCGAAATTTATTTGGTTTAAAGTGTTAGCAGGGGGTTTGGATGTACTACATTAAGCAAATTTAAATAATTGCTAGTCCGAATGGTGCTTTTGGCCATATTTTATTACTTTTTTTACCTATATCTTTATAATGCATGCGTGTACTTGGACGAGTTTAGTGTGTGTGTGTTTGGTTGGGGTGGGGTGCTGGATCCGCTTGTGTAATTACATTGGTCCTAAATATCCTAAATGTCATGCTGAGAAATATTCTGCCTCAGTTTATTGAGCATTGAAAAATTGGAACACTGTTTAATTTGGGAATAAGAAACTTCAACACAAGATTTTGATATTTGACACAGTGGCATAGGTTTGACCCGGGATGACCAATATTTCCATATGTCTTAAATATCATATTTACAATTATTTTGACTAACTTTCATGAATATAGAATCAGTATAATTATTATAAAGGTAATTAATACGCTGAAGTGCCGAGATAGTATCTCAATGTAAGATCCTTTGATAGTTAATACGGAGAGCACCAAAAGCTATCTTCCACGCGCAGCTTATGTGAAATGTATACCGATCTTACACTGAAACAAACAATGAACACTATATATATATGTAATGGAAAATACATGTTTTAGTTATAAGTATGTGGGTATAGTTAAAGTGGGTAAACATTAGAATATAAATAGTTCGTATGTATAGTCAGACGTCATTGATATTAATCGGGTAATGATCGGTAGATTACACAGAGGCTTTGCCAGAAGGCACATATAATATTTATCACTGAGCGTATAAGATAATTTATTTTGGTAAATGCATACTAATATTCTTTAACTATTATTTGGTAAAATTTGTCGGTGGCAGTGACAGCTCTGATTATAGTGCGATAGAATGTTGTTCTAATTCGAGGCTATGTGACTTTCTTGGGGCGATTCTGTGCAACAGGACAAGGGTAGCGCGCACAGGGACTTGTCGGTTCCCGTTTAATCGGAGCTGACTCTTTCCCCTCCCTTCTCGTGGGTTGTGAAACGTTTCAGATATCATTCGTCATTGTAACACAACCACGTTTTGAGGGCCAAATTAGTATCTTTGGCTTTATACCTCAGTCAATGAGGGTATTTTTCCTTTTTTATGATCTTTATTCGGCTTTTATGCACGATTGCAGCGGGTCGAGCCAATTTGATCAGCCCTAAAAACTGTAACAAAGTAAAGCCATTATATTCAGGAGTTATCCGGGGGGAAATGAAGCCCCTACAACCTTGATCATCGTATGGTATTTTATATGATTTTTGAATTTCATCTTGCTTTTAGAAACTGAGCAAGGCACAGCTTACCATGTTTTCAGATACATGTAGGACTTCAATGATCTAGTAGACATCCTCGCCGAACAGTTCGTAACACCAGGCAGATAAAACAAATTGTGCACCATGGAATCCAAAGTAAACGCTTACATAAACATATACATACTATACATTATAATCGGTGGAGCTTTTTATCCTCGCCATCGAGCTAGAAAGCCCATTCCGGACCAGCAAAAAACAAAGCGAGGGCTTGCGATGTGGCCGTAAACTAAAACCCGGGCCGCCGTACCGTAATCTTATTCATTTGACGTTTTAACTGTTTTTAGCATATATTTTTTAATGTTCCATGCTCATGTATGTCATTTTATTTGATAATAAATGCAAATAATAATATAAAGCAATACATTATATTTTCAAAAGTGGTTAGCACGAGTATTGTCTGTCGTACACCTTGCGGCCGTCCGTAGGCCGAACCGTGACGAAATATGTCAAACTTCATTAAAATGACAAATTTTTATTTATTCTCTTTTTCTGTCCAGCAACCACTCATTGCATTATAGTCAAGCGTGAAGATGGTGCAGAGTAGAAGCTGAGGGTTCCTACAGTTACCGCTCCGTCGAATGGATATGTTTTCGTGGTTGCCGTAAAATAGACGCTACTGTAGCAGGTACTTTGTTACAGACAAACCAATCAAAACTTTGGAAATTGTATTATCAAAATTTTGCAAATGGCGGCCAATTATTAAAATAACAAGCCTTTTGAAACAGTCTGGAATTACTCTGTAGCTAATTAGTTTTGGCAAAGAATATAACGTAATTGGTAAATATTTCATACATTCTTAATATTTATTTGGGTTATGTAAAGAGACAGAATGTTCTTTCCCCGTGTTTGTTGAATATTTGGGATGCAGAACAAAGCAAATTGCTATTTTTTCAGATGTTCTTCTCACTAAAGTATATATTATACGTTTTTTTCTGAACTGTGGCTTTACCACGTTGCATTCTACATGCAACTTGAAAATAAATGTTATTTCGCAAAGTTGGATATTATTTTAAATCAAAATCAGTGTTCAGAGAAATGGACACCTTAGTCACAACTTCTGCCAATAGGCAATACCAAAAGTAAACCTCGGAGATAAAGTGTGTCAGGTGTGGGGCCGCCAGAATTCTAGCACGGTGTCTTACCAACTGAGCTCACTGGGCGCCTGGTTTTAACCTAGCTACAATAATGAGCGATCAGGGATACTTTTTTATTATTTTGACATTTCATGTGTATCCCTGTAACGCTACAACTCTCTACCATTTAACACTGGGCGAAAGAATATATAGTAATATTATGCATCGATGTTGAATGATAATGATATAATTGTTCAAAATGTACCTGAAAGTGATCTTAACTGGGTTGGATTTGTCGTTAGAGTTGTTATTTTCACATAAATATACTCTGGGTCACGAAATGAGCGTAGCAGTCCACCATTTTTTATACATGTTGATTTTTATCGAATAAATTTGTACCCATCCGTCAATGATTGTTAACCCTGTGCGCAGTCACAGTTATCCTCGCTTTTCTATGTATTGTGCAGAGCAACGCAACAGTGTTCAAAAATGGTGATACCTAATCATCATCATCATCATCACGAACATCATCATCATCAACTTCTCCCAACTTGACCCATCAAACACGTTAGCGTTCAGCGCATTGAAATGGTTGCAATTTTAATAGTGTTATTTAACCGAGCCTATTAACGACCAAAATATTCGAAATCCTCTACCCCGTTTCATACATGTACACAACCTGTCAGATTTGTCCTAGATTTACAGATTAATGGATACAATCGATGCATGTAAGTGCATTATGGTATCTGAACATGTTTTTTCGGCATAATGACATAAATAAATGTGTGTTTGATAGTAGGCAATGATATTTTCGTAGAAATTTGAATTTATAACAAAGATAATTTAAAAATTGTGGCCGCGAGGATCCTCTGCGCAAGGCCCGTTTGCTACTTTTTGCTGGGATGGTGGACGTCACCAGTCTGCCATAGTCTAAAAATCGTCAAAAGACTGGTTGACGGCCATTTAGGTGGACTAGGTTTTAACCCACACACACTACAATCCTTTCCCATTGACGCTTTATGCTGACAGAGGCGCTCTAGTCCAAATAATTGTACGTTGACGGATTTTTTTTAGATCCTTCACATACAAATTGTTTAGTATCAAAAGTGGGTAGTTGTTCCAATCAGGATTTCGGGTTAAAGCATATAGCGTCTATAAAATATAATAAAAACAAGAAATATTACCAGATAATGTTATTTTATATTAGTTCCGTACACTAAAAATAAATATCCAACTTATAATTATGAGTTTGACGGCTTTTCTTCATTTCATTCTGTCAAAACATAACGATATATACATGAAGGGCACCTGCAAGGCTTCTGGGCAGAGTTCTAAATCGCTCGGAACATTTCGGCCATGGCTGAGTTGTTACGATTGTATAACAAGGTCTATCTCGAAGCTTTGTCGGCGGAGGCTGAGTTATTACTATTGTATCGAGTTGTTCCCCTTCGCATAATTGTTGTCTGTGTCAGTCAACTTTCGTTTTATTGGAAAGGTAAACAACTTGTTTTAATGCATTAAATGCTTGTTTAGTGCAAAATAACATTTCACTTACATGGTAAAATATGAATATAACTCTTTATGATCAATTTCAACCATAAAATATTTCACTTAAAACAATTTCAATATTTTTCAAACACCCCTGTTTTTTGCACATTCCCGTTTAGACGTTAGGGATTGGAAGAATCCCGTATAACACGTCTATTATTTTAGACTACAGTACACTCAACGAGTTAGACCCACTTTCCGTTTCCCTCCGCGGATTTTTGCTATCGCGGACAACAAAATGATTTTATCGACTGTCCGCGTTCCTCGGAGTTGAATTTAAGGCCCTCGGAGGGTGATCAGTCGACCGAAGAATAACGAACTCGGCGTTCCTCGGAGGGGTTAACTCCGCGAAACTCTGCGGACACTAGATAAGAATCTACGCTAATGTTATATTTATTTTATTAAAATTTTCAACCGAATACGACGGCTCCAGTAAATTGCTATTATTCTTTTTCCTCTGCCCGTTTTGCATTAAGTTAGCTTACCACAAGAAAACAGTTTCAGTTCCTTATAACAGGATTAAGCTAAGCACTCTATTTTTGGTTTTCAATAATTTGCATAATGTTAACTTCTCTTTAAATTTTTATACTTGTGATAGCAATTATAATTATTTTTGATTTATCAAAATTCTTTTTAAGTGTAGAGGTCATTGTTCAGAATCGTGTAAATAGTCAGCTGCTTTATGATGCAATAACTTAGTGGATATACTTTAATGATTCAATGTTTATTATTCAAGACAATATTCAATTGGCGTTTACGGACATAAATACAAATTAAACGTTGGTACATGTAAGAATCTTTTACGCTTAACAATGTGCATAAGCATAAAAATAAATAACTTCTAAACAAGAATGATTTCTTGCTTATCTGATTAGACTCTGGAGTTCCGCCGCAGGATCATAAAATCGGACGATTCTCAACGCTATCGTTCATATTAAACTCGGCGGTAAGCCAGCCACTCGAAGGAACTCGGGGGAATTTTAGTGAGGGCAACAGTTTTACCCTCGGAGGAAACCCGTGATCACCGACTTTATCCCTCGGAGTGAGCGAGGAAAGTGGGTCTAACTCGTTGAGTGTACTGTAAGAGGCGCTCCTGCCATTTACCGCTGCCAACATTACAGTAAACCTAGGAGGAAATGTGCTCAGAAGGGCTCAAACCTTCGACCACCAGAACACTAGCATTGCGCTCTAACCAACTGAGTTAACCGGGCGGCTGGTTCTAACCCACACACACTACATACCAATCATAAAACACTAGTGTCTGTTTTAATGGACCACGGGTCACGGCCTGGGTTCTAATATCTAAATTATAATGCCCAGACTGCTTGACCATAATGAAGGCCAATCAGATCAAGTACTGTAAGGCCCAGTTCGTTGGACCATATTGCGAAAATCAGAAGGTCGAACAATTTGTGAAGTTTTGACCCATTTCTAGGAAGTAATATACTTCCAAACTTCCTTTAATTTTTGTAAAAATGACGAGCTGTTGTTGTCACTTCATTGTTGTTGCCGTCGGCGTATATTAAGTTTTGCGTTTTGGTCACTTTAAAGGAAACTATTAAAGCTATCACTTTAAAACTTGGGAAACTTGTTCATCTAATACCCTTCTTTACATTGTACCCTAAAGATGCTGAGTCTCACCTGTTTTTTAGGGTAAAAACATTAATTTTGAGAATTCCACATAGCTTCTTTAATTTGTGTTGGATTGATTTCATTTTTTTTCACAGTCAATAAATGGATAATGCTTTTAATATATCAAACAGGTTTTTGAGTCACACATTTGGAAGGATAGAGGGAGGGTGGGGGATATTTTAGTATTTTTGGACTTAGGATTTTAGCTAGTCTGATTTGTTTCTGTTTTGTGCTTTGGTCACTTACAAGCAAACTACTAAAGCTATCACTTTCGAACTTTGGAATACCAGTCACTTTCAAATGTATAATATGAAATAAATAGACCATAGGATAAAATCAGATGAGTGTTCAGCACCCGCAGGTGGTGCTCCTGTTTAATCTTATTCCAACATGTGTAAGCAGATTAAATGTAGATAAGTTACAGTTACATAGCACAAACAGGGCTGTCTCTCAGCTCAAACGCCCTTCCAACACACACTCAGAATTTTGCCTGAAATAACAGTATTTTGAATAAACTCATATGATTATTACAGCCTAAAAAGGGCCTATTCCAAAATTTAAATTACGTGTAATTGAACTGTTTCATCACATAGACAATTAACATTACACAGGACAACCTATCAGGGAATTTTACCCATTTTTTGGGGGGGAAATATGTTCTTTTAAAGGTAGGGAGTGGGGCCAAATTTTGACCCCAAAATCATTAGAAAGACAGCAAAAAATTCGCTTAAATATTGTTGTATCACAATTTAAGGCCTTTTTGGTAACAGAATGAGCATTATATGATATTTGTACAATACAAGGAGGCATCAATCCATTTTCCATCACAAGAGTGCATTCTCATAGACAATACATGACTTTGTTTTTATTCTGTCAAATGATGTTGTAATGGTAAACAACTCTTGGAAACCAGCCTGATGAATCAGTTCTTTTGTAATACTGCATTTGCACCCCCTTAGCATGTGTGTTTTTGTGTTGGATTTCCAATAACGGTCCTGTTCCACAGGGAACTAGTCTGACTCATACAGCTGGTAATGATTTTATCCTTGCTCTTCACCTGCACCAGGCATAGCAGGTTGTGTGTAGGTGTCAGAAAAAAATATTAAATTCGAATTTGAATGCTTATTAATAATTTTATATCTATTTCAAAACTCTGGTACAGTACCAGTGGGACATTGTAGGCCTGGGCTTGCATAATACTGAAGGCCACTGTAGGCCTTCGGTTGCAAAGTATTCATGAGCCACAGTATGCCTGGGCTTGCAAAGTACCCTTGGGTCAACAAAGGCCTGGGCTAGCACAGAACCCATGGGCCACTGTAGGCCTGGGCTTGCACAGTACCTGAGGACCACTGAATGCCTGGGCTTGCACAGTACCCCTTGGTCACTGTAGGTCTGGGCTTGCACAATACCCCTGGGCCACTGTAGGCCTGGGCTTGCACAGTACCTCTGGGTCACTGTAGGCCTGGGCTTGCACAGTACCCCTGGGTTACTGTAGGCCTGGGCTTGCACAATACCTGTGGGTCACTGTAGGCCTGGGCCTGCACAGCACCTGTGGGTCACTGTAGGCCTGGGCTTGCACAGTACCAATGGGTCACTGTAGGCCTGGGCTTGCACAAAACTCCTAGGTCACTATAGGCATGGGCTTGCACAATACCTGTGGGTCACTGTATGCATGGGCTTGCACAGTACCCAGTGGCCACTGTCTGTAGGCCTGGGCTTGCACATTACCCCTGGGTCACTGTATGCCTTGGCTTGCACAATACCCATGGGTCACTGTAGGCCTGGGCTTACACAGTACCTTTCGGCCACTGTAGGCCTGGGCTTGCATAGTACCCCTGGGTCACTGTAGGCCTTGGCTTGCACAGTACCCCTGAGTCACTGTAGGCCTGGGCTTACACAGTACCTTTGGGCCACTGTAGGCCTGGGCTTGCACAATACCCCTGGGTCACTGTAGGCCTGGGCTTGCACAATACCCCTGGGCTACTGTAGGCCTTGGCTTGCACAGTACCCCTAGGTCACTGTAGGCTTGGCTTGCACAGTACCTGTTGGTCACTGAAGGCATTGGCTTGCACAGTACCTGTGGGCCACTGTAGGCCTTGGTTTGTACAGTACCCCTGGGTCACTGTAAGCCTTGGCTTGCACAGTTCCCGTGGGTCACTGTAGGCCTGGGCTTGCACAGTACCCCTGAGCCACTGTAGGCCTGGGCTTGTACAGTACCCCTGGGTCACTGTAGGCCTGGGCTTGCACAATACCCCTGGGTCACTGTAGGTCTGGGCTTGCACAGTACCTGTTGGCCACTGTAGGCTTGACTTGCACAGTACCCCTGGGACACTGTAGGTCTGGGCTTGCACAGTACCTGTGGGCCACTGTAGGCTTGGACTTGCACAATACCCCTGGTCCACTGCAGGCCTGGGCTTGCACAGTACCTTTGGGCCACTGTAGGCCTGGGCTTGCACAGTACCCCTGGACCACTGTAGGCCTGGGCTTGTACAGTACCCCAGGGTCACTGTAGGCCTTGGCTTGCACAATACCCCTGGGTCACTGTATGGTCGGGCTTGCACAGTACCCCTTGGCCACTGTAGGCCTGGGCTTGCACAATACCCCTTGGTTACTGTATGCTTTGGCTTGCACAGTACCTTTGGGCCACTGTAAGCCTTGGGCTTGCACAGTACACCTGGGTCACTGTAGTCCTGGGCTTGCACAGTACCCCTGGGTCACTGTAGGCCTGCACTTGCACAGTACCTGTGAGCCACTGTAAGCCTGGGCTTGCACAATACCCTTGGGCCACTGTAGGCCTGGGCTTGCACAGTTCCCCTGGGCCATTGTAAGCCTTGGGCTTGCACAGTACACCTGGGTCACTGTAGTCCTGGGCTTGCACAATACCCTTGGGCCACTGTAGGCCTGGGCTTGCACAGTACCCCTTGGCCACTGTAGGCCTGGGCTTGCAAAATACCCCTTGGTTACTGTATGCTTTGGCTTGCACAGTACTTTTGGGCCACTGTAGGCCTGGGCTTGCATAGTACCCCTGGGTCACTGTAGGCCTTGGCTTGCACAGTACCCCTGAGTCACTGTAGGCCTGGGCTTGCACAGTACCAATGGGTCACTGTAGCCTGTGCTTGCACAGTACCCCTGGGTCACTGTAGGCCTGTGCTTGCACAGTACCAATGGGTCACTGTAGCCTGTGCTTGCACAGTTCCCCTGGGTCACTGTAGGCCTGTGCTTGCACAGTACCAATGGGTCACTGTAGCCTGTGCTTGCACAGTACCATTGGGTCACTGTAGGCCTTGGCTTGCACAGTTCCCGTGGGTCACTGTAGGTCTTGGCTTGCACAGTACCAATTGATCACTGTAGGTCTGGGCTTGCACAGTTCCCCTGGGTCACTGAAGGTCTTGGCTTGCACAGTACCTTTGGGTCACTGTAGGCCTGGGCTTGCACAGTACCTGTGGGTCACTGTAGGCCTGGGCTTGCACAGTACCCAATTGGTCACTGTAGGCCTGGGCTTGCACAGTACCAATGGGACACTGAAGGCTTGGGCTTGCACATTTATCAGCTTGAGTGTACCGGTTCCTGTTTTCTAGATTGACATAGAAAACTGCCTTAAGCCTAACTCTAACTGAAAACATTTAAGATTTCCTTGTTGCTTATGATTTTCAAAATCTGCCCAAATCATGGATATTGGCTTCAAGTGTCTTTGGTAGTCTTGGTACACTTGCAAAAGCTACAACCTTTTTTTAAATGTTTTAAAGTTAAAAACTTTCATGGCGTTGCTGTGATTTGCTACAAAGTTTTAAAACGAAGAAAACATACATGTACTACAGTTTTAATTCAGTAGGGCATAATTTTACTGTCTGCCTTTCATGGATAATTTGAAATATTTTTTATTATTATTTAGTACAAATAGACAGGATTATTTCATGCTTTAATAAGATTTGCTACACAGTTTACTATTGTATCAAGTCTTTAAGCAATCATTAGGTATCTTTCTACTCACAAAAAGGCAAAACTGGGGCATTTAATCCAGATTCATCATGATTAATGTCTCTATGACTATTTGGGGAAATCAGGGCTGAAATATTAACAGTGTAAGCCAGACTTAAATGACAACCCTCCTCTCTTGCAGAAAAATCCACTCTGGAAATACATTTAGGTTCCACTTCCCATTTCGTATGGCCATATAAGCCTTGGGATTTTTGAGTTAAAATGAATTTATATCTATTTCATAATCTATAAAAATCAGGGATGCAAACGAATATTCGATCGAACGTTTGGTATTCGAATGTCAAAATCGGTATTCGAATATTAGATGGTTTTTGTTTGATATTGTTTTAAACCTTTTGCCTTAAACTGTGTTGTTTATACAACTGTACTCGCTTGTCTTGTTTTTACAACGATCCTTATAAATGCCAGAGGCGTGAACGTGATGACACTATACACGCGTCATATGTTAATTAGGGACATTTCGTCAGGACTATAAACAGTACCTGTAATTTTACGAAAATTGGCTTTTAGACAAGTGACATCAAACACGTTTCAATTATTTTCGGTAAATTTTAATGACCATGCCAATAAAGAATAAATGGAATCAGCCACCAAAGTAGTGTCATGGCTGCCAATTAAGCTGTGCAATATTGCTCAAAACGCCTTAATGATATATATGACATGTGCTAGTTATGTGCTCTTAAGTATTCTTCATGTTTCAATATAGCGTCCGTGCTTTGAAATGTAACTGTATGGAAAAGCGTTTTAGGACATTGTTGTACTTCAGATGAGTAAAACATTCAGGGTTGTTTTCGTTTTATTAGTTAACTATTTCCCGAGTAGGTTTGGTTTTCCATAATTATATTTAGCAGAGATCAATCCCAGAACGAGGGTGCGCGTCCTACAAAACGACCATCCATTGGTGCATCACAATGTTTTTGTTTATTCAAAATCTATTGATTTTTGTTTGATTTATTTTTTGTAAACGGGGAATTTCAGAGTCTAATTTTCGGGAAAATCAGAGTTTCGTTGCGTGTACCGGTTATTACAAAGGCCCCGACTATTACTGTAGCGAATAATAACAGAAGTTTACTACATTTCTTAGATAAACATTTTGGTTATCGAATATTCGAATATTCGATCGAAAGAATTACCGAATATTCGAATATCAATTTTGTCATTTGTTTGCATCCCTAATAAAAATCCAAAATTCAGTTGAGTCTTCATTTGAAAATGGTCATGAATATTAATGATACTCCTATGTTACTATTATCTAATAATGAGTTAATTGAAATACTCTTTTTTTTAGAACATACCCAGGTCCCAGCCAGGACAATACAGTACATCTGAACAGACTTCTCATGGAAATCAAAGGTATTTTACCAGTAGTCTGTAGATAGATATATACATTGTAAATGATTCATAAAATGGAATTGGGCTTTAGTTAAACAGTATTATGCTGTTGTTCTTGGCATTACAGGTACATTTGCAATGATGCCCAGTTTGCTTGCATATATATAGTTGCTTATATATAAAAATGTACCAGTAAATCTATCCCATAATCTATGATTTCAAGATGGAATTCTACGTACAGTCGAATCTCGCTATGTCGAACTCTGTTATATCGATGTTCTGGTTATGACAAACTTTTTTCGAATGTGTTGGGTTTAGTTATACATGCATATTTCCTTTATATCAAATGTTCTTTATCTCAAGAATTCATAAATTCAACAGAGTTTATATTATATCCCATCTTCAAGCAACTCAGGCAGACTATGTATCAGCATGATATTAGAACTAATGTGAATATGGGTCATCTCGGGTAAAAAACAAGGTTGGGCTAGTGTAAAAATGGGTCAGCAGCATTTACTTTTCCCTATATAGACCTGCATTGCTGCACAATCACATTTGTCAAAATGAAATATTTGGATTTAATGAGGTTTCTTCATTACCCCTGTTAGAACTCTACATTAATCCCTGGTAAAACTCTGCATTAACCCCTGGTAAAACTCAGCATAAAATCCTGGTAAAACTCTGCATAAACCCCTGGTAAAACTCTGCATTAACCCCTGGTAAAACTCTGCATTAACCCCTGGTAATACTCTGTATTAACCCCTGGTAATACTCTGTATTAACCTCTGGTAATACTCTGCATTAACCCCTTGTAAAACTCTGCATCAACCCCTGGTTATACTCTGCATTTACCCCTGGTAAAACTCTGCATTGACTCCTGGTAATACTCTGCATTAACCCCTGGTAAAACTCTGCATTGACTCCTGGGAAAACTCTTTGCATTAACCCCTGGTAAAACTCTGCTTTAACCCTTGGTAAAACTCTGGATTAACTCCTGGTAATAGTAAATACTCTGCATTGACTCCTTGTAATACTCTGTATTAACCCCTGGTAAAACTCTGTATTAACTCCTGGTAATACTCTGCATTGACTCCTGGTAAAACTCTGTATTAACTCCTGGTAATACTCTGCATTGACTCCTGGTAATACTCTGCATTAACCCCTGGTAAAACTCTGTATTAACTCCTGGTAATACTCTGCATTGACTCCTGGTAATACTCTGCATTGACTCCTGGTAAAACTGTATTGAGCCACAATGAATAAATTGTTGGTTAGGCCTTACCCTTATAATTCACAAGAATATTGCTAAATGAAGGTTTTTATTGTGTCGCCTGAAAAGACGACATATAGGGGTTACTTTTGTCGGCGGCGGCTTCGACCGCGTCCCATTTTCACTTGTCCGGGGTATATCTCCTAAACTATTAGTGGTATCAACTTGAAATTTCATATGTAGATAGATCTAGTTGAGGGCAAGTGCAGTGCACAAGAACTGTTACTCTTACTTTCATATTTTTAGAGTTATTGCCCTTTGTTATTTTTCATGCTTAAAGTTTTGTCCTGGGCATATCTTGTAGAATATAAGAGTTATCAACTTGAAACTTCATATGTAGATAGATCTCATTGAGGGCAAGTGCAGTGCACAATAACAGTAACTCTTGCTTTCTTAGTTTTAAAGTTATTGCCCTTTGTTAATTTTCATGCTTAAAGTTTTGTCCGGGGCATAAGAGTTATTGCCCTTTGTTAATTTTCTTGCTTAGGTTTTGTCCGTGGCATATCTCGTAAACTATAGGAGGTATCAAACTGAAACTTATTCCGTAGGTATATCTGATTGAGGGAAAGTGCAGTGCACAAAAACCGTAACTATTCATAATTGCATCTATATGTTTAGAGTTATTGCCCTTAATTTTCAAGCTTAAATTTTGTCCGGGGCATTTCTCGAAAACTATAAGAGTTATCAACTTGAAACTTTATAGATAGATAGATCTTATTGAAGGGGATCGCAGTGCACAAAAACTGTATCTCTTGCTTCCATATTAGAGTTATTGCCCTTTGTTAATTTTCATGTTTAACTTTACCTTGCACACTTTTTTAGCTCACCATTGACTTCAGTATTTATTGTGCTCATTTTTGCTTATATAACCAATTGCTTGCTCCTGACTTAACGTTGTCACCTTCAGTTCAAATGCCACCTACACTTGAAAGTTAAATGGCAACATCATTGTCTATAAATGAATAAAATGCCAATCTAACAGCTATAATGTCGACAGTAAATAATTCGTCAGGCGACACCATCATATTATTATTTTTTTCATTATTGATATTCGATATTAAGGATAAGGAAGTGAATAAACAGAACAACCCCGCTACCAGTATTTTTCAATTGTGATTTATCAACAAAACCTTAACCTTGAATTGAAAACAACATGAATTTGGGGTCAAAATTAAATTAAGAAAATTGGCTGAAAAAATAATGTTGTTTTAGTTAATTACAATTTTAACAAGGTTCATATCAGTTTGGAATATAAATATTGGGCTTTTTTCCTGGTAATATTTCTTTTTCTGAATTGCCAAGAAGGGACAAGAATAATGTGAATATGTAGGATCTTATGTACAAAGTAGGGAAATTGATTTTAGTTATAAATGGTTCCACCGAAACAAACATTAAACTAGACATAATCAACACAGAAAATGTGGGTGGTTGTGTCTGTCAATCGGTAACAAAAATATCGGCCAATTAGTGAAAAAAGATATCGATATGGACCATGAAATACAGCACAACGAAATAACAATAATACCCCAGACTCTCCCAGTTTGATAGATTTTGCTTGAATGGATTACTTTCATTGATTCAGTGTGCTGTTTTTGTGAAAAGAATATGACTAAAAATAACTTAAAAGTAAAATGTTTTGCATGCTAATTAGATATTATTATTATTATTATTCAAAGTATTTCTATATGTTCATTTTAATGTTATTAAATAAGTTTAGCTTTTAATTTATAAATAGATAATTTATTCTACAATACTGTAGAACCTATGTGGTAACATTCACTGCTATGTGATATTATGAGGTTATTGTCCATCACCAGGCTACCTGTCAGGAGTGGACTAGTGTGATCAGCGGGCGACATGTCGTCCCACGAGGAGTTAAGAAAGCAGGTGGAGTCTTTACGCCAGGTGAACACATCCCTGCAGCAGGAAATACTCCACAACTCTGCCCATCTATCACGCCTCCATGAAAACACAACCCAACTAGCCAGACTCACATCCGGCTCCACCTCTCAGAGCAGCAGCCAGTCAAACTCCAACACATCTTCACCCCGCGTGTCCAGGCACCAAGCTGCCTCACACCACACAGGCAGGGGCCAGTCTGGCTCCTCAGACTCTTCCCCAAGGATAAACAGGCAGCCCCATCCTGCACACACCAGCACTCCCAGGTGCCTGGATAGTACCAGGAATCATATTGGGCACAGTCAGCCATCCCCTGCTCTACAACAGAGGTTGTTCCAGCAAAACTCAGTATTTGCATCCTGGCAAAACCAAGAGTCAGCGATCAGTCATCTGTCAAAGCTGCAGGATGTTCCAGACAATCATCAACCAAGGCAGGCTCATGTGACTTCTAGCTCCACCCAAGGGGACCTGTCCATAAGTGCTGACCTGTCCCAAGTTCAAGGAGAGGAGTTCAGTTTCACTGATGACATGGATGGCGAGCACATGGCAACTATGGGTAAGTTCAGTTTTTGTGTCTTGAAGTTGCCATTGGCTGGAGTTATGGCCCTTGAATTGTCTAAATTTGACTGATTTCACTTAGTTCGCTCTCTAGCTTGAGATTTCTTATTTATTCTTTACCAAATTTGATCACAAGAGCAAGATCATATTATTTACTCTGGAATTCTGGCCCTTGAAATGTCGAAATGTCAGTAGGTCAATGGTCAAGGTCGTTTTCACTATTAAATATGCATGAATAGGCTGAAAGTCAAGGTCACTGTTGGTTCATCTCCAGGCCAAAAGTTTAAACTTCATGTCCATCATTGAATATTTCTCAGCTATGACAACACAATGGAGTAGACCAGCACTTCTTCAAAAAAGCAATCTCTAGTTATACCCATACATGTAATAATTTCTTGGGTTGATTCTGGGACACTCGTCGTAATGTCAACGCACACTAGGGGGGTCCAGGGGCATAACATGGTTTTTACTTGACATGGTTGTTTTTTTTCTGCATTTTCTTGAAAAAATAAAACCACCAGATATTTTCCCAGGCTTTAAATGAAGTGCTAACCAGGAGGATTCATCAAAACAGGAAATAAACAACTATACGGGCACCTGTTTTACCGCGCTTTTGAGAACATGCATTACAAAATATTTATTTTTTCATCACATTTAAAACGTTTGCAATTTATGACACACAATATTTTCCAGACGATAAAGAAGATTTTCCAGTCGATGAGCTTTTTTCCGTTTGGAGATGCATATAATTTTGATAGAGACGTGTCAACAATCGGCTGTCAAGGCTTTTTCTATAGTACCCACGGGTCCGACTATCGGACCCATTCCCAAAGCAAAATATAAGATATTTTTCCCAATTTTCAGAAAAAAATCCCAATCAAAAAAAAAAAAAAAATTTTTTTTTTTTTTTTTTAGAAAGTCTTTTACTTGTACTTGTTCATTTTCAACATCCTCATAAATTATGTGATGTAAAGTTTTTTTGATAATTGAACTCGGAAATCATTGATTTTCATTACATTCAGAGATCAGTATGAAATATTATCTGTCATGATTTATTGCAATAGATATTTACACCCCAAGGATTTATATTTTTGGGGGTTTTTTAAAGGGAAAATAAACTAATATTAAATCATTTCCTAATTCGCAGGAGACTAGACAGCCTTTTCTTTTTACTGTAAATTTTCCCAATTTTGGCATTTTCACGACGCAAAATTTCCCAAAATGTCTAGGGTCTTTTTCCCAAAATGGCCAGAAAAAGCCCTGGCTGTATAAAGCGATCACGTGACTTACCATGGTCACATGATTAAAGCACTCTATATAACCACCTGTAAACCCCATATCGTCAGTTTTATTTCGGCGTAAAAATACACACGATAGTTAAAAAAAAAGTTCAAAACACTAAAATTTCTTATGGATGCGTAAGTTGTTTAAAGTTGTTTAAAGTATAACGACGTATCGACTTTGAAATTTGAAAGGAATATGGGATGTTTTCCGTGTTTTAATTTTGTTTTTTTACTCATTTTGTCACTTTCTTTGAACTTCATGCTTGTTTGTCGGTAAAATGTGTGAAAAATATCAATTCATCAATTAAAAGCTATCATTCATAAGACCAAACAAATCCATATGAAAACAATGAATTTGTATACAAGAACCCTCCCCCACTCGTTAAGCACAACAATAGGCCGATAGATCAATTATCGGGTGATTGACAATGACCTCGACGACACACGTACCAATTAACGGATTAGCGTCAACATGTCCTGTGTTTTACGACTTGAAAAGTACTGGATGGAATTGATTGTAAGTTCATACAATGGTAAAGCACAATGAGAGGAAGTGCAGTGTTCAAGAACCATAACTCTACTTTAGCTAATTACTGAGTTATTGCCCTTTATTTATTATTTTTTTGCTGTCATTTTTTTCCAGACATTAACTTGCAAACTACTAGATGGATTTATTAAAACTTAATACAATGAGAGGAAGTGCAGTGCACAAGAACCATAACTCTATTTCAGCTAATTACAGAGTTACTGCCCTTTGTTACTTTTTTCTTGTCAGAAGCATAACTTGAAAACTATTGGATGGAATTTAATAGAACTTCACACAGTCATAGATCATAATGAGAGGGAGTGCAGTGTACAGGAACCACAATTCTATTTCAGCTAATTGCAGAGTTACTGCCCTTTGTTACTTTTTCTTGTCCGTAGCATAACTTGAAAACTATTGGATGGAATTTAATAAAACTTTATACAGTGATAGATCATAATGAGAGGTAGTGCAGTGTACAGGAACCGCAATTCTATTTCAGATAATTACAGAGTTACTGCCCTTTGTTACTTTTTCTTGTCCGGAGCATAACTTGAAAACTATTGGATGGAATTTAATAAAACTTCATACAGTGATAGATCATAATGAGAGGAAGTGCAGTGTACAGGAACCGCAATTCTATTTCAGCCAATTACAGAGTTACTGCCCTTTGTTACTTATTTCTTATCCGGAGCATAACTTGAAAACTACCGGACGGAATGTAATACAACTTTATACAATGGTACAGCACAATAAGGAGTTCAGTGTACATGAATCATTACACTGTTTTAGCAAAATACAGAGTTATTGCCTATTCTGTTGTTTTTTGTCAAACTTTTGTCCGCACAGTAACTTGAAAACTACTAGATGGAATTCCATAAAACTTCATACAATGATAAATCATAATGAGAGGCGGCGTTTGGGGGTATTAATCACCTTCAGTGATAGCTCTAGTTATCTCTAGAGTTATGGCCTTTGAATTACAAGATTGCCTCAAATACAACACAAAATTGTGTAAAAGATACTAAATTCACTTCACTTCATCCACTCTCTAACTTGAGAATATCTCATCTAATCATCACCAAAATTGGTTACAATCTTTATGAGCATAATGTCTGGACTGAGTTTGATCAACAGCCAGAACATGTTATTCTCTCTGAAGTAAGGGCATAACTTATTGCCATTGAATTGTCAAAAGTTGACCAAATTCACTTTGAAAGATCTCTTGTCAATCATTTGTTATCCATCTAACAATCTTTAAGGGCATAATATCAGAACAAGTTTGATAAACAGCCAGATTATGTTATTCATTCATATTGGTCTAGATAGACTCATTTTCCATTCCAAGTTGGCGCTCATAGAAGGTAACATTCTTGATTCACAGAATACTAGTTTATGTCGAACTGCTTGCAGTAAGACATAGTTGCCACTATTGCGGATTGGTGTATGTGTGTCCATGCATGAATGCTTCTGTCTGTTTTGGCTTGTCAAGGGTGTAACTTGGATATGCATTGTTTGGTACAAGTGTTCACCATGAGAAGATGGCATGTTTGGTTCAAGATCTATATCTATTGGTCAAAGGACAAGGTCACAGTTGAGGTCATTGTTCAAAATTCCTTGTATTGTGGCTTGTTTGGGCTGTAATTTGGCCAATCATTTGGTGATTTTGAAATGACATCAGCAAATGTTCACCATGATAACGCAGTGTGTCACCAACAAGACACATGTCTTAAGGTTTAATGGCAAGGTCATACAAAAGTGTCATTGGTGAAAACCCCTTGTATTTTGGCTTGCCTTGGCTTTAACTTGCCTATGCATGGGATTTTAATATTACTTGGCACATTTGTTCACCTTGATAAGATGGCTTATCACATGCAAGCCTCATGTGTAGGTCAAAGGTGAAGGTCACATTCAGGGATTATTTGTCTTATTTTTAATTATATTTTTAATTATTCAGTTTAAATCTTGTTTGACATCACTTTCATGCATAGCCATCAACTTCCAACAATTCAATTTAAGGTTTCTCAGAACTGTTCTGTGATTGAGACATTGGCAAGCTCAACATTGTTTGTTTTTGTCCAACCAACATCTAGTTTTAAATAAAATTAATAAATAAAAAAACATTTGATTAATAAAAAAATTGGCAGGGAGTTCCAGACAGGGTTGAGGAGGGAGGTGCAGGGGTTCATGACAGGGTTTACTTGTTGATGGGCGCAATTCCGTGCGGTCGTGCGTGCGTGTGTCCGCCCGTACAACATTCATTTCTTTGCATTTCCTCTTACATTTCTCATGCGATTTCTACCAAACTTTCACAGATTGATGATCATAAAGTGAAGCAGCGCATATTGTCAGGCTTTCCCGATTTGACATTTTTGAAAGAGTTATTGCCCTTTGCTTAATTTACATTTAAAATTGGTTTCTTGGCAACTCCTCTTACGTTTTTCATGCGATTTCTACCAAACTTTCACAGATTGATGACTGTATAGTGACGCAGCGCATATTGTCGGGCTTTCGTGATTCAGCCATTTTTGAAAGAGTTATTGGCCTTTTTTTTACATTTAAAATTGGTTTCTTCGCAACTCCTCTTACGTTTTTCATGCAATTTCTACCAAACTTTCACAGATTGTTGACAATATAGTGACGCAGCGCATATTGTCGGGCTAACTCGATTCGATCATTTTAGTAAGAGTTATTGCCCTTTCTTAATTTTACACATTTCTTATGTTCCTGAGAAACTACCCGTACCATTGATTGGCTTTCGTTACGAAAAATGCCCCGCTCTTGTTATGCTTAAAGTTTGATTTTAGGTATAGCTTAGAGTAAAATAATTTTCTTTATTGCTCTTGTGTATTGACATTTGTATTTCAGTTAAAAAGGCATCAATATCAATAAAAGTTTTATTGACTTTAACGCATTTAATTATGTAACTGCATTTGTTAGGAAAGCTTCATGCAGCATGATGATTAAATACACTTTTTTCGTGGACAAGAAATTGTAAAAAATTTCTTTGGGGGAGTACCTCTAAAACCCTTGCCAACACTTGAACCATGTAAATTTGGGTTCTAAGGGAAGGGCACAGGACATAGGTTATGCCCCTATAAGCTACATCCCCGCTAACCTCATATCCTGAATCCACCCCTGAACTCAAATGACCAGGCAGAATATTATTATGCCCCTCTTCGGGTATATTGCTTTGCACATGTCGGTCTGTCGGTCCGTCGGTAGACCAAAGCTTGTCTGAGTGATAACTCAACAATTCCTGGACGTATGGTCATCAAACTTGACCTGAAGGTTGGGCCTGACAAGTAGATGACCCCTATTGATTTTAGGGCTCATCGGGTCAAAGGTCAAGGTCACAGTGACCTTTAATGGTAAAATAATTTTAAAGCTTGTCCGAGTTATAACTCAACAATGCCTAGACCTATGGTCATCAAACTTGATATGGAAGTTGGGCCTGACCTGTCGATGACCCCTATTGTTTTGGGGGTCATTGGGCCAAAGGTCAAGGTCACAGTGACCCTTGAATGGTAAAAGGTTGTCTGAGTGATAACTCAACAATACCTGCACCCATGGACCTCAAACTTGACATGAAGGTTGGGCCTGACCAGTAGATGACCCCTCTTGACTTTGGGGGTCATCAGGTCAAGGTCACAGTAACCTTTTAAACTTTAACGCAAAAAAGTTAACAAATCTTCTCCCAGTGATATCTCAACAATGCCTTAAACTATGATTATCAAACCTGACATGGAAGTTGGGCCTGACCTGGAGATGACCCTTATTGATTTTAGGAGTCATTGGGTCAAAGGTCAAGTTCACAGTGACCTTGAATGCGAAAATGTTTCGAGTGATAACTCAACAATGCCTGCACCCATGGCCCTCAAACTTGACTTGGAGTTGTGTCTGACCTGTAGATGACCCCTTATGATTTTAGGGGTCAAATGTCAAGGTCACAGTGACCTTGAACAAAAAAAGCTTGTCTGTGTGATAACTTGTCAATGCCTGCCCCTATGGCCCTCAAACTTGACATTTAGATTTTTGGTGACCAGCTGATGACTCCTATGGATTTTGAGGTCATAGAGTGAAAGGTCATGGTCATAACACACTCTATCCTCACACTTTGAATGGTCATAATCTTAAAACTGCCTCAATGGCATCCAATGTCAGTGACAAATCAGCTGTCATTTCAATCCATGCATATTTCATTCAATTGTCCATATAATCCTGACAACATGGCGATCAGGGGAGGGGGGGGGGGGGCATAACATCTCTTGTTTACAATTATTTACTGATTAACTGTGAAATATGCTTCATATTAACGAAAAATTCCTTACAAACTGAGCAATAGCCCAATATTTATAGCTTCTAAGTAAATAAATGTTTTATATTACATAATACTGCATGATATAATTTATATTATGACTTATGCTAATCTGTTTCCAGTCTTTAGACAGTTTTTACAGCCTCGGTCTCTTAACAGGCAGGTCAATATGGTGTTATTGAAGTGAATTTTCCAGTGCTATTATTATGTCATGTGATAAACTAGGCAGGTCAATATTGACAGGGTTCGAATATAGCACTCGCACACTCTCAAAATGTGAGCCAAAATTTAAAAATGCGAGTTGAATTTAAAGACACTCGCAAAAATTTGCAGAAAATATGCAATCCTCGAAATAGATATGAACATAATCAGTGATCAATTCCTGCACAATAGATATACAACTAATTTTAGAAATGCCTACTTTCGTTTTCCGATAATCACACAGAAATTGATGACGTAGATTAACGTTATGCGCACAGGCTGGTACTCGTTACTATGCGGCAGGTACTCCTTACTATGCATTTTTATGCCCCCGAAGGTGGGCATATTAAAATCGCACCGTCCGTCCGTCCGTCTGTCCGTCCGGCTCTGTAACTTTCCCTTGTATGGACAGATTTTAAAATAACTTGCCACATGTGTTCCACATACCAAGACGACATGTCGTGTGCAAGACCCGTGTCCCTGCCTCAAAGGTCAAGGTCACACAGTGTTTATTCACAATGGAGTGCTGCATATAAGGACATAGAGTATAGGTTGTCGTGTCCGGGCTGTAACTTTCCCTTGTATGGACAGATTTTAAAATAACTTGCCACATGTGTACCACATACCAAGACGACGTGTCGCGTGCAAGACCCGTGTCCCTACCTCAAAGGTCAAGGTCACACTTAGTGTTTATTCACAATGGAGTGCTGCATATAACGACATAGAGTATAGGTTGTTGTGTCCGGGCTGTAACTTTCCCTTGTATGGACAGATTTTAAAATAACTTGCCACATGTGTTCCACATACGAAGACAACGTGTCGCGTGCAAGACCCGTGTCCCTACCTCAAAGGTCAAGGTCACACTTAGTGTTTATTCACAATGGAGTGCTGCATATAAGGACATAGAGTATAGGTTGTCGTGTCCGGGCTGTAACTTTCTCTTGTATGGACAGATTTTAAAATAACTTGCCACATGTGTTCCACATACCAAGACGACATGTTGCCTGCAAGACCCGTGTCCCTACCTCAAAGGTCAAGGTCACATTTAGTGTTTATTCACAATGGAGTGCTGCATATAATGACATAGAGTATAGGTTGTCGTGTCCGGGCTGTAACTTTCTCTTGTATGGACAGATTTTAAAATAACTTGCCACATGTGTTCCACATACCAAGACGACATGTCGTGTGCAAGACCCGTGTCCCTGCCTCAAAGGTCAAGGTCACACATAGTGTTTATTCACAATGGAGTGCTGCATATAAGGACATAGAGTATAGGTTGTCGTGTCCGGGCTGTAACTTTCCCTTGTATGGACAGATTTTTAAAAAAACTTGACACATGTGTTCAACATACCAAGACGACGTGTCGCGTGCAAGACCCGTGTCCCTACCTCAAAGGTCAAGGTCACACTTACTGTTTATTCACAATGGAGTGCTGCATATAAGGACATAGAGTATAGGTTGTCGTGTCAGGGCTGTTACTTTCCCTTGTATGGACAGATTTTAAAATCACTTGCTACATGTGTTCCACATACGAAGACAACGTGTCGTGTGCAAGACCCATGTCCCTACCTCTAAGGTGAAAGATACACTTAAGTGTTTATTCACAAGGGAATTCTGAATATAAGGACATAACAGTGTAGGTTGTCAAGTATGGGTGGTATTTTTTTATGTTCAGAGGCAATTTAAAATAACTTGCCATATGTATTTGACACGTAAAGGCAAGATAAACTTTTCATGTACTGACCTTGTTCGTAGGTCAATGTCACATTCGGGGGCATTCGTCACATACTGTGACAGCTCTTGTTGTAGACTGTCTTTAGTGTCCATTTTTGGCGGCAGTATTTAGCGATAATCATATCGAGACAACAGTCTGTATAATGATGACAAGCTGAAAGATAAGGTTTTTTGCGCATGTTGATTTTAAAATCGCTGATGGCAATGATCAATCAGTTCCAAAAAAAGAAGCCAAAATGAAATAATCTGTCCGTTAAAAATGTTTCGATTTGGAAGAGGGAGTTGAACATTAAACTGACCCTCAACACAGATGACGAAAGGAACATTTTCAAAATATTTTGCACAGACTAATACTGGCTTGACCAGACTTCCTCAGTTCGTACTGTCAGTGTTACATATATGATGATATCTTTTTAAATATTGTACAATTACATGATCACTCGTTAAAACAATAACACTATACTTTAAACCATTGTTTTCCATACAATATATACATTTTCCTAGCAAACAGAAAGGTTTGCCTTAAAAAAATGTGAGTGGGGGGCTGGTTTTGCGAGTTGAAAATTTAAGCACTTGCAAAAATTTGCGAGTATCAAAAAAAGTTAAATTCGAACCCTGATTGAATTTTATTTTGTCTATGAAAATTGCTTCTTGTCCAATCATTGACAGTCTGTTTATATATCATGTAATAATTAAGATAACTTACTGTAGAAGCTGATGTAATATAGACGATTCTATATCATATCCATCAAATGGTGATATTATAAGTTTAATTTTGACATCGCAACCATGGATAATCAGACCATTTCTGCATTTTCTTAGTTTTTCTTTTCTTTTCAGTCTGTCTTTGAAATAACAATTTTAAGTATAACGTTGACCTCTTTTAACTATGCAAAGATTGATTCCTACTGTATTATTCCAATCTATGGTCATAATGCCTTCATCTAAGTTCTTCAACTATGACATTCAGTATTGTGTATCACATAGTCTATATATAAGGGTGTTATTAGATTTTTTTCTGCAACAACTGAGGTTGTGCCTTGAATGTCTTGTGGAAAGTGCTTCTTTGGCCTATAGGAATAAAAGATCAGCAATTTATCCAGACCAGACAGTTTGGGATGTTTGCCATTTATATGTTTAATGTTTGATAGGGTCAATAACTGAACGTCCCTACTCCCAACAACAAAAATGTCAGAGACTTGAAAGAACTTATTGCTTGTATTGATGCAGCATCTTTTATTGAACAGTTTTGCTCCCTGGACATTTATTGGTACATTGTTCATGTTTTGGAACTTACAGAGCAAAAGAATGCAACCGTTAGAAATACTTCTTATACTTCTTTTTCGCATACTGGCTAAGGTAACAATTGTAACAATTAAGCCATGATTTAGAAATTCTAGATTTTGAACTAACAGTTCAAATGTATTACCAATACAAGATGTGTGGCCTGTACTTATTCAAACTGCTGTAAATACAAGATTGATCGATGCTGCATTACATTATTTCATTAAAAATCATGAAAACTTCTGGTTAACATTACCGGTATGTTATTGGACATAAACATAAAGCAAAACTGATATGCATGCAAGGAAGAAGGTACAGTTTATTTTTGTAATAGACTAGTGCAGTTAAGTATAAGGCTGAATTCAACTGTTGGTCATGGTAATGATGTTGTTGACTAGGAAAATCAAACCACAAATTACAGGAAAGTAAAGTCATGTAGCACGTTATTTCCCAATCTTCCAATATCTGCCAGTGAACAGTAAGTTAATCTAGAGGAAAACAAGCATGAATCATAGAGGGAAATGTTCACTGCCAGCCTCCAGAGAAAACTAGCATGTCTTATGGGCTAGGAGACTCTGATGATGATGAAAAAAGACTATTGACTGGCTTGAGTCACCGGGAGTCACTATAGACCTGGGAACTGTGTGACCATGTTGAGATGAGTTCTGTGGAGTTAGTCTGGTTAACTCATTGATTTTTGTGTGAATATTTACTGGAAATAGGTTGGAGTATTGTCATTGAATTTCGTATTCATTGATTTTGTGTCAAAAGTGGAATAATCGTATAGATGGAGATTAGAGCCAGGAGCAAATTGAATTGTTGTAGTAACGTTTGGATGGGAAAATATGTGTAGTTGATGTTGAATTAATGTAAAACAATACAGGTATTTTGTATAAGGGATGATTCATTATCATATCAATATGGATAAATATTTTTGGTTCATGTTTGAATTGTATACATCCATGAACATTTGGATAGTTTTGTGTGAATGAAGGATTTGCGATTTTTTGTTCAGCCTGTGAATATAAATATTAAATAACAGTTTTTTATGCTCAAAAACTCATTGATATTTGTCTTTTCTGCCCCAAAGTGGCATTTTTGCAACAGATGTGCTGTGATCAATACGGAATGAAAAGTTATAGTTGGGATATGCAGGCAACATTGATCTGATACTGTAGCTTGTGCACGTAACCCAGGATTGATATGCAGATTGTGTATGAAATTTTGCTGATTTTCTTACGTGTGTGTTTTTTATAGATTTTCAAATGATTTTATGTGTATTGTTAAAGGTCAATTAACGTTTCAGTGGAATAAGTGTTTCAGACAAGATCATAAATGATAATCACGATTTGTTGTCGAGTCAATCGTGTACTGGTATACATTTTGGAAGGTTTGTCAGGCCTGGTTCACACCGGGGTTTGCTGGTGACCTTGATGTCCTGTGTCTGCTGGTGCCTGCAGTCTGCAGCTTTCACCACAGCTGATAAGCCAACTGGCGTGTCTTATGTTTGCTCATATTTATATAATCTATTGTACCAAATTTTGGTGACTGCAAACCTTGGAAAATTGTGCCGATCACATTGTGATACCATGTACATTTAAGAATTTAAAGTGTCTTTTTATTTATAATGCATCTTTACCTTGAAGTTTGGTTGAATGTCTTATTTGCATAATTAGTTCATATTTTATTGATTTACCTGTTGATACATTTAATTAATAGATCATAGAGTATTGATCAACAATCAACTTCTTTGGAAATTCTCTGGATTTTACCTTTCGATACTTCATTACAACAATCAAATGTTGGCATTGTGGACTGATTAACATGGCCGTAGTGCCCTGTTACTGTAGTGAAAAAGATAGATTATAATGAATGTGTCACATTTAGCATTCACATGTCAAATATGTAAATAGAATTGAAAGTTAATTAGTATATTTGTTTGCGAATTTAATGGCCAAGATGTGCAGTTGTTTGTCTGCTGACTGGTAATGAATGTGTTGTATATACAGCCATGTGGGATGGCCCTTGTGGAGTCGGCGTGAAAAGTAAGAGCTGTTTGGATGGTAAAAGGGTCAGATTTAACTTTGGTGAGTCTATAAATTTATTGAAAACATTTTGATTTGCAAGTTTGCAATTGACTCCGGACTCTAGCATTTAGAAATTATGGAGAAGATGGTGAAGTATTTCACTTATTTCACTTGTGTTGCTTCTGTTCACAGGCTGCTTTCAAACTTTCCAAATTTAAAACTTTGATTTTGCTGGAAATGATTTGAGGCTGGTTAGCTATCATTGAAATCATCTTGAGTTCCTGTTGGGATGAGATGTGGAGGATAGTGGCAGATGGGTAGAGAGAACAGGTGTGAAAGTGATGCTGATTCATATTTAGTTTTCTGCAGTTCTGATCTGGAATGCTCAGTGATTTGGTTGTGAAAGGTTCCTGTGCTTATACTGGGATGCATTGTTTAATGATGGGTTTTGCTTTGAGTGGTCATCTTTGTTTCACATTTCCCAATTATTTATAGAATTATATATTTTGAACAGGTCTCTTGATACGGAAATCACTTTAATCACATTATATGGAAAAAGTAGTTACAAACAGTCCTTTCTACAAAGGTGAAACATTTCACAGACTCAAAGTACAAAAAAGGAAGTTATTTACTTTGAAAAAAATATTCTTACAATGTGCTATGTGACATTAGATAAGATGGCACCTTAAGTGTTGTGTGTTTTGTGTAAAATGTCGGATGGAGAGTTCTTTGAGTTGGATGACAGCGATCCCGATGGAGATATTGTGATAGGAGACACCTCATCTGAGACCAGTGAAGGTACAACTCTGCATTAGATGACCTTGCTGGGCTGGCTACCCATACAGCCGATACTAGGCTAATTCATTTTCATCCATATAGAGCAAAGTTTACCTGTTATTAATGAAATACTGTACGCATAACGTAGAACTGTTCCAAATCGTTGTAAAAGAAGTTAAACATGATGTTTAGATGAACAAAAATCTGTCTTTCCGTCTGAGTTTCTGAAATTCTGAAATAATGTTCTTTCTAGAACAAAACGTTTGAGACCAATAAAAGTCTTAATAGAGAATTGTCATATTAAATGATATTTTCCTTGCTGATTCTGCTCCTGTCTTTAGTAGGGATGAAGATAAAATCAACTACAGATTTCTAACACAGGCCAACAGATGCCTACTTAATTAATGCTGATGACACTCACTGTGAACATGATGTATTGAACAAATGACAAAACATCCATAATAAGTCATTTAAATTCAAAGTTGATGCGGAAGGTTGAATGAGGCCCTGAAATAAGACATATTAATTTACATATTTTAATAGCATCATAGCATACTAGTTGTTCACTTGTTGTCAGAAGAAATGGATAGTTTAACTTAATACTCCACATAATTATTCCTTCTAACCTTAACAGGCCAGCTGTGATCAACCTTAAACTGGAAAGCTCATGTTCATGTTTTGACACCATTTCAGAAGATGGTCCTGAACATTTAGACAGTCCTGGTGTCGTGGATACAGATGCTCCTGGAATCCAGGGGGACGGGCCAGAAGAAGGGGACAGGCAGGAGGTACACAAGGAGTCAGAGAGTGACATACTACAGCGTGTCCAACAGTTGGAAAATGAGAGGTAATTGATCTAGGGAAGACATGTTTCAGTTAGTTAGTACATTACTATACTAGGATGTCTTTGTATACATGATACCAAGAAGTTAAACAACCGGATGTCTTTACCATCAAATCTAGGCAGAATGTGTTCTGGCAGTGTATTGGGCCAAACTGGATCATTTATCCAAAGCTAAAGTTGACTTTTACTACATACTTAGGCATATACATTATAGAAGAAAATTGTGGATTAAAAGTTGAATGTTTTGGTGAAGCGTTCTTATGTTTAGTTCTATTAATATGTACATTGGCATTCTCATTGAAAGCCATGTCACTCAGATTGATAGAGGGGTATAGTGGCATGATGTCCCATTTCGTTGTCCCATCCTTGATGCAGCCTAGTTACATTGGTTCAAGCCTTGTTTGTGTGTTGTAGAACCAACCTGATACAGCAGATCGAGTCTGAGGAGAAGAACAGGAAGTGGTATTACGATGAGATTGACAAGATCTCCCGTCGCATACGCTCACTCCCCGTCACAGATGGGGTATGTACATAAACCTGAGGTGTCTTGGGCAGGATGGAATGGGTACAGTGGTTCACTTAAACAATACTTTTTATAAAAAGTGTGTTTCTAATTATAAAGTTTTTTGTCATGTAGGTACAACTTTAAGTTTTTTAAGGCATTTTTCAAGTTAAAGATATATGAAGTAAATTTAAATATTTAAGTAGTGAAAAATAATTGCTTGCAAAACAGTGTTTCCAATATTCCAGAGTAATCATGTTTGATTATCATTATAGAGTATTGTGTTATTTTGTTTATGTTTATTTTTTTAAATAACAGATATAATCATTACAATATTAATCAATGAAATAGTCATATCTAAGTTGAGAGGGGGGTGGGGGGTCTGGACAATTTGGTGTCATTCCAATTTCTAAAACATATTATTTTTTCCAGAGAGTGAAATAAACAACCCCAATGCCTGTATTGAAAAATCAAAAATGTACATGTTTATTTATTTCATAAAACTTTTACCCTTCTGAACAATCCAATGGAAGATGTTTTTGTTTTTTTTAGCCCAAAATCTTGAGAAAAATAAACACTGTCATCTTATAAAAAACAGTTTAACATCCTATAATACCTATGAAGCATAACAGACCTGCATGGGTTTAATTTCAAGCTTCCGTTTAGCTAATTGATACCATATTTATGATTATAAACCTAGATGTTCTTAGACCATTAATTCAGACTACATGGGAGGGATTCATGACCTTAGATGTATGATGATGATGGTAGTGTTTAAACCCCCTTAGATGTATGATGATGGTGGTAGTGTTTAAACCCATACTTTACTTAAAATCATTGATGAAAGAACATTTCACTTTAAAGTTTACTTTGGTGAAAAACAACTGTAAGAAAACAGAGGTACTTGCTTAAGAACTGTAAATGAATACCAAATGTGAGATTGTTAGTTTTCTTCAGAGTCTAACTACTGATGTTGTGGTTGTTCAGTGATAGTTCTCCAAACCAAGACTTTCTAATTGAGGATCGGTGGTTGTCAGACAAATGCAGTATTACACCATATGCTTATACAATTTAATATATGTGATAATGCTCCTTTTTTGAATACTGATCTGTGTGTAGTTATACTGGGGAAGCCCTGTCTTGATAGCATCAGTGTGGTTGATTGGAACTGTTGAGCGAAATAGGTTTTTCTGAACCATAATCATTCCATTAAACTGCAAAAAACTTTAGGTTTTTCTGAACCATAATCATTCCATTAAACTGCAAAAAACTTTAGTTCTTTTTATCATTCGAGAACTATGTAGTTGATCAGAAGCTTAGATTTTCATTCATTCTCTGCTCTTCATGCCTACAAAAGAAAGGGAAGCCTTTTTTTCTTTCTTTTTTTTTTAGTTAATGAGTTTTTTGTTTTCATTTTCAACTGGTTATGATATGCCCCTTTCACCAATTTTGCTTTTCCACTTTCAACGAGCCTAAAATGCCCCTTCCACCAATTTTGCTTTTCCACTTTCAACGAGCCTAAAATGCCCCTTTCACCAATTTTGCTTTTCCACTTTCAACAATCCTAAAATGCCCCTTCCACCAATTTTTGCTTTTCCACTTTCAACGAGCCTAAAATGCCCCTTCCACCAATTTTGCTTTTCCACTTTCAACGAGCCTAAAATGCCCCTTTCACCAATTTTGCTTTTCCACTTTCAACGAGCCTAAAATGCCCCTTTCACCAATTTTTGCTTTTCCACTTTCAACAATCCTAAAATGCCCCTTTCACCAATTTTTGCTTATCTATTTCCAACCAATCTGAAATGCCCCTTTTTGTAATGTGGACAGGTATCAGTCACTAGTCCCTATTACTTGTGTTGCTCATTGAGTTGAAAGGATATAGCTTTTATAAGAATGGAATCATTGATTGTATGGAATTGCTAAATTGTTTGAATGTCACAATAGATGAGAGAGACACAAATGGTAACATTTCTGAACACATTGTATGTCTAACATTAGGAGGATGTACCTGGGCTGTAATAATGATCACTAGTAGTAGTTGGATCAGGGCCAGTTTACAAATGGGTTTGCTCTGCTCATTGAAGGTTTTCACTTTCTTCATCATGAGTGTTCTAGAATGGCCCTGATGTAACTACCCGGGAATAGAGATACCTGAGTAAACTTGGGGAACATCACTGTACCCTTACATCTCTGTGATAATGTTGGGATCTTAATATAACCATGTTATCGCAAGTTATTATGTTTGGATGCATGCTTTTTGATAAAAGCAATTAAATGTTTGTTGAGCATTGGGTGCACCTTTTGCAAAGGCAGTTTACCTTTATTATTTGAACATGTAAAAGTATTTGAAAAGAAGTAAACATCAACCAGCACTGGCAAATGCAATTCCTTTGATAATGGTTAAAAGGGTCAACATAAGCACACAGTATTGTATCAATCAATTATGTCAATATTTTCCCAAATAATTAAAGGATAAGTCCCCCCAGAGATTATCACACTTGCTCATAGAGCAACTACTCTCTTCTAGCCCTGATTGATTGACATGTCAGCCCAGTGAACACTGCCATTGATTTGCCTAGTGTGCTGAAGCCACAGAGCTGCTTAATTGGGAAAAAAATAGACTCACTGTTTTTATAACATTGGCTCACCATGTTTTTCCTGGGAAATTTTCCAGGAGTTGGCAAGTTTTATTTTCTGCAAACAATTCTGCATACTGAGCACTTTGCTGCTTGTTTTTGCAGAGTTATTGGAAATGAATGCTAAATCTGAAGCAAGCCATATTGCAGAACATTCTCATTCTGAATCTTTAGGCATGAACTATCAAAACAAACAAATTTAAACGTTAATTAGTTACCTCCTTTTCTCTCTGTCATACTCCATTTAAACCTGAAAGAAGTTAAAGATACAGTCATAAACTCATAATAGTGGACAGGTTGGAATGACTGCTATTTTGACTGTCTTCTTGAGCATTTCATTACCAAAAAAGAGTAGTTTACACTAGAAAATTCAGAATGAAGCTAAATTCAATTCAGTTCTCATGATTGTCAAATTCATCCAAACCATTTAACAAGGTGTGGGTTAGAGGAAATGTAACAGCTCTACATGTTTGCAGCACCCTGGGAAGCAGCAGCAGGGTCCAGCAAGGAAGCACCTGGAGCTTGAGATCCAGCGACTCCATGACACCATGCTAGAGAGCTTTGGCTCCAACGAGCAGATCAGCCAGCGCCGTGATGCCCGCATGCACCGCATACACCGTCTAGTCATGGAGATGCAGTCACTCCAACAACACAGGCAACAGGTAACCAAAAAACAGCCACATGCAGGGGGAAAAGTGAAACAAATATAAAGACAATAGCTCAAAACCTAATACAATGTTTCCAGTTTGAACAGGAGAGAAAAAGACAACATTGTAGGAGAAGCAAATTAGTTTACATCAAGATTTGCATTTATTTTACTGGTTGAACCAAAAGTCAAGGCATCATTGTGAGATGTTAAGATAATGGTTTCTTATTCAGATCCTACAAGAAGAAAACCCGAGCCACCTTGAGGGTGAGGGTCGTCTGCGCCACCACTCATCCACAGACTCTGCCCACTCATCGCCCAGCGAGGGGGAGGAGCTTGACACAATCACCATGGCAACACAGACTGAGGATGCAGAGCACGGAGATAGTGCATTTACATATGGACAGAATATACCAGGGGCCATTTATCATGGGGCTTGGCAGTTAGGTAAGGACTATTGTTTTATTGGCAATAGGACTTCAATTATAGATTTCAATGCCCCCCCCCCCCCCCCCACACACACACACACACACCCTCCCTCCCCCTAGTAATCGCACTCTCCATCCCAGTTTGCCGATCAATAACTTGCACATGACCCCTTTTGAGGTTATTTGGTCAAAGGTTAAGGTCAATAATTGATAAACACTTCGGCTGATGAACCTCATACTTGCAGATAGAACATTACCTGCAAATGACCCCTAGTCATTCTGAGGTGTAACGGTGTGAGTCTTGAGCATTCCATGTTTTTTGCTTGCTTTTTTTAACATTTTCAATGACGATACATATGGCACCAATCAAACTAGGCTTGTACAGTCATTTCTTTTATTCTTGTAATTTTTTGTTTCCAAATCATTTCCCAATATTGACCTTATAATTTTAAATCAATAATTTAAGTTACTTGCATAAGCTTTGCCTTTAGAAGTCTTGTTTGATACCAGAAGGAAGAGACAAATAAAAAAAAAGCTTTTTAGCCTTTGCTTACCTTGGACCAATGCAAACATGTTTATTATTCTCATTTGAATGATATAGAATTTTGTACACAATTTACATGAGTTCTGCCTTTTCCATTTGGGTCCGCCTCCAAGTGTTGGTGCTAGTTAAATCATACCCTCATGCATCATTCTTTAAGGTTTTCCTCATCTGTAATTGGTTTTGTTAAATATACTTGTACCAACTACTTGACAATATTTTCAAGACTTCAAAAGGGATTTCAGCAAATTAATGTTATAGTATATTCATCTCACATCTTAAGTGTTACTACTGATTCTGATCTGCCCAACAAGAATTTTCAGGGGCATTTGTCACGTTCCTGTGATAGCGATTGTTTCATGAAATAATGTCCTGATATTCAGTGTTTGAAGCAATAACTCTAGTGTAAAATAAAGTTGTAGCCATAAGGCCTAAAATGAAAAATATAAAGCATGGGCTCCATGAACTTAATAGCAAAGTTATTCATCATTTATAGATTAATATCAAGTTGACCATGGCATTTGGTTGATATTTGCCCAAGTGGCAATATTTCCATTCTTCAAGTATTTCTTGTATTTACATCGTCCAATTTGACTTTAATTTTAATATATTTGAGCACAGCAAGGGTCGATCAGGCCTAGGAGCAGCTTCATAAGAATCTGTCCTTGAATAACCCTAGCCATTTCGCTGGAATAATTTATATATCTCAGCAGAATTAGTATTACTATATGTAGTAACATGTGTACCATATAGATATATATATTGTTCAGATACATATATGTATATTTAAATACCCCACAAATTCTTTGTACAGAAGAAGGAATTCCAAGGTCCCAGAGTGGAGGTCACCATGGTGACCTTGCCAGTGTGATGTCCTTCAACTCTACCAACACCAGCAGCTCCCGAGGGTCAGGTGTGAAAGGTCAAACCCAGTCAAGGTCACAACAGAATCACCAGCAAGTGGGTCCAATTTCTCTTCAAATTCCTCCCCAACAACTGGGCACAAAGGTAAAGGTTTATGGTTTGTTGTCAACTGCAATGATCTTGTACCGTATTATCATTATTGTGCAGTTAGAAGCTACTGCAAGTTGTATTGATCAGATTTTGCTTTCAATTTTGTAACCACTGTGGTGGTTTTACAAGAGCAAACTTTAAAACCTTTCATTCAAAAGTGGAGGGTTAAAATCAAATAAAAGCAATAGAAATGTAAACCTTGGGGGATTACACACATCTCGCTATTAACCTGTGAGTAACTGTTTTTTTAGCTTCAATATCAATTAAGCTCCTTTTTAATGCCATTTATGCCCTGTAACTTAAATATACATCATTTAAGAGTTTTTATTTCATTTAAAATCTCTGAAATATCATTTTTTGTTACCTATTAAAATTGCATTTGATCCATATTAGCTTTCTTTGAATAACTGGTCTCTTTATTCTCTTGTCCTCCTCTGCTACATGTGTGTTTCCTGTGTGTGTTTGCCCAGGTGGAGATGGTGTACGGGCTGCTGTCGATGTTGGGCACCCATGACAAGGATGACATGAGCAAGACCTTGCTAGCCATGTCCAGCTCCCAGGACAGCTGTATAGCCATGAGGCAGTCAGGTAATAGCGCCATCAGTCAAAGATTAGTTTATTAGGTCAAATCTAAGATTAACCTTCTGTACACAATAGAGGCTGCTTTTTCATTGGATCATCACGAATCCTGATTAAATTAATGTGTTGATAAAATCTTCATTAATTGCTGAAATGCATCATCTTTGATAAGAAAAGTAGGTAACAACAATTGTTTTTTTTTACATTCAAGAGGTAGCAGTTTTATTAAAGACAGTGTTTTAGTGGTCGTGTCTTGATGTAGGTCATGCACACAAGAGTTTTAAAGTAACCTTTAAAGCTGCGCTCTCACAGATTGACCGTTTTGACATATATTTTTTTAAATTGTCTTAGAAACAGCTTATTTTGGCATCATTACCCTCAATTCAGTCACATAAGATAACTCATTTTAGAGCAAATCTCAATTGTTTGGAAAACTGCTGAAATTTTCATTTTTAGCTCTACTGGCCAAAGGCCAGAAGAGCTTATGCGATGGTAATGTATACGTAGTATGTGCGTCTGTGCGGTTGTGCGTTCGTGTGTCTGTAAACAATTGGTTGTGAACACGATACAGTCTTCAGTTTTGATTGTATCTCGATGAAACTTGTACAGTATCTAGATATCCATTAGAGCTCGGTTCCTTTCGAAAACCAGCCAAATCCGCCCATAAATGCCTAGATTATGGGCCATGAAAGTTTTAAAGAAATGCTTTCTATTTTTAGCCAGGTCTGCATGAGCGAATTCTATTTTACATGTACATGTAAATTCAAGTCTAGAGTTAAGGGAGACAATTTGCAAGTCTAGGATTTTGAGAGACAATTTGCTTTTTGCTTCTGCAGTTGATTTTGTGAATTACTCTGCCTTGTTCTTGTTGAAAGCCCAAAGGCCATTTTTTAGCTTTAAGTTCTGTAGTTTGCGCATTCATCTTAACAAAATTGGTTGTGAATGTTTAAGTTATGCACCTGGTGTCATTACTGGCCACACCCAGGGTTCACAGGTTTGGTAAACATAAATCTGGAAAGGTTTGAAAATCTTTTTGTGTGTTCGTGCATCCATCTCAGCACAATTGATTGTGAATGTTTGTTCAAATTGATCAATGTTGTCCTAGGATGCCCTTGACTTTGACCTTTTGACCAACTTTTTTTAACTTTTAAAACTACAGAAATTTTTACTATGAGTACAGTTTTGAAAGCATTTTTTTTTTGTCAGATGACTTTTACTTGGCACATATTAAAATAGTTCATGCAACTAATCTGCTTACAATACTTTCTGGGCTCAGATGTTGAACGTGCTACGTTTTCAGGTAACCCAAACACAAAACATAAACTATATGTCTGTTGCCTTTTATCATACATACATGCTGTAGATTGATATGACCACAAAAGCCATGCCAGTAGAGCATAGGCCCTTTTGGGCCTCTTGTTCTTTAAGCGTTAGTATCGTTTTTACAAGATTACAAAAATTCAGAACGTCAAAATTAAAAACTGTGATCTGATATTTTGTCAGCAGTCTTATCTCACTGGGTTCCACACATTTATGCAAGAAATGGCTCATTTAAGACAAATAAAGTTGTCAAAACGATCAAACAGCGAAAATAGCAATGTACTTGGTGAGGGATCTTGTTTTAGAATTTGCATGATCTTACTTATTTTTCAATTTATTTATTCAATTCAGTTCAAGTTATTCAAGTAAGCTAAGGCCACCGACCCAAAATACACAACAAAAAAACATTATAGTTGCAACATAAGATATAAATATTTATCATGTTTAACAGATTGTTTACAGATTGTACTTTAATATTGTATAATCATTTTCAGTAGACATTAAAGAGAATAAATGATTTAAATTATTACAAGATGAATACCAATTCAGAAGATACTGTCTATGAATAATATCGAATTTAGGACATTGAAGAATGCATGATATTCTCAATCAATAACTGTCATATTTTGATCCAGTCAATATAAACAAAGTCTCTCATCTTGTGGAGTATTTATATATCTACCAAGTTCCATTTTTCGTTTATGGTTTGAACAGCGAAATCTAGCGAAATCTAGCAAAATCAATCTTATACTTTTATGGAATTTCCAAATGTATGTACCTTTCTGTATTTAGTAATGTTTTGTAATGTTTATGATGGTGCCACCTTGAAGAACTTCTAACATTGTTATGCAAGTTTTGGACGATCCAGTCAATTAGTCCTTGTCTAAAAGTATCTTTAAATACATCTATGTTTCCTACATCTTGTGCACTCCAAATGTAACCAAAACCGTAGCTGAATAACAAAGATTTACTGATAACAACGCCTTTAGATTGCTTCTGAATTTAATGTATAGAAATAAATGCAACTTTACAAAACATCACTTTTTTGTGAAATTATACCCTACACCCTGTAAACTTATAAGATTAGGTTATCCTGCTGGATACCTGATAAAAAGTTAATGTCTAGCCCTGTAGTAACATTCAATGTTTAGTATTTGGTTTCCTTGCTGTAAAAAACCATTGACCAAGTGCATGGATTATTGTGTTTTCATTTATCCATGAACCACTAACTTTTTTATCCATAATTGAGGACTATAAGGCATTCTACTGGTCATATTTATTTGTAAACAACAAGCGGAATTACAATATTCTGCAATTCACTCAATGTTGGTTTCACTCCAGCAAATCCTCATGTTTGCAGGTTGTCTGCCGCTGCTGATTCAACTGCTGCATGGTTCTGACCAGGACTCTGGGTTGCTAGGCAACACCAGGGGCAGCAAGGCAGCACGAGCCCGGGCTGCGGCCGCCCTTCACAACATTGTTCACTCACACCCAGATGACAAGAGGGGGAGGCGTGAGGCACGGGTGCTCAGACTACTGGAACAGATACGTGGCCACTGTGACCAGCTCCGTGACACCTCATCGGACGAGGAAGAGGAGGAGGGCAGACAACTTGGTATATAATTTATTTGGTCATGCAGCATAACTGTTATTATTAAACTGTTATCCCTTCTGTAATACATAAAACTTAAGCACTTCCAAAGACTTTACAAAGATTAACTTCACATTGCTTAAAAATCTGTATTTTGATTACACTATGAATTCTTTAATTAAATAGATTTGTTGAAAAATGAATATGACAAATTTTATTGTTTTCATTATAATCATTATGTGGGTAAAGAAAATCGGGTGTCAGCTTTTAAATAGGAGAAATTTTGAGCATATTGACAATTTTCTGTTCGAAATAATGTTTTACAGTGTTGTTATAATGTACAACAACTGTATTTTTGAGTGTGTTTTGACGTGTACATTGTTTACAGTGCCCCCTCCAGATCCCATGGACCACCACCCGGGGCCAGCTATTGCTACGCTCATGAAACTCTCTTTTGATGAGGAACACCGGCATGCTATTTGCACTCTAGGTATGTCTAATCTAATAAAATGATTTGAAATGATATTTTGTTGACTAAAAGTTTTTGTACCATATAATACCCCTTTGCAAAAGTTTTGGGGGGAGTGGGATTTATAGGTGTGAGTGTTTCTTGGCGTTTTTTCTCTGGATGATAATTCATGAAAGAGTAGACAGATGTAAATACTTTTTAAAACTTTTTTCATAGTCATATTTGTCTGAAAAACCTTATTCCAATACTCCTCATTATTTAAAATTAAAGCCTGGAAAAGGCATTTCATATCCACTAAAATGGCTATGTTCAAGGAGCTTCCGGGGGCCTCTGGACCCCTGGCCAAGGCTTCGCCCTGGACCCGACCGGGGGCCCTGCGGCCCCCAGGCCCCCAGCATTTTTCAGGATTTTCAAAATTCTCAACTTTTACCCATGCTTTTAATTCACATGCTTAACACAATAAAATGCAGGTCAAGTGTGTACACACAAAAATGAAATACAAGACAAGTTCTACTTTGGTTACAAACTACCAATTGTTTGCGGTGCAATGGTCACTTTTCAACTTAATATTTGCATTTAGCAAATATGGTTTCTGGTCAATTACTTATGACAGGGCCAACGGGTTTGGTTTTTTTGGTACACATGTTCAACACCATAAAAAACTTTGAGGAAATGTGCACTGCCCAGGAACCTTAACTCTGGGTGTAGTATGTTTTGAGTTATTACCCTTTGTTAACTTTTACAGTTGATTTTTGTCCGGAGCATAACTTAAAAAAAGTCCTTAAGGTATTGACTTCAGAGTTTGTATGCAAATATATATAATTTAGGAGAAGTGCAATGCATAGGAACCACAATTCTGGATCCAGTATTTTTTTAGTAATTATCCTGTGTTAATTTCATATTTATATTTTGCCTGGAGCAAATCTCAAAAAGTCCTTGAGGTATTGACATTAAACTTCTTATACAAATAGATCTCATTGAGGAGAAGTGCAGTGCACAGTAACCATAACTCTAGCTGTATTTTTTTTTTTGAGTTAATGCCTTTTGTTAATTTTCTTACTTATTTTTTGTCTGTAGCATAGCTTGAAAATTTCTTGAGGTAATGACATAGACAACAGATCTCACTGAGGAGAATTGCAGTGTACAAGGATTATAACTATTTTTTTAGTTATTGCCTTAATAAATGCCCAATACATATTTTTTTGTCCGGGGCATAACTTGAAAAGGCTTTAAGTTATTGACTTCAAACCAGATATACTAATAATATCTGTCATGTGTTCCCGTTCCGGATAGAAAAATCCGACCCGAGGGCACCTACGTTGCCAGGTAACGAGGCTTGCCGAGTTACCGGCTACGCAGCGTGCCCAAGGGTCGGATTTTTCTATCCGGAACAGACACGCATGATAGATATTTTTTCTAGCATACCTTAAATTACATTTTTTTTGTGAAGAAAATACATAAGAAAGCGTGTTTTTGTACATTTCACCAAAAAGCGCGTGCGATGATGTTTACTGACGTCATGACGCGCAGTAATTTGTATTCACTGCATACGTCAATAAGTTCCTTCCCTATCACGTTGGTCGGCGTCAAACTCACCTATGAAACTGAATAACTTTAGTAAGGGTTGACATATCTTGACCAAACTTGGTCTATAGAAAGAGTTTATGGTTACCTTTCATGGGATTTTGATTGGGGTCCCTAGGTTCAAGGTCCTGGTCACTGTTACTTAAAATAGAAAAACGGTTGAAACTAAATAACTTTAGTTCGGGATGACATATCTTGACTAAACTTGATGTACAGGAAGAGTTTATAGATACCTTTCATGGGATTACATTTGGGGTCCCTAGGGTCAAGGTCACTGTTACTGAAAATAGAAAAACAGTTGAAACTGAATAACCCTAGGTAGGGTTGACATATCTTGACCAAACTTGGTCTATAGGAAGAGTTTATGGAGACTTTTCATGGGATTGCGTTTGGGGTCCCTAGGGTCAAGGTCACTGTTACTAAAAATAGAAAAACAGTTCAAACTGAATATCTTTAGTTAGGGTTGACATTTCTTGACCAAACTTGGTCTATAGGAAGAGTTTATGGAGACTTTTCATGGGATTGCGTTTTGGGGTCCCTAGATTCAAGGTCAAGGTCACTGTAACTAAAAATAGAAAAACAGTTGAAACTGAATTATTTTAGTCAGGGTCTACATATCTTGACCAAACCAGATATAAAGGAAAAGTTTATGGATACCTTTCATGGGATTGTGTTTGGGGTCCCTAGATTCAAGGTCAAGGTCACTGTTGCTAAAAATAGAAAAATGGTTGAAACTGAACAACTTAAGTTAGGGTTGACATATCCTGACACAACTTGGTATAAAGGAAGAGTTTATGGATACCTTTCAATGGATTGCATTTGGGGTCCCTAGGTTCAAGGTCACTTACTAAAAATAGAAAAACAGACACCGGCTGAAGTTCTTCTGTCAATCATTAAAAATCATTGGTTTCGTTGCATTGCGGCGTTTCTTGTTAAGGAATATTTTTGTAAAGTTAATGTTAATGGAACTCGTCTATTGAAATCTGATAACTATGGTTACATTAAGTGTTTAATAAAAGAAATTGAAAGTATTACGTCACAGCGCGTGACTCATCTGGCATGGGGGGATGCCAGATGGAGTTTTCCAGCACGACTGAATTTACCGGAAATGCCTGTCTGTTGTGCTAGAAAGATTGATTTTATTCCGGAGAAAAACAATGCACAGGAGCCATAACTCTGGGTGCAGGTTTTTTTTTAGTTAATGCCCTTTTTAGCTCGACTATTCGAAGAATAAGGAGAGCTATACTACTCACCCTGGCAGCGGCGGCGGCGGCCTCGGCGTCACACCTTGATTAAAGTTTTGCATGTAAGCACCTTTAAGTCATTATCTCAGTAAATACATCAGTTATTGCATTGAAACTTTGGATATGATTCTTGATACAATGGTACTCAACCATCCAACCTACTAAATTAACCAAGTAAGATAACTCTAGTTTGCATTTAATGCAAATAATTGCCCTTTATTATTCGACTTAGAAATTCTGGTTAAGGTTTTGCGTGTAAGCACACATAGGTTAATATCTCAGCAACTACTTCAGGTATTGCATTGAGACTTGATACAATGGTATTCAACCACCCAACTTAATTGAATAACCAAGTTAGATAACTGTATTTTGCAAATAATGGCCCTTTATTATTAGACTTAGTAATTCTCGTTAAAATTTTGCATGAAACCACATTTATGTCAATATCTCAACACACCATGTATTGCATTGAAATCTAATCTAACAGTGATCCATGCATGTTTTGCCAAAACTTTTCAATCCTTACATTGAAAAGCGGCGGAATAGTCGAGCGCGCTGTCTCTGTGACAGCTCTTGTTTATGTCCATTGTTATTCTTTGTCATAAGGTGAAGTTGATACTGTTCTCAATTCGGCGGATTATATTCTCTTGTTCAAATAAAGGTCAGGTTTGACTTTGGTTACAATCAACTTATGTGCTACTGAGTTATGGCCCCTTTTCAAAGAAGCAGTTTTCCATTCCTGTGGCCAGGCTGCTAGTGACAGCCTTTGTTATTACATAATAATAATTTTTCTTCCAGATTATGTAGTTACGGTAATGTGATTTCTTTTTAAAATTCAAATCTCTCATAATTGTTTTCTAGGAGGCCTTCATGCCATAGCAGAGCTGATGCAGGTTGACAATGATGTGAACGCCGACACAAGTGAGCAGTACAACATCACAATGCGGCGATATGCGTGCATGGCTCTTACCAACCTGACATTCGGGGATGGTACCAACAAGGCCCTGCTATGCTCAATGAAAACCAGCATGGAGGCTCTCGTCGCACAGCTCTTCAGTTCCAATGAGGAGCTGTGCCAGGTTGCCGCTAGTGTGCTCCGTAACCTCTCCTGGAAGGCTGATCTGGCCAGTAAAAAGACACTCAGAGAAGTTGGAGCAGTTACATCGCTCATGAGGGCTTCTATGAAAGTACAAAAAGAGACAACGCTGAAAAGTATTCTAAGTGCACTTTGGAACTTGTCTGCTCATTGTAGTGAAAACAAGGCCGATATCTGTGCAGTTGAAGGTGCACTGGAGTTCTTGATCTGTTCCTTGACTTACAAAAGTCCATCAAAGACCTCTGCAATAATGGAAAATGGTGGCGGAATTCTTAGAAATGTAAGCAGTCACTTGGCAGTAAGAGAGGACTACAGGAAAATTCTCAGGCAGCATGGCTGTCTACAGATTCTGCTGAAACATTTACGCGCCACAAGTCTCACTATAGTGAGTAATGCCTGTGGTACATTGTGGAACCTCTCTGCTCGTTGTGCCGAGGACCAGCAGGCACTCTGGGAAATGGGAGCCATTGGCATGCTGAGGAATCTCGTACACTCTAAACACAAAATGATCTCCATGGGCAGTAGTGCTGCCTTAAAGAATCTCCTTGCTGCAAGGCCTGCCATGAAAAACATTGAACTCAAAAAGAACTCTAATCAAAATAGACCTACATTACATGTAAGAAAACAAAGGGCATTAGAATCTGAAATAGACCAAAATCTATCAGAAACCTGTGAAAATATGGAAAGCCCAAGAGACAGTCCTGTTGAAGGCAAGAAACAGGAGAGTGACCACTTTGTGTACCCAGTGTATCAGCTACAAGATGGTGACCCACGACGGCCTATGGTGAGGGCTCCTGTGATGCCCCGCAGCCAGAGTGGAGATACAAGCCTGTATACAGACAAGGGCCAGCAGCATGGAGTAGCGAGGTCGGGAAGCCAGGACAGTGTAGGCAGTACCCACTCTGACATCTCCCACGACCGAGCTAGACACCCATCTGGGCCTCGCACACACTCCCTCATGGGCGGCAGTCTAGACAGGTACAAAGAGGGCTCCATACTCAACCATAGAGGCAGTATCGAGGGCAGGACAGAGAGAAACCCACTTGGTTCACCAAACAGCAGAATATTGCAAGTCATGCAGGAGGTTGCATTGCATGCTGGGATAAATGGTCAACATAATGAAAATGACACATCAGTATTTAAAGTCCCATATCCAGTAACAAGTTTGAGACAACAACAGCAACAGCAACACCACATGCCATCTTCATCAGCAGCATCTAGTCAACACATCAGTTCATCCCAACAAAATCCAGTCTACCTGACTCAGATGATGAGCCAGGCACAGTCAATGGCATACCAAAGATACATAATGACAACTGTCCCAGCCCACAGCACCTCAATAAACTACACCATGGCGACAAACCAAAGACTCCAACCAGATGATGATGATAGTGACGAAAAGCCGCTTGATTACAGTATGAAGTACCAGGAGAGTGGCTCCAGTATTCCTCACCAGAAGCAGCAGCAGCAGCAGCAGCAACAGAAGCATCATGCTGGACCAAGGTTTCCATTGAATCCTCCAAAACCTCAACCCAGTAGCTATATGGGCAATGTTCAAGCAAATATGAGGGGTCCATTTCCAGGGTCTGGTCCAAGGCCATACCTTCCTCGTCCTGGTATGAACCAGCAAATAAACAAAAGGTATCACTACAACGCTGCATATGCTGAAACTGACTTGGATGATCCAGAACAACCGACTGATTACGGAGCCAGATATGGTGTAGAATACAACCAAGATGAAAGGGTAAACTACAGTTCAGGGTATCAGGAGTCAGATCCAAACTGTGCAGACTGCAAGCTTGAAGAGGCGAGGAGATACAATGACCGGCTGGATCAGGCCATCGATGAGGATCAGATCAAGACATTCTGTACTGAGGGTACTCCATACCTCAGCACAGCTACATCCCTCACTGACCTAAGCACTGCTGTGAAAATACTGGAGGAAGCTGAACAACAGTGCCCAGCTGATGAAAGAGATTACAGTGGTGATGAAACACACAATTTTAGTTCTAAATATGGTGAAAATGATCCAGGCCAGAGACAACAGTCTTGTGAGCATGATGATGGCCAGAAAGGAGGAAGGCATGATGGAGAGAAGAGTTCACGGACAGGCAGTAACATGACTGACATCCAGACAGGCACTACTGTCATCACCAACTACCACATCAAGGCTGATAGACAGTCGCAGGAATCCCAGACACACCAGAGTGAGGAAATGCAAGAACGCAGTTTTCATGACAACAGAAATGATCATGCTCCTCCAGACCAGATGAAGACATACTGTGAGGAAGGTACCCCGGTATGTTTCTCAAGGGTCAGCTCCCTGAGCTCCCTGCACAGCAGTGAGGCAGCAGACAGGCAGGAGAAGAGGCCAGCTGGGCCCCTACAGAGGATTGAAGAGACGGAGGATATGAATGGCAGCGTCCTCAAGAGGCCCTCCCAGTCCCGGTCACCTCAGGGGTACAGACAGAAGGACACCCGGTCCATGATGGACAACAGCAGCGAGAAAGAGCACAAGACTGTAACATTTGATGACAAGGAGCAGATTCAGGAGACACCGATGATGTTCAGCAGGTCAACTTCACTTGGCTCCCTCAGCAGTTTTGATACCCAGTCAGTGCATAGCTCCGTGTTCAGCGAGTACAGTCGGCGGGCCAGTGAGGTGGTGTCTCCAAGTGAGCTGCCAGATTCCCCAAGTGAGACCATGCCACCGAGCCCCAGGAGGACCAAGTCACCAGAGAGACATGCTGGGGGAGTCAGAAACGTGAAACAAGAACTCTTCCCACCCCAGCATTTCCCACCACAGCAGTTCACCACCAGCGCCAGTCACTGTGCACAGCTTGTTAACCCAACCCGACAGCTGATGGCCATGAATCAAATGATGATGAAGCAAATAGATTATGAAACAGGCTCCTGCAAATCTGAAGCACCGGTTGTTTATGCGGATGAAGGGACTCCACCTATATTCAATGACAATCTGAGTGAGCTTAGTTGCATTACTGGTGATAACTATAACATAAATGAAAGAACGCTAGTTGGTAGTCAGGGCCATCTAACTCCAGGAGCTAAGAGCCAAGGCAGTAGTGGAAATAGAACAGTTGACATCACAATAACCTCAAGTCAACCATCCAGTCTATGGAAGGATGAAAATACTAATGAGGAAGGTTGTAATGAACCAAAGAAGGTAGTTACAAAGAATGCTGATAATAATTTCAACCAAGTTGAACTTCCTAACAAAACATCTGTGCAAGAAAATGGTGTAGGATTTTCATCAGAACCGGTAGATTCAAAACAAGAAGAGGGCGAGAAAAACTTAGTTACTACCTGTATTACAGAAGAAAAGGTTGTAACTGTCCTAAAAGCAGAAGAAAAGGCCCTGTCTTCCAATTCTGATGTTTCTGAAGGTGAGGATGAAATTCTGGCTAACTTTATCAATTCAGCAATGCCAATAAGCACCAAGAAAGCTAAGAAAAGTTCTGACAGCAGTTCGAGGAGGAAATCTAGTTCCAGTAAGCCAGACAGTGGTTCAAGTTCGAGATCCAAGACTCCAGCAAAGTCCCAGCCTCAGTCTGGGTCTTCTAGTAAATCTTCCAGTGTTAACAGTTCCGCCAAGAAACCCACTAAAACAAGTAGCAAATCATCAAAGGAGAATTCACCAGACTGCAAACAAAGTGTTAAAGATGAAAAGTCTCAAGGATCATCCCCTGGGAAACACAAGTCCCAGATCCCTAGACCTCTTCAACACAGGCAGATACAGCAGTTAGGTATGCTAGATACAAGCCACGACTCGACGCGTACGTACCAAGATGAAGAATCACCATTCAATGTCTCAAACACCCAGTCAGTGATTAACAGGTCTGCACAAAAATCCAAGCCTGCTGTAAAGCCAAGTCCTCTGATACTGCAGAAAGCCAGGAACCTTTCCAATATTGACTATGATGATGAAGGTGAAGGATGCAAGACCTATGCCACAGAAGACACTCCTTTCTCAGGATCTATACCCACATCTCCAAAGATGGGGAGAAAATATCCAGACCATGTCATGTATGCTGACCAGAACCAAGACTGCCTGAAAACATTTGCTACTGAGGATACCCCATTCAATGGCTCAATTCCTGGATCACCTCCAGCAGAAAACGAGCGTCTCCACTTTGCTAATGGTGATATAGATATAGAATCTGACACTGTCAAGTGTTACAACACAGAGGACACTCCATTTAGTGGATCAGCTGTTGGCTCTCCTAAAATGGGGAGAAAACAAGTCTCTGTAAAGGAATCCCAGGAACCCAGCACTATTGTTGCACAAAATAAAGTTCAAAATGTTCAGAATTTCCAACAAAAGCCATATGTGCAGGGTTCCCAGAGTCACCCGGTACCACAAACCAATGCTCCCAGCAGACTACCCACCAAACATCCCCAGTTTAACCCCCAGATTCTCAACAACATTGGCTATCTAGATGATTATGATGATGATGGAGATGATGCTATCAAATCATACGCTACTGAAGGAACACCACAGAATTTTTCTACAACTGGTTCTTTCAGTGATTTAAGCAGCTTGAATGCCAACTTTGAGGAAAAAGTTAAAATTGATCGAAGTGGACAAGGTGCTTATCATGATAGTTCACAAAAAAGGGCTCTAGCCACGGGCAAACCTGCTCCACCTATTATTGAACAGCCCATTCCGATTGATGATGACAAATCAGACAGCAGTTCCCTTGATGACAATGAGGATTTGTTGTCAGAAATGATCCAGTCAGCAATGCCAGCCCCTAGACCAGGTTCCAAGTCCAGAAGGTCAATGGACAGAAAGGCAGAAGGGGCCGAGGCATCTGAGAAAGACAACATGCGTCTTAACCGTTATAAGAATTCTCAGAGTAAGGAGCCATTCTACCCCTCCCATTTTCAACCCCAAAGAACATCTAGCCTTGCACAGGATGGTGAAAAAAGTAAAAAGTCCCATCTTCAAAGAGTAATGTCTGAACCAGACAATGATCAGGTGAAGACATTTGCTGAGGAAGGAACACCAAACATGTCCAACTCTACCTCATTCAGTGACCTGACAACTGATTCTTTCCTTAGCCAAAACCGGAACATGCAGAGTAAGGGTAAACCCATTGGGCCCACAGTGTCAAGTCAGAACAACTCTAGTCTTTCAACAAACTATCAGCAGTCCATGACCTATTCAGCAGGCAATAATTCAGTATTTCTGCAAGCAGAAGGGGGTGGTGACTCCATGAGAGTCTTTAAAATGGAGGGAACACCACAGAGCTTCTCTTGTAATGACTCACTTAGCTCCCTTGGAATTATGGATGATGATTCATCTTCAAATATTGTAGCACAACAGGTGAAAGCCCTTGCAAATAGGCTGATTTGTAACCTAGATATTAAAACAGATTCTCAAAAATCATCTGTACCAGTTGATGCTCAATCTACTTTAAACCAGAAAGCAGCTTTAGACAAGGAAAGATCTGGATCTCAAACATCAAACCTCAGTAACAGTTCCCAGTATTATCCGATAGAGCTGGAGAGACAGGTGATAGGTCAGTCAAGCGAGGACCAGTCTGTTCATGAAGATGACCACCAGGATCAGGCTAGTGACATACATGTTACTGTGACTGACAACAGAACAAACAAATCACCTAAATCAAAACAAATGTTGAATAACAAGCAAGCATCCAGAGATGAAAAGTCTGGGTATAAGGTGGAACATACACCAATATGCTTTTCTAGAAACAGTTCATTGAGTTCACTAAGTGTTCAGTCAGATGATGACGATGAAGATCCAGATGACCTTGCTCTGCTGGAGGACTGTATAAGCTCTGCTTTACCGCCCCGCACCCGACCAGCCAAGGAGGGGCGAATAAGTAGCTTGGCAGGAAAGCCCCGCACCAACCAGGCATTGTCTGCTGATGAACTAGACCAAACAGGTTCACATGATTCTAGAATGTCAGCGTGGAGAAAAGAGCCACACAGGTCCAGTGATGAGCTGTTCCGAAAACCTGTAGCCGATTCAAAAGGTAGACCGTGCAGGTCACGCTCACAAGATAATGAAAAACGCAATAAAGATCTGTCAAACCAGCAACTTGCTGAAGTGTTTGGAAGGAACACTGTCCATAGAGGTTCCTTTGACTCACTGGCCAAAACCCAATCAGCCTTTATGCAAATAACCAACCACCAGCAGCAAGTGATCTCGGAAACCAAGAATTTCACTCAGCAGATGATGCAAATGACTCGCAGTGTAGAGAAGGGGGATAACCAGAGTGAAAAGACTGACTCCCCGGCAAGTGACTACAACTTCTTCATGAGCTGCAGTGGCAATACAGAGATCAGTGTTGAAAATATCAGCAAACAGTCATTCCCCAGCAGCATGGCCCCAGATACAGATGATGACATTCTTGATGACTCAGTTTTGGATTACAGAAATGATGCAGATGGTCACCATGGTAATGGGGACAGAACGCTTACTGAGAAGAATAGGAGGTCTTTTAATAGCTCTTTTACACAAGCAAGGCAACAGCATCATGGGATGATAAACGGGATGCAAGCAAGCATCACCTCAGAAGATGAACGAGCTCTAGCTGAGAATGTTAGTATTGTCATGTCAGAAATGGATATGCAGCAGATGATCCTGTCTGGTGTGTCAACAGTGGATGAGGACCGATTTATCGAAAATGAGACCTTGTCTCTTGTATCCAATGACTACATGTCAGACACAGCATCTGAGGCTTCAAACACGTGGTCTGCAGCATCAGACCAGCGGAGTGAAGGATCTAACAGTCAAGGCTGCGACGGCTCACAGTCGAGTCGGAGACCACGCATCATAAAGCCGGAGAACAAGGTAGAAGCTGAGAGGCCTGTCCAGGGTGAGGAGCAGAAGGGAGTTAGGGGCCGGAGGAAGCCCCTGTACCCGGGTAAACCATCAACACCACCTAATCAAGCAAGCAAGAAGGCAGACAAGGCCAAAACTACAGGTCCAGCAAAGCTTTCACCAAGGCAAGTGATTAGTACTTGTAGCATTTTTGTACTGTTTTACCTAATTGGGATTTCCCAAGCACCTTATGCTACTTTACACAAGTATAAGAAACTACATCCGATCACAGATGGTATTGACATTTCTAAATTGTTTATTAAACAAATGAAAATTAAGATGGTGAAAGTTGTATGTGTCTGCCTTTCACCCAAGAGGTTATGCGCTCAAACATTGAATGTTTTTTTGGTCTCTCTAAAATGACACCATAATTGGTTTCTGCCAATAAAATCGACCTGAGACTGATTCATGCTGTTAAAGTAAAACTAAAATGAAGAAATTCAAACTAAATGATTATTAACATGGTGTTGCTTTAGAATATGAATTGCTCATTAAGTGAAGTCTTAATGAGGGTACATGTATTGACTCATTTTAGCTATACAGCTGTTTGGTAGTTTTCTTAGTCTTTGTTGTATATTTCAGAATGGTGACTGGTGCTCCTTCCCCAACGGTGACTTCAGGCAGAACAGTGACTGGTGCTTCTCCTAACATGACCTCAGTCAGGACGGTGACTGGTGCTGCTTCCCCTAAAGTGACATCAGGCCGGACGGTGATTGGTGCTGCTTCCCCTAATGTGACCTCCGGCAGCAACACAAGCAGGGAGAGCAGAAAGGGCCACACACTGAAGACCATACCCCAGGCCTGCAGTACTCCTGTCAAGTCTGGCTCCCCTGCCCAGTATACCTCACCCTACCAAACACAGCCACACAAGAGATCAAGCTCTCTGGACCAAAGGTCTCAAGGTCGTGACCCGAGGGGCAGTAGAAACACATCAGCCAATAGAAGTGATTCTGCTAACAGAAGTAGCGGATCAAATAGAAGTGCTTCTGTGAATAGGGTTAGCTCAAACATGTCTCAGAACCTTAGTAATCAGTCTAGAAATAAAGCTAGCCCTGTGAACAGATCTAATTCTCAAGACAATCAGGCACAGCCAAGGGCATTGTCAAAGCAAGGAACTTTTATTAAAGAATCTACAAATAAGAATGCCCCTGTTATTTCCCCCAGTGATAAGTCTAAAAACATTGATTCAACAAATGGTGTAAAGATGCGCCAAAAGAAACCTAGTGAATCTTCCCAAACCAACAGGAACTCTAGTGGGTCATCAAATTACAGCAATAATTCCAATGTCAGTAATAGCTTCTCAACCTCCTCCAGTGACAGCCCTCCTGATTCCTGGGCCAAAACACTCCATACATACAATTTTAAGGCAGACCAGGACGGAAAGAGAAAGGGAAGTAATGTGAGGAGAAATTTGATGAACGATGCTCAACATAGTAAGATACCTAGTCCAAGCAGAAGTATGCTGAATAAGTCATCGAGTGGGCAGAGTCTAAAGAAGGGATCTGAGAAGGTTGTAAAATCCAGCAGTGGGTCAAGCCTTAAAGTGACTGGTTCTAACAACAGCTTAAAACAGATTGGTTCAAGGCCAACTACTCCAGTTGTCATGAGTAACAGAAAGGGGTCCATTGATAGCATAGGCAATGCAAAGAATGAGAAGAAAACTGTGACAAGCAAAATAACAGGCTTGTGGAAGTCTGAAAACAAGAAAAACAAGACAAAGTCTGAGAAAAAATCAGTATCAAAGTTACCAGTGGCAAAAACAAAAGGGAAAAACAAAAAATCTGAAGGTAAAGAGGAATTCAAGAAAAATGATTCCATTCACAAAAATTCAAATAGGAATACATACATCTTACCTGAATCAACTGTTGACGGAATAAGCAAAAGTTCTACTTATGATAAACTAAATGCCATCAATGATGCAAGTCAAATTCCAAGCCATGATGGAATGAGAACAAGTCAAACAGATGTGCGGAAGAGTGGAAATATGTCCTGCTTCAATAGTGCTGATGTCAGTAAGGCAAAGCCAATCTTTGATGACAGTTCACTAAACAAAACATGCAGAGACATTTCTGTGTTTGAAATAGGAGTAGAATATGATCTTGAAGAAGCATGGGCATCTAATATTGAAAAATCTATTGAAAGTATGTCTAGAAGTATAGAAGAGAACAAAAACAAGATTGACGGAAGTACCTTCTATGATGACTTTGTGGATACCAGTAAGATGGACCTGACCAACTCGCCCGCTAATAGGTTGAGCAAGAGTGGCTCCATGAGCGAGATTCAGCTCGAGTTTGGCCGGATACACTCTGGAACTTGGACCAAGAAGAAATCTCAGAATGAGTTTGCAGCTTTACCCAATGCTGATGAGACTAGTAGAACCCTGCCATTGGTCAAGAGATCTGAAAGCCTCAACCTGACCGCCCATCTGGGTGTGTCCCATATAGAGTATGACGATGGTCAGGATGTGTGGATTCGCAGGGATGACAGATTCAGAGCATCTGACATGACAATGTCCAAGAAGAAACGGGGTTTTAAGGGCTCTTCTGGGTTCCTTAATGCAGTCAGTAAAATGTTCAGTGGGGGGTCAAAAAAAGTGTCTGATCAACAGAGTAAATCCTTTATTACTATAAGCAGTAAACCTAAGAAGGAAAAAGAGGACTCCAAAATCAACAAATCTGAATATAAACTTTCAAAAGCCGAGCAAAAGGCTGAAAAGAAAGCAGAGGTTAAAATGAACAAAAGTTTGCAGAAAACATTGAAAAAGTCCAGCAAAAGTTCTAAAAGTAAAAAAAGTGGTGATCTCGAAGATGGCAGATCATCAACCTCCAGTATGAAGAAAAGTGCAGAAGATCTTATTGACATTGATAGATCCGATGATGATGAAGTTTTTAGTAATGCTACCAGTCATAGTTCCATTCCAACACCTAAAACAAAATCTTTAGGTCCTAAAAGCTCTTCCAATATGCCATCAAATAACTCAATCAGTGCTGACCCATGTGCCAATGATCTGTCTTACAGTGACCTCAGTGAGTCTGGGAGCAATGACTGGTCCCTTTCTTCTAGTAAATCCTCACCGGGGCAACATCTGACCAAGACTGAGATGCTCCAGGCCCGGAGACAGGCCCAGATCTCATCTACACACGAAAAGTCTGATGATGGGGAGGAAAATGGAGGCAAACGGAAATGCATAATAACGACAGTATAACCAATTTGATAACAGCATTTATGTGAGCGTTACTTTCATGTATATATTAGCCTGACATGCTAGTCTGGAATGTCAGGAAATAGAATATTTCTGATTTCTTTGCCTATGTTGATATGTTATATGTAAGACCTATTGTTAAAGCGGTTATCTTATTTGGAATTCTTTTTAAAAATTATTTTGAAATATTTATCAGTGTAATACTCACTTCATATTAGAACCCAATTCAGTTTGAAAATTTAAATTGAGTAATGTGGCCATACACAAATGCTCTGAGACAGCATTTGCTGATTTTGAACATGTAACTTAAGTTATAAGTTATTTACCACTAACAGGGAGTAGTGGAAAGCTACCGAGTGGAACTGGTGAACACCATTGTAATAAGACAGGTTGAAATTGATAAAATAGCTGTACACATCCATGTGGGGGCTGATTTAAAGGTGAACAGCCATCACAACTGTTATATAAGTTTGTTGTTCAATGTGTCAATTTGATGCCATTGTTCTGCTTGAGGCAAACACTTGTATTAATATGTATATTTCAAACAATTCATAATTTCACTTTATGTTTGTAGATTCAATTTCTGGATAACAATTGCTGAATTTAATTAATGCTGAAAGCCATGAAATATAATCATTCAGATTTCTTTGTGGGTGAGAAAAAATGTTATGTAAGTCTTACATTTATTATGCAGCTAATCAAGGTACTGTTGTGTTATAATATATTTTGAAATCTATGTTAATGTTTTATACGAAGTGACAGTCGAATATGTGTTTTGATAAGTCAGTATAGCATGTTGTGTTTTGAACAAGCGGTTGTATTACTTTTGTATATACTATATTGACGCATTGAGTTGTGTGCCAGTCTTGTACATGTAGTTTGTATTTTTGTGCAATATTTAAGATTTTATTTTTACTTCACGTAATTGGTTGGAATAAGAATTGAAGTTACTGGCTGATGATTTTATGAGTTGTGGAAAATGGTCTGGATAGTGTCTTAATTGGCGGTAGTGAGTTGGAGTAAATGTATAATAGAACAGGTTGGTTAGATGTGTAGTTAAAAGATGACAATATTTGGTGCTCACAAGCCAATACTAGCTATGTTCATTCCGGGCCTATAATGCATTTTCCCCAAGTGGCAGTTATTGCTGTGTTCGTACATATTCATCATGTTTGACATACAGTGGTCATTTGTTCGCACTTTGCTTGTTTTTTGTCATTGAATTTTATCACGGTGTGTGCATATTTGTTATAAAACTACGCAACCATTGAACCGTTGGTTCATTAAAACAATAAATTGATAAAACTGTACATGTCATTATTCATTCAACCTTTGCACCATATGACATGTGTCTACACTTGTCAAGTAGCCTTACAAATATCCGTCAGTCGATTAAATGCCGACCTTGATGTATTTTTGTCGCTTTAAGCACATACATAGTAGAAAACGTCCTCGTCGTAGGTCAAGGTCACTTTGATATTTTGTGTCTTGAAACTAGGTCGAGGTCAAATATAGCCGAGGCTGCAAGTGTTTGTCATCATAAAACGTTGACAGAATGTTTCCTTTTAACTTAAGATCCTTTGACTATGGGTTATGTCGGGACTGAAAGAAGGCCATCATACCTTTTTATAACACAAATACTACCGTTTCTAACAAATATGGTCAAGTACGATAGTGTATCAAAAAGCAGGCCACTATGAACATCCTGTCCGGCCTGTAGATAATATTTTATTAAGACAACACCATAAACGCCACATTCTCGATCTTCATTAAAATGGTCCAGAATAAAAACCCATAAAGTGTATCTGTAGTATGGTAATGGGTCATGTTGAGAAGAACTAAAGTAGTTGCCAATCTGTGCTGCACATGTTCAGTCACACGTTTTTTACAACGAAGCCCGATCGTCTGTAATTAAGTTCTTGTTGATATAGGTCATTAGGTCAAATTTTCGATATTTTTTAACTTAACAACATATTCCATCTACTCGTTTCGAAACTTGGCCAGACAGTGTGTCTCATTGACAATAAGTGCAAGTTTGAGTATGGGTCATGTCGAGTTAAATAGTTTCAAGGTCAATTATTACGAAGAGCTTGTTTACACTTTATGCCTTGTCTTACATCATTCTTTGTTATATCTTATGCCTCACCAAAAATCGAAGTCCTGGGTCATGTCTTGGTAAAACATTGGTCACTGCATGAAGGTTATTTGTTCGAAAACTCATGCCTTTTGTTATACACGGTCTTCGCATCAACAGCAATGGTCCGGTCATTTTATTGATATAGTGCCTTCGTCGTCCTATTGTTATCATTCGACCATCAGATGACCCTGTTGATCTGGGGCATTAAGTCACGATCATTGACAAGTTGATTGTAAAGGCAACTGGGAGCTCGAGTCCGTATCCTGGCTATAAGTGTGTCCTTTTTGAGCGGCCATACGTGGGGATCGAACATCCTGATCAATGAAAGTTGTTTGAAACAAAAACTTTGCAAAAGATTGCACGTGTCCATTTTATCCTAACCGCTGGCAGTTACACTGATAACATATCGTGTCCAGCTGTTGTGGTCATGGAGTTTCATCACTTTACACTTATACAGCTATGCATTTCTAGTTCGGTCTGATTTATGTGTCGGGGTATATAACATATGAATTTAAGTTTTCCAAGAGTACCATTACGGATCACAATCGCTCACCTATTCTTAAACCACTGAGCTAAAGTGCATACATGATCACACATTTTAAATTTCGCTTGTTTCCGGCGTCGATAAAAATCAAATAGTATATGCACTTCAATGCACTGTTTCCACTATCAAGTTGTTGAACTGTTATTAGACTCTAGAACAAAGTGTGAAATTTTATTTATTCATCAATTACATATGAGTTCATACGAAATATGAGCATAGATCAATAATATAACTTTATATAGATCAATATAAAATCATTGATTCTATAAATTACAAAAAAAAAACAATGAGGAACCGGACATATTTAGAGGTAGACGGGCTCACTTATATTATTAGAAGTATAATGAGCCATCGAACCTTTGTAAAACTGAACTGCGTCTCTGTTCACTGCCTGCATCGCTTCTTTGGTAAACGTTCCGTCCCTATACGACACGGCCTCGTGCACTGGGGCCAGACGAGTGTCTCTAAACACACCACAAGACGCGCTGTGGTCGAGCTGCCCGTTAGTGGACTCCATTATTCTGTTTGGTCTGTAAACTTCACTTTCACTTGTAATTGTATGAACATTGTTTGCGTCTTTGTAAAGTATGTTTGTTTTGTTGTCCATTTCTCTACTGCCACTACTATGCGGGTCAGGCCGGCCATAATTTGAACTGTACCTGCGCTGGTACGCATGGCCGCCGTGTATACGGCTGGAGTAAGATTCACCCTCTGTCACCGTCTTGTTTTTATCTGATATTTCTTTGCGGCTCCCAGAGGACAGGTAGCTTAATCGCTTTGAAAGGCGACTGTTGACATTCCCGGAAATTGCCGAGACCTGCACGTCATCCGCCTGCGCGTTTTTCAATCGTTCGTTGTAAGTGATGTTCCGCGTCTCCTCCAGACGTCGCCGCTGACGGAACATGGCCCACGTGATCGACGTTATCTCCGAGTCACTAAGACGCTGCAGCTGAGGCTCACTTGATCTCCTGCATTTATAAAACTCACATATTTATACAGCCACAAAACAAACTTTTGGATGGGGTATATAGGAGCGAGCTTGTCGGTCGGGCGGACGGTTGGTCGGTCGGTCAATATTGTCCTTACGATAACGAATGGAAAGTCGAAGATATTTTATGCACATGTTTAAGTACAGGTCATGTTCAACTACTGTTACAAACATTTTTTTAAATATTTATGACCCCTTTTCAACTTAGAATTTGCCAAAATAAGATGTCCGGACAACCACTCATGAAAGTTCGTCTTAGGATACAAACGACTAATTTGGGTTTTTGCATCTTTTCAACCAAGAGTTTGCCAATGATTCTGACAAACTTAACTAATATTTGGTACAAATCTTTAACACCATAACATACAGGACAAGTTAGACTTTCGTGACAAAACAACCATTTTGTAATGGAGTATGTACCCTTTTCAAATTCGCAACAGCAAGAAAACTGGATGATAATTTTTGACAAGGTCGACGGATTAAAATATTTTTTTGGAACACATGTTCAACACCAAAACATACAGGTCATTTTGTTTTACTTTATTTACACACTACCAATTTTTGACCCCGATTTTGAATTTTAATTTGCAAAATGTTGGTGTTCGGGTGCCGTGGTACACGTGTTAACACTACAAAATACAGGTCAAATTCGACTTTGATGAACAAATGTTTGTTTCAAAGAAATAGTTTATCATTCCAGTGTGTCCATGCGTGTGGGAGTGTTCTTCACTCCGGTGACGGTTTGGTATTATTATAGATCACCTTGAGTTCATTATGTCTGGCTAAATAAATTAGGATAATTTAGATGACACACAATTATAAGCGACAATAAACAAATTATTATCTAAAGCATTTACGAGTTATACCTGCAACATGACTTGCGACAGGCGCGGACGGCGGAGGAAGCAAGCAGCCAGGCGACCTGGAGCACGGTTATGAGGGAGACGCCCGCAACCAGGGCCGACAATCCACCAAGTCCCGATAGCAGCGCCAGCACCTGATACAAACCAAAAGAGTGTTATGAAGAAAGGGGGAACATCAGATACAAGGAGGGATAATGAAAAGGTCTTCATTATTACATTATATTTTGTTGAAGTTGCCATCTTGTAAAATAAATATGGCATTTTTCCGTGGTGCAACTCATCTTTTTAACAGTATTGGAAGGGAAAATACCTATCAGGTTTAGGAAGAATAATTCAACTTACGCTCATCTCGACGTCTTCCCGCCACACCTCCTCTACAACGTGACTGACGTCTAACGTCACCCGGACAACGTTATCTCTGAATGAGAAATAACGTGAAACAACAGATACTTATGTAAATCAAACAATATTCATACAAAAAAACCCACTGTGTTTCTAGAATATGCAAATTAACATCAAAAGGGGTGTGCCTATAACTTGGTTAAATACACTTACTGGACAGTGCTCGCAGAAACATTGGAGTGACCTCTTCCATGTCCAAGAAGATCTTGCAACGATCTCTGAAATATCCGTGCATATGTTTATAATATAAAACATAACAACATATTGTAGTAAATTGTAATAAGCCATTAGGAATACAAACATTACGGAAGAGCCCCAAACAGGGGTACATTCAAACGTCATACCAGGTCGGCCTCGGTGAAAAGTCCGTCACTCTTCATATCTGCTTGAAATAGCGTCTCCCTAAAAAGGCACGGAGAAACAGAATAAAGGACAATAATGCATTCTTATTGGTTGAATTATGTTACTTATGTTACTTATGTTACATAATATACGTTTTTCTTGTAAAGCTGAGATATGTATGTATAGGTTTTGAATACAGAAAGTTAAGTCCTGCATACAGCGTATTTAATTTAGTTCCAGATGTTGAGAAGGACAACTTACTGGCACGCAAGTGGACAGTCCTGCTTGATATTCAACGCCTGTACAACCGCTTGGTAGCATATGTCTGTAAAGAGCGCAATATATAATCATGAGGGCAAATCAGAAAATGCAACAAAATAATTTTGACTGACCACTCTTTTTTGTCAACAAAAAATCACACAAAATGCCCAAACTATTTTCCTGTTTGCACCAAGCAACGCAAAACGCTTGTTATTATATGTCTCTGACAACTTCCGGAATACTGAAACGGGTTGTTTTACCTTTCTTACGTTTAGAGGGAAGAACACAGTTGTAATTGTTCAGATACATCATTCTAAATATTAATAACATGGGAAATATGTTCGCTTTTCTAAAGCGTTAAATAAACTTGAAACGTGTGTTGTTGTGTGTTTGTTTTTCGTCCGCTTATGTGAAAATAGTTTTCAGTAGCTAAATGATCGTGGTTAAACAAAAAATAAAGATGAAAAAAGAAATTTAAACATCAAAAGCAATTTTCATAAAAATTAAGTTGACAAGATTTTCTCATGAGTTTAAGAAAGCCATTTGCGTACACGTGTCATAGCTGAGTAGATCACACGCGCCATCAGTGTCTCCACGCAGTTGACAGCCGCACGCGACATTCACACGCTCGTCCAGGCACGCTCGCTCAGATTCCTGAAACATTTGGATGGAAAATGCTTCAAATTATATACTGAATATACAATACGGCATATTTTGCCGAGAAATATGAAATGAGAAGTTACATCCCAAACATTATAGGGTAGTATTTTCTAGAATAGTTTGCCCCACCGGAAAAGGGGACATCTTTTAACATTGGTTCCGCATGGCTGCTTTTATCATAGATTTAGAATTTTACAAATACTTTTAAAGACAAACTGCTGTAAAATCAAGCTTTTTGAAGTTTTAGTTTATGAAATCAAATTATTAATCCAATTAAAAGATGGAATCGTTTAAAGATGCACTCTTACTACCAAATAAGATTGACCACAATCAATACTATTGTTTTAATATTCCAAAAAAACACAATGGTTCTTATGAAGGATACTGAGTTTAATTTGAAAGAAATGTGCATAAAACACGGTATTTATTCCTTATTGGACTATAGTAGACCACAGTAAATCTTTTAGCATTCACCAATCATTTAATATTTTTGCTTTATTTTCTTTTCATTCGACTATGAAAGTTTTATGAAATCGACAGCTAAAGGCAGTATTCAGAGGAAACACTTTGCAAGTCCCAAGTGTCTTGATCTTTCTTAGGTGGGCTCCCTCCCGCCACCCGCCTCCCCCAATCGGGCAAGTTCAGGATTGGCTAGTAAAATTATATCTTCATAGTTTGTTGGTAATCTTATTTCAATGGAATACACACAGATATACTAGTACGATAATTTACAGGAGAGTAGTAAAAGACAGCATTTTAAACAAAAATGCCACTTGTGCTTAATACATATTGCACTTAACTTTTGCATTGTTGACATTCGGTACCTGAAACAAAACAACCTACCTGAATGGTTTTGGATCCGCTGTCACAGTCATGCTGTTTTCTTATAATTGATTTTACCTAAGAACAAATACAAAATAAATCTCAATTAGTGAGAACAAATAGAACAATCTGTTCCACAAGAACAATACAATACATTTTGCAATCGGTGACCAAACGTATTGTTCAGTAAAAATGCACGAAGCTTCAAAAGCCACGAACAATTAGCTCAGTATTATATTGATAGAAAGAACGCGTCGAACCCGACCTACCTTCTGTATATCAATAATATGCTGGGCCCCATGTGTAGCTATGATTCTTGTCCCTGTGTTAGGCGGGGTGTCCTTTGGGTGGATGTACACCGCTATCCCGACCCCCGTAGTGAGGTCGGGTATGTACTCGCTGATCTGTATGTCCATGGTAACAACGATCTCCCTGGTACGTGGAAGGATGGAAAATGTCAAACACCCGCCGGTCGTCCCGTCCACGTGGTTGCTGTAGTCACTACAATCAGAAAAATCCCGTTTTCAGTATTTGTTGTATAGCTCATCTCACATGAATTGGTAAAGGGTGAGTTTTTGTGATTATTTTTTTGTTCGCCTTCCGTCTAAAAGTGGTTTGTCTTCTTTGTAGAGAACAGAAGTTTAAACTTGTGAAATTTGGTAAAAACTGGTCGTCTTGTTGAATTCTCTGACGAGTGCGAATATGGCTCTTGTCGGGTCAAAAACTAGGCCAACAGGTCAAATATTAGACAAATCTTTACGCAACAGAGGCTGCTTTTATCATCCAATCTGAGTTATGTATTTGCCTTGGTTAAATATCGACCAAGTTCAAATATAGGTCTTTTAATTTAAGTTTAATTTTCAGCAAGGCTCATGATGATTGTCTTTTTCAAATCTATGTCATGATTAAATTTAGGCTTTGCCAGATGAAAAAGTAGGACACTATGTCAAATCATATCTGAAATCTAAATACTATGTGCATTCCACGGCCAAAGTTCTATGTTTGAGGTGAGCAATCCATGGCCCTATGGACCCTCTTGTTATATACTACTGGAGCAGGCCATATAATTTTAGCACTCATCATAACTATAATCTTCTTCGAAAACATAGACATGGTTTGAGCTTTACAACGGCAATCGAGATGTCATTAAAATTAAAATTGTCAAGTTAAAGGTGTATGTGGAGGTATGTAGTTTAAAATGTCGCATATACTTGTACATTGCACGCTTGATATATACAGACTTAGCACTCACGTTTGCTGACAGCGCCTGTTGCCCATCCAACAATCCAGCAACGCACCGCTTGCCGTATGGCCGTGCCTCTGCACGTCCGCGGTCGCCACGGCTCCTAGTCGCCTCAACAGTCCCGGGTTCTGGTAGGCCGCCAGCCGCCGAACCAGGGACCCGCCGCTCAACTTCTGCATCTCCTGCACAACCACGTCCGCCTCCAGATATTCTATAAATGCGTCGTCCTCAATCCACTCCGAGAAGTGCCCGTTAGATTCCAGCACCTGTTTCACATCCCTCTTCAACTGTTCCGTCCTTGATGATTCGTTTGTGCGGCCTATAAGCTCCTCTAGGAAGGAACTCGAAGGGGAGTTTTCTATGGAAGACTTTTTAACTAAATTCAAATTGCATACTGAAAAACGGAACTCTTTTCTTTTCAATGCGTGTTCTTGGAGTTTGAATACTGTACCACTCGTTTGGAAGTTCGATACAATAAGATAGCCTAAGTACGCTGTTACCGCGAGACTTCCTAACATAAAGACAGACCAGACAGCAGCTTCTAACAACGATGTAGATGTCGCGAGCATTCTTGTACCGTGGACATCAACACGCGCTAAAGCACCGGACTGAACACGACGCAAAACCTTATTCTTCGCCAGTGGAAGTTTTAGATCTGACAGATTCGACCATGGTTGGACGTTATCCTCTACGCGATCAGTACCAGGTATCTGTTGAGAATGGCCATTTCCCGCGGCCGGTGTGTACTCGGGGGTGGTTGGAGGCGGCAGGTGTTTTTCCTGGCCACGGTCCTTCTCCGTGTCAGAGATGGATGAGAAGTAGCGGTCACAGCGCTCCTCCCACGACCGGCTGTCCTCCTCCATCTGCAGCCCGGGAACGGGATGTAGGGCGAGAGGAGGGGGGGGGGGGTACCTGAGGTCTTGATCTGCCCGGCGTGAAATAAGCAAAGACAACCATATCATTTGGGTACATTTTGCAAAAACGAGATAAGAACATGCTAGTATTTAAAGGTTTATTAAAGACAAACTTTAATTTATCTTAGTTGATGCAGTAAAAAACACACACACAAACATAGATATACGAAGATGAAATATTCAATTACATATAAAACGTGTTTACCTCCCGGCCACAGATATTGTGAACGTGACGGGTTTTATGTAACGTAATGTACGACATGCGGTATTACTTCGTTTAACAAGTTCATGTTTATTGCGTATGAGTTATTTTAACATACTTTGGTGTTTGCATTTTTGTGTGGGCCAATGGTAAACGAATTTGTTTTCATTTTTTTCTAAAATTGAACTCTAACATATATATACTTTGTGGGGGCGGTGGGAGGCCGAATCCCTACACCACTAGCCCACTCTCACGAGAGGCATAGTTCAATATGAGTTTTGTTTCTGTATTCGTAAAAACTAAAAAGGAGTAAACTAGCTGATTTATAGAGATTGGGATTCAATAATTAATGTTCACGAATATAGAGCAAAATGGGTTGATTTAAACCATTTGGCCGCTTCTAATTACCAAACTTCTTGGTTCCGAAAACTGCCAACAGAAATATATAACTTTGTTTAATGTTAGAATTCGATTTTGGCGATCTAAAGAAAATAGAACGTGCTACCTCCGTCTACATGGTTCATTCATCAGAATCGATCTACGTTAAACAAGCGAATAGAAAATCCTCGACTGACATTGGCCCACACAGAAATGCAAACATCAAGGAGGTCGTGGGTTGGATCCTAACCAAGGGAAAGTAATAGATATGTCAACAATATTCTGACTTCTATCCAGGAATCAAAACACAATTAAACTATTCTTTCAGCCAATGAAAACTGCAGATAGGCAATGATTAAGAAATAGACTTGATCGTTAAAAAATTCAGCTTTCCCGGGTGTTTAAAGGTCCGCCGACTGCCACTCGTCCGATACACAATCCCTGTGTCAGATTTTGCGTTGGCAATATGTCAGCCATTGAGTTTGTATATTAGGTCAGTTAGATGCCATGAAGTACATGCAATAGCTAAATCAAAAAGAAAGGGCTCGTTCGCTACACTCACTGCGCCCTTTCTTAATCATGACGATTTAACTTCATGTTATCTAACTAATACTTAGACTCGAGAGATCTTCATATTAGCATACAACTGTCTCCACAATCGATCAATGGAAACTCAACCCTAGTTTGGGATGTTAACGACTCTTGATGGAATATTTAGCCCTTGCCCCAATATTCTGTACGTACATATATAGTTCAAGAATAAGATTTATTTTCAACCTTCGAACTTCAAAATATGTATTTCAATAGTGTCGTGTTCTTTTACTTTATAACTGTAGATAATGGACCTAACACATAAAAATAAGCATGAAATGGATGTCGAATAGTCTAGATAAAGTATTAACTGAAACTTAAGGATAAAAATATAAGTTAAACATGTCTTACTTCAATTAAGCGTCAAATCCAAGGCACATCCCTTTCCCAGGGCATCAACAGTCGTTATTTCGTTTCCGGGTTTGCCTTTCTATAATAACTCGTAAAGCCTTTTGTTGTAATGATAAATCAATCTTAGCGTCTCATACTTTCAATGCCATTTTCTATATAAATTAATAGATCCAGTTGTATCTGAGACGTAAGGGAATTATTATTCTGAATGCACCGTACGCATTTGTGTTTTCCTCATTCCAAAACAGATCATTCATAAGTCTAGCTCTACACGTGTTGGTCGATAGATCTCAAAGCCTTGAAATAACGAGCCATGATATATCAATTGTTTTTCGCTAGTCTGCCAATGGTGTTGGTAAAGAAATCCGTTTTATCATTTGATCTCTATTGTATTCAAAATTAAATTACAGCACGGCGTTCCGACTGATTTTTGACTTTGTGGGTCGGATTACCTAAATAAATCACTGTTGACTTTATAATCCCAAGAGCAGGTTTACTGACAGTCCGCCTTGCCACGCGACCAGTCTGACCCGCGTGTTTCCATTCTGTTATAGGTTCCTTGTGTTAAGTTCGGCCTTATCTCCCATTGTATCCATCTTTTACACCTCCATTCCGCCCTTCCTACCACCAGGTACTTCCCTACCATCTGTACCTTCTGTTCATCCATTCGTTCCTTCTATCTCCCCAAATGGCCCTCTAGTCACCATCCCTCTCCATACACAAATGTTTTGTTGAATTGTAATCATCAAGTTCAAGTTTAATATGTCTTTGCCAAGGGCCACCAGCCAAAAACAACAAATATGTTTATTGCGAATGTGCATACGCAACATTGGTAACCTGTACAATATGATACAAACACAATTACAAAAAAAAACTAAAGAGTAAAGAAATAAGGAAGTACAAGTTGGAATACAAATTCGAAGTTTACAAGTTTGAGTGTATAGCATGCATTAAATACCTTTTCGAAACGAAATAAAAGGGAGTAAAGGAGTACATTGTAATCAAATATTATACATGATCCTATACTATAGCACATATAGCTTCAGAAACACCCATGCATTAACTTACATCCCAACTAAGTCACCGAGACAGCCACCCACGCGTGCGGTTGATCTAGTGGTGCACACCGATGGCCAACCAAACCTACACACGACCCCGATATCACAGGCAACTACAGATGTGACACAACTACAATCATAATTGCTAAAAAAATCACAAATGGCTAAAATAAGTGTAAACACTAATCATTACATTTTTGCAAAGCTTGTAGTAAGTTATTTCTTTGTTGCATAGCAAAGTATAAATACATAGCAATATCCCATAACAAATTTTAATTTTTTGTACACATCAAGATGATACACTTGTTAAAATTAGCATTTTCATATTTTTCATTTTTCTAATATTGTAATAACAAGAATATTTAAGCAAAAAATGGTATGCTAGTAGTGTTTTAATAAAAGCATCATTACATTATTTACAAAACCTTTGATCTCGATAAATATTAGAGTATCGACCATATTTGATCTCAAGGGTATGTGATGAGCATCGGAAACAAGCAAGATCATTTCTGAATTTGCGTATATTGACGCAGTCTAAGTAAATTGACACGAACTTGATTTAAAATAAGTGTAGAAATTAAGTTTTCAGAATTTATAACAGAAGAGCGCCATTCCTGGCGATATTGTTCATTAAGTGATTTTTTTCAACAAACAATAAAATAAGTTCCATTTAATACATCTTGGTTATACCAAACGTATCCGAATCTATAGTTAAGCAGCATGAGCCACCCAATTTCTATGACCAGGTTGGTCTGCCATCATAAGCATATTATAAACCTTTTTAATATACATATCATTTTGACCTTCAACGTTCTAATCCAGTAATTCATAACACGCTTTGCAGATTCAACATACATGTTCATAAGAAAACGCCCACGCTAGCCTAAAACATCAAGATTTGTAGTTTTTAGTGGTAAGCTCATATAGCGCTCACAGGCATCAATGTGGACTTGTTCTACTAAACATAACCGTTCTACACCCCAAATCTCTGAACCATATAACACTATTGGCGCAACTTTACTATTTTAAATAATGATGATTTAGTTTATTGGCCGTACTCATATAGTTTAGACAAAATATATATTAGAATTCGTTTCGCCGATTTGTTTGCTTGTTTCCCTGCAATTTTTGGTAGTGATAAGGTTAAGGTAACGCCGACATAAAACTAGTTGCAACCTCTATTTGTTCAACGTGATTATACCATTTTTCCGCTCTTGATAGTTTTCCGCCATTTTTTAAAACTATAATTTTAGTCATCATCACTTAAGTCATCGAGTACATTTAGTAGAGGTTGGAGACCACATGGTATATCCGCTAGCATAGTAAGACCGTCAGCAAAGAATAAAGAACCGTCTCCGTGGCCTAGTGGATAAGCGTCCGCCTACGGAGCGGGAGGTCGTGGGTTCCATCCCTGGCCGCGTCATACCAAAAGACGTTAAAAGTTGGTACAAGTAGCTCCCTTGCCTGGCGCTTGGCATTTAAAGGGTAGTGCTTGGAAAAGTGGTGTACTCAGTACTGGTTTAACCCAGGAAAGTTGTACCCCGTGTATCGGTGCTTTACACCGAGCACGTAAAAGAACCAAGGGGTCTCTTCGAAAAAGAGCTAGGGTCTCGCACCCGGACTTCCTTGTATCCCACCACTGTCTCTTCAGCGTACTGTCTCTTCAGCAAAAACAAAGGACCCCGTTGGAAATAAGTGCTTGCACTTTCACGGGTTATCCTTGATCGCAAGGTCTAAAGAAATATATACATACATACAAAGAATTTATAAGTGTCGAGTCCGAACAAAAATGTCTCCGATTGTATTTCGGTGGTTGTAAAAGGCTTATAAAGTCATTTGCAAACAATATAAAGAGTATAGGCGAGGCCATGCACCCTTCGTGTATACTGTGTATGAAGCATTCTGGCACTAAACCATTACTACCGACACTTTTACAAGGCTTAAGCAGTTTTATGGCTCGAATAATTTCGTCATCTCAAATGTTTACATTTAAGATTGTATCTGTTATTTCATTAGATTTAATTTAAGTTTCATATGGAAATGTCATGTCCGTAATATCAATGTCTTTAAACTGCAAAGAGCGTTTTCCACTCTTCAATAGATATAGTATTCTCAGTTCATCGAGTGCTGAATAAACGTTTAAATTTTAACCAGACAGATTTAGTGTCATTGCAATTATCTATCAAGTCGTTCAGTACCCGGTACATAGTCATTAAAATCTCCTTTCCCTTTGTCACAATAATCTTTATATTCCTTTCTTGCTAATATATTAGCTTGCGAATTTATATCACAGCTATCTATCCTAACATTTTCTGTTTATGATACTAAAGCGATTTGCATGTTTTATCAAACCATTTTTTTCTTTCGAGGGTTAGTGAATACAAATGTATACGTTCACAAACTTTAGTACATCGTTTCAGTGTATTGGAAAGAAGTTTACAAGGTCATTTATGTCCAACACAAAATAATTTACTAGTATTTGGAATTCAACATTCAAAGGTCACAATGAACTCGTCATTGATCACCCCTTTCACCTCTGTATCAAATAAAAGTTGATGGCCACAATCATATACATATTGTGTTGACTTATTGTCTTCTGAAGGCCGGCTATCATTATAGATTGTCTGCTAGAAATACGTATTTCCAATTTCGATGAAACGGTGATGCGATTCCGTTCGGTCACCTATTATAAAGTCGTCGATTTTGAGAGAACAAACATGTTGACTTTACTGGTTAGAGTTTCGTCTAGCTAGAATATACAAAAGAATTTTCACGGACATTGTCCCGATCGCAAACAATAGAGGTCACTTAATGGTCAAGGGGATCCATTATAGTTTATGTTTTATGATCATTATGTCAAACTGTTATCAAGTTATGACACTTTGCTATTTTCTTTTTAATATAGTGTACATTAGTCGATATTTTTGTACGAGCTTCATTTTCAAAAACACTACAGGCCTGATATGGATGAAAACCTACACACCGGATCTGGATGGAATTCTTCAGGCCGGATCTGGATGAAACTTCACTGGCCGGATCTGGATGAAACTCCACAGGCCTGATATGGATGAAACTCTACAGGCCGGATCTGGATAAACCCAACAAGCCGGATCTGGATGAAACCCTACAGGCCGTATCTGGATGAAACCCTACAAGCCGTATCTGGATGAAACCCTACAGGCCGTATCTGGATGAAACCCTACAGGCCGTATCTGGATGAAACCCTACAAGCCGTATCTGGATGAAACCCTACAGGCCGTATCTGGATGAAACCCTACAAGCCGGATCGGATGAAACTCTACAGGCCGTAACTGGATGAAACCCCACAAACCGGATCTGGTTAAAACCCTACAAGCCGGATCTGGATGGAACACTACAAGCCGTTTATGGATGAAGCCCTACAAGCCAAATCTGGATAAATCTCTAGCGACCGGATCTGGATGAACCCCCACAGGCCGGATCTGGATGAAACTCCACAGGCCAGATCTGGATGAATCTCTTCAGACCGGATCTGGATGGAACTCTCCAGACCGGATCTGGATGAAACCCCACAGGCCGGATCTGGAAGAAACCCCACAGGCCGGATCCGAAAGAAACCCTACAGGCCGGATATGGATGAAACCCTACAGGCCGGATCTGGATGAAACCCCACAGGCCGGATCTGGATGGAACCCTACAAGCCGGATCTATATAAAAACCCTACAGGCCGGATCTGGATGAAACCCTACAGGGCGGATCTGGGTGGAACTCTTCAGGCCGGATCTGGATGAAACCCTACAGGGCGGATCTGGGTGGAACTCTTCAGGCCGGATCTGCATGAAACCCCACAGGCCGGATCCGAAAGAAACCCTGCAGGCCGGATATGGATGAAACCCTACAGTCCGGATCTATATAAAAACCCTACAGGCCGGATCTGGATGAAACCCTACAGGGCGGATCTGGGTGGAACTCTTCAGGCCGGATCTGGATGAAACCCTACAGGGCGGATCTGGGTGGAACTCTTCAGGCCGGATCTGCATGAAACCCCACAGGCCGGATCCGAAAGAAACCCTGCAGGCCGGATATGGATGAAACCCTACAAGCCGGATCTGGATGAAACCCTGCAAGCCTGATCTTCATGAAACCCCACAGGCCGGATATGGATGAAACCCCACAGGCCGGATATGGATGAAACCCTACAAGCCGGATCTGGATGAAACCCTACAAGCCGGATCTTCATGAAACCCCACAGGCATGATCTGGATGAAACCCCACAGGCATGATCCGAAAGAAACCCTGCAGGCCGGATATGGATGAAACCCTACAAGCCGGATCTGGATGAAACCCTACAAGCCGGATCTTCATGAAACCCCACAGGCCGGATATGGATGAAACCCTACAGGCCGGATCTGGATGAAACCCCACAGGCCGGATCTGGATGAAACCCTACAAGCCGGATCTGGATGAAACCCTACAGGCCGGATCTTCATGAAACCCCACAGGCCGGATCTGGATGAAACCCCACAGGCCGGATCCGAAAGAAACCCTGCAGGCCGGATATGGATGAAACCCCACAGGCCTGATCTGGATGAACCCCACAGGCCGGATCTGGATTAAACCCTACAAGATGGATCTGGATGAAACCTTACAAGCGGGATCTATATGAAACCCTACAGGCCGGATCTGGATGAAACCCCACAGGCCAGATCTGCATGAAACCCCACAGGCCGGATCTGGATAAAACCCTACAGGCCGGTTCCGAAAGAAACGCTGCAGGCCGGATATGGATGAAACTCTACAGGCCGGATCTGGATGAAACCCTACAGGCCTGGTCTGGATGAAACTCTACAGGCCGGATCTGGATGGAACCCTACAAGCCGGATCTATATAAAAAAACTACAGCCGAATCTGGATGAAACCCTGCAGGGCGGATCTGGATGAAACCCTGCAGGCCGGATCTGCATGAAACCCCACAGGCCGGATCTGGATGAAACCCCACAGGCCGGATCCGAAAGAAACGCTGCAGGCCGGATATGGATGAAACCCTACAGACCGGATCTGGATGAATCTCTACAGGCCGGATCTGGATGAATCTCTTCAGACCGGATCTTCATGAATCCATACAGGCCGGATCTGGATGAAACTTTACAGGCCGGATCTGGATGAAACTCTTCAAGCCAGATCTGGATGAAGCTCCTCAGGCCGGATCTTGATGAAACTCTCCAGGCCTGATCTGGACGAAAACCTGCATGCTGGATCTGGATGAAACTCCACAGGCCAGATCTGGATGAATCTCTTCAGACCGGATCTGGATGTTACTCTCCGGATCTGAAAGAAACCCTACAAGCCGGATCTGGACGACACCCTACATGCCGGGTCTGGATGAAACCCTACATTCCGGATCTAGATAAAACCCTACAGGCCGGGTCTGGATGAAACTCTTCATGCCGTGTTTTTGATGAAACCCTTCATACCAGGTCTGGGTGAAACTCTACAGGCCGAATCTGGATGAAACCCTACAGGCCGGAACTGGATGAATCTCTGTAGGCCGGATATTGAAGAAACACGACATGCCGGGTCTGTATGAAACTCTACAGGCCGGATCTGGATGAAATTCTATAGGCCGGATCTGGATGAAACTCTACAGACCAGATCTGGATGAAACCCTACTGGCCGGATCTGGATGAAACTCTACAGGCTTGATCTGGATGACACCATACAGGCCGGGTCTGGATGACACCATACAGGTCGGATCTGAATGAAACTCTACAGGCCGGATCTGGATGACACCATACAGGCCGGGTCTGGATGAAACGCTACAGGCCGGATCTGGATGAAACTCTACAGGCCGGATCTGGATGACACCATACAGGCCGGATCTGGATGAAACCCTACAGGCCGGATCTGGATGAAACTCTACAGGCCGGATCTGGATGACACCATACAGGCCGGGTCTGGATGAAACTCTACAGGCCGGGTCTGGATGACACCATACAGGCCGGATCTGGATGAAACCCTTCACGCTGGATCTGGTTGAAATCCAACAGACCGGATCTGAATGAATCCGTACAGTTATCTATAACTCTTGTTCAATTATCGCATAGTAATCTCCCTTTGCTCTTTTGATTATTTAAAAATATTCGCCCAAGACATAACTTGCAAACTACGAGAGGAGATTGAATGAAAGTTTGAACATTTCTTTATAGTAATGTGAATTTTTACACAGCGCAAGAAATTTTAGTCTTCAACATTTCTTGACAAAGGTATGTCCTCTTGTACTTTGAAGTACTTTGAAATTTGATTTAAAAATAATTAGAAACTGCTGAATGAAGCTGAATTAAACAGTGGGCATTGATATATGGCAATGAAATGTTGAGCACAGCGCAGGAATGTTTTGTAATTCTTGGGAATCTTCTTGCGTATTCATTTTCCATTGTACTATTATTTTCTTCAAACAAAAATGAGTTTTATGCCTGAAGAAATCATTTGACTCAGTAGCTACAAGATGGATAATATATTTTACTGGTGCAAAAAGATTTGACATTAGGTCACATCTGATGGAGTTTCTATGACAAATGGCGCAGTGTTTTACATATGTAGCATTTTATAAACGGTAGCATAACACACTCCTTCTTCGAAGTTGGAATAACAATACGCACCCCTTCGATTGTTTAGCCTTTAATAAGAACAATAGACTTCAAGCGATATGAAAATTGTCATAGACTTGGTCGTCGTTTGATAACTTATATCAAATAAATAATTTATATACAGTTAAAACATACAAGTAGATATGTCGATAACACGATATCATGAAATATAATTATATTAATTGTCACTGAAAATATTAGTCTACTGTTACAATTAACAATCTATTCTACAATCTCAAAATTAAAACAAATTATTCTAATAAAATCATTAGGAAAAATATTTCACGAGGAAATTACGTTTGAAGAATATTTTTAGAAAAAAATGAACAAATATGATTGCCAAATAAAATCACGAATGAGTCTCTTCTTTATTGTCTCTACGACAAAAGCGATGCATAAAGCGCTTATTGTCCCACGTCTGCCTGGGATGGTTGCGGTGGTCACTTCGAGGCGGCGGGAGTGGACGACCGGGGCGTGAGGCGGAGGAAGCCGAGGATGGTGTCCGACACGGACCTGGGTGGCCGGTGGTCTGCAGTACATAGCGTTAACACAATCATCATATACCACAGTAAGTTTAAAGACAAAGGGACCATTAATTGTTACTTTTGTTACAAAGAAAATTTCAATCGAAAGAAATGATGATACATTTTAACTTTATCATTCAGACATGTCTTATATAGTCATATGCACGAAATCTATTAAAGATAGCAGAGCTGAAACACATCGATAAAGCATGTGCGTAGGTAAAGAGTTAGAAACACATGCATGGCTATATGGCGAATGCAAGAAAATCCATGAATGTAAATGATACACAATTTTCTGAATAGGTGTAATCAAACGTGCGATCTGTTCAAGCATGGAACATCTAAAACTCGCATGATAATGAATTACCATGCACTCAATTAAGTTATCATTCCTGCTTAAAGAATGGCTTAACATCTGGGTACCGCTTTAACTTGATTTTAGGTCTTGCTGAAAAGAAGAAAAGTCGCCAGGCCAAATCAATGATACTTAAGCAACTTGTATATCGTCCCTGTTGTAAATATATAGCATTATGTTAATATAAAGATGATCGAAATTATATTTACATTAAAGGACCTTTATTTGGTACGCACCTGCCTGTTTACGGGAGAAATCTTGAATAGCACTGGTGGGGGTCTTTGGCGGTGGCGGTGGAGGCGTTAGGCGGACCCGGAGCCGGGCGGCCTCCTCCAGTCCTTCGTCCGTCTTCTGGGATATGACAACGTGGCCGAACGCTTGGTCGGCGTCGTAAATGCCGTCATGGAGGATAATACGAAAGGCTTGAAAGCTGGAGCGGCACTGAGAAAACTGCAACCTCCGCCCAGTAGAGTCTGACTTATCCTCAAGGCTAGAGTTCCCCTGATAAACAATGCGTGTTGTTGTTGTTTTCAGAAAAAAGTATTACATCATTACATTTAAGACAGATTAATAGAATCATTTCGTTTGAAAAACCGTGTTAAGAACATGCCAAGTATACAACTCACGATGACGTCCACGAAGAATGTGTCGCCAGGAGTCATCATAATGGCGCCCGTTTCCGGCGGATTCTGCTCATCGTAGTCGCGCTCCAGCCAGCGCGCCCGCCGCTCATCGCTCCTGCTTGCCTGGACACACTCGACTACCAGAATGTGCCGCCGACCTACAGAGAAGAACACATGGATTGTTGGACTTGAAGTGAAATGAATACTGGCAATGAAAAGCGACGACGCCGGTTTTTAAAAATTAATTCTGTTATGGTTAATAGGAGAACAGCTGGAAATAATTTAAAATCTATATAAAATATTAATATAATAAATAAAATGCTATGAATATAATATACGACCTGATATCGAGCGTCTTTTTGTCCTTTGATTTATGACAATTATAATTTCATACATAGTCGAAACTCGTTATTTCGAAGTATTGGCTATATCGACACTTTTCGCATGTGTTGGGTCTAGTTATACACTTATTTCGAGGTATTTCCCGGGGTATCAACGACTTCGACAAAGCGGGGTTTGACTGTATATAATAAACACACAATCTCCGTGAAATGGGTGAAAGCGGTCGAAGTTCTTAAACTGATTTTACCATAGCTCATTGGGATGAAGTCATACAAATAAGTATAGTTCTGCGCGTGTCACGACCATGAATACCCTAATCCCATCCCCTAAGACCCTCTCACCCACCGCTTACCGGCGGGATCGGTGTCGTCCTTCCGGATGACGGTGAAGAAGGCGGCTGGGCGGCGCTTCTCCCGCGCGCTACTGATCTGCCGCTGCAGCTGCTGCCGCTCCTCCGACGTCCCGACCTTCTTTTTCCACGTCGCCACGTAGCTAGAAAGTGGTTAGGAAACTGTACAGTTATATTACTGGTGATATACATATACATGTAGTAATAACCAAAACATTAATGTTATTGATTATATAACGGCGGGTCCTATATACGAATATAACCACGAAGAATGTGCTATTGAGATAACGGATAAATAAAACTTAAATAAACAGTGAATTTTATCATTACGCGATGCATTTTACGAAATACAAAGAACGGACTAGAACGGTATATTAAATATTCTTAATAAATGCCAATAGTTTGTAGACATACTGCAGAATAAAGCTTAAGTAGGGATGAGGCGATTCAGAGAAGATCGATACTTCCAAAATATCAGCTGAAACAGGAGTGCGATAGCTTCGATATAAGTTGTACTCAATTCTGATAGCACATGAGTCTCAAAGAAGAACTAAATATTGCAAACTTGAAAATTAGACATAAGCATTGTTTTTCAAACATTATTGTCCTTTGTAGAAACAGTCTGCCGAGAATGTTCAAGAAAGTTTGACAGAATAAATGAATTGTTGTATTTAGAAATTTTTCCATCCTTTACTATATTTTATTTGTAAAACACTGCACAGAATCAAAATATATCTAGAGGCTAATCATTTGCTGCGTTCATATGGCATGAAATGACCACGCGGTAAAATTTACCACACCTCCAGACTAGAGACAAATTTTCTCCAGATGGAAAAAATTACCTCGTGGGTATGTGCTTTTGTATGCACAAATTTGCCCCCCCCTGGGGTTAAAATTGCCTACGGGGAAATGTTCCTCTGAGGGTAAACCTTGTCATATAAACGCAACATACGCCAAAAGTGTTTTCCATTTTTCTGACCTTAATCAAACACTGTACACTGTATAAGAGCGACCTTAACTTTGACCCAAAATAATTTACTAATAATCCTAGAGTATTTATTCACATAATCGTCATATGCACAATGTTTCATTACCATACGAATCTATGTATGCATAATGGTGATGAAACTTTGTGGATAAGAATCGATGTATGGTGATGAAACTTTGTGGGTAAGGATCGATGTATGGTGATGAAACTTTGTGGGTAAGTATCGATGTATGGTGATGAAACTTTGTGGGTAAGTATCGATGTATGGTGATGAAACTTTGTGGGTAAGTATCGATGTATGGCCATTGATGAAACTTTGTGGGTAAGGATCGATGTATGGCCATTGATGAAACTTTGTGGGTAAGAATCGATGTATGGTGATGAAACTTTGTGGGTAGGGATCGATGTATGGTGATGAAAGTTTGTGGGTAAGAATCGACGTATGGCCATTGATGAAACTTTGCGGATAAGACTCGATGTATGGTGATGAAACTTTGTGCGTAGGACTCGATGTATGGTGATGAAACTTTGTGCATAGGACTCGATGTATGGTTATGAAACTTTGTGCATAAGACTCGATGTATGGTGATGAGGATAAGAATCGATGTATGGTGATGAAACTTTGTGCATAAGACTCGATGTATGGTGATGAGGATAAGAATCGATGTATCGTGATGAAACTTTGTGCATAAGACTCGATGTATGGTGATGAAACTTTGTGCATAAGACTCGATGTATGGTGATGAAACTTTGTGCATAAGACTCGATGTATGGTGATGAAACTTTGTGCATAAGACTCGATGTATGGTGATGAAACTTTGTGCATAGGACTCGATGTATGGTTATGAAACTTTGTGCATAGGACTCGATGTATGGTGATGAAACTTTGTGGATAAAACTCGATGTATGGTTATGAAACTTTGTGCATAAGACTCGATGTATGGTGATGAAACTTTGTGCATAAGACTCGATGTATGGTGATGAAACTTTGTGGATAAAACTCGATGTATGGTGATGAAACTTTGTGCATAGGACTCGATGTATGATGATGAAACTTTGTGCATAGGACTCGATGTATGGTGATGAAACTTTGTGCATAGGACTCGATGTATGGTTATGAAACTTTGTGCATAGGACTCGATGTATGGTGATGAAACTTTGTGCATAAGACTCGATGTATGGTTATGAAACTTTGTACATAAGACTCGATGTATGGTGAAGAAACTTTGTGCATAAGACTCGATGTATGGTGAAGAAACTTTGTGCATTGGACTCGATGTTTGGTTATGAAACTTTGTGGATAAGACTCGATGTATGGTTATAAAACTTTGAAACTTTGTGCATAGGACTCGATGTATGGTGATGAAACTTTGTGCATAGGACTCGATGTATGGTTGTGAAACTTTGTGCATAGGACTAGATGTATGGTTGTGAAACTTTGTGCATAGGACTCGATGTATGGTTGTGAAACTTTGTGCATAGGACTCGATGTATGGTGATGAAACTTTGTGCATAAGACTCGATGTATGGTGATGAAATTTTGTGCATAAGACTCGATGTATGGTGATGAAACTTTGTGCATAAGACTCGATGTATGGTGATGAAACTTTGTGCATAGGACTCGATGTATGGTGATGAAACTTTGTGGATAAAACTCGATGTATGGTGATGAAACTTTGTGGATAAAACTCGATGTATGGTGATGAAACTTTGTGCATAGGACTCGATGTATGGTGATGAAACTTTGTGCATATGACTCGATGTTTGGTGATGAAACTTTGTGCATAGGACTCGATGTATGGTGATGAAACTTTGTGCATAAAACTCGATGTATGGTGATGAAACTTTGTGGATAAGACTCGATGTATGGTTATGAAACTTTGTGGATAAGACACGATGTATGGTTATGAAACTTTGTGGATAAGACTCGATGTATGGTTATGAAACTTTGTGCATAGGACTCGATGTATGGTTATGAAACTTTGTGCATAGGACTCGATGTATGGTTATGAAACTTTGTGCATAGGACTCGATGTATGGTGATGAAACTTTGTGGATAAGACTCGATGTATGGTGATGAAACTTTGTGGATATGAAACTTTGTACATAGGACTCGATGTATGGTTATGAAACTTTGTGCATAGGACTCGATGTATGGTTATGAAACTTTGTGCATAGGACTCGATGTATGGTTATGAAACTTTGTGCATAGGACTCGATGTATGGTTATGAAACTTTGTGCATAGGACTCGATGTATGGTTATGAAACTTTGTGCATAGGACTCGATGTATGGCTATGAAACTTTGTGCATAGGACTCGATGTATGGTGATGAAACTTTGTGCATAGGACTCGATGTATGGTGATGAAACTTTGTGCATAAGACTCGATGTATGGTGATGAAACTTTGTGCATAGGACTCGATGTATGGTTATGAAACTTTGTGCATAGGACTCGATGTATGGTTATGAAACTTTGTGCATAGGACTCGATGTATGGTTATGAAACTTTGTGCATAGGACTCGATGTATGGTTGTGAAACTTTGTGCATAGGACTCGATGTATGGTGACTAACTTTGTGCATAGGACTCGATGTATGGTTATGAAACTTTGTGCATAGGACTCGATGTATGGTTGTGAAACTTTGTGCATAGGACTCGATGTATGGTTATGAAACTTTGTGCATAGGACTCGATGTATGGTTGTGAAACTTTGTGCATAGGACTCGATATATGGTGATGAAACTTTGTGCATAAGACTCGATGTATGGTGATGAAACTTTGTGCATAAGACTCGATGTATGGTGATGAAACTTTGTGCATAAGACTCGATGTATCGTAATGAAACTTTGCGGATACGCAGTTTTTAATCTTTATAAAGTGTTTGAGCTGAAACTACTTTTTTGGCGCAATCCTGCCATCCAGCGAATTCAATAACCAGTATTTTTCGGTAAAAATGTATGCCTTAATTTCTGGCCGATAAGATTGTAATGTACAGTGATAAACTACATATGCATAATATTATGCTCGTAATCATTTTACGATTTAAACAGCTGAATTGCGTTTCTTCGGTAGTAAACAGTATGGCATTATTTGTTGTTCTGATATTGGTACTTGATTATCATTCCTATAAATCCAAACGTGCATCATGTCAAGTGCAACTTAAGTGCATGTCAATATACTAGTAATGCTCGGCTTACATGCTGAAGTGCGTCACTTCAAAGATGATGTTACAGTCCACTACTCTCGGTTTAAGGGGGAGCACCTCGAGGGCTTCATCGCTTGCCTCCAGCAGCCCCTCGTCCGCGCAAACCACCGCAATCTCGTCATCCGGCCGCATACCGGCACACATCGGGATCTGTACATGCACGCCCTTTTTGGGCTGCTTTCCTGCACAGAGGTTTATACATCAGTATGATTGTTTTGTAAACCATCGCGAGTTCAAATACCTGAAAACATCTATATTAAACAAATATTATCCCCCAGAAAGAGGGCGGTATTGAATAATGAGCTTCCGATGAATGGGGATCAACTACTCTTATAAAAAGGCTAACATCATGGACAATAAAAAATTATCGCTCGCATGATCAATTTTTTTAAAGCATCGGTTGATATTCTAGATAGAAATGTTGACTGACACTACGTTCATTGTTCAAATTTAATAAACAACCGAAATGAAAATATTTAATTTAACCTTGAACATTTATTTGATAGACGTCCGTCAGCAAGTTTGGATTTTGCACGACCGGCGGAGGTCTGACGGCTTTTGTTTTGGATGTCCGAGAGTCACTCTTTCCGGATTTCATCTGTCCTCGCGAGGCAGGTTTATCCGGGGCCTTACCACCAGAACCCCCTGGCTGGTCACCGCCCGGCTCCAGCTCCTCAACCGACTCCTCCCCGCCCTCGTCGTGCGTCTCATACACCTGGAACAATCAGTTTATATCGATAAATTTTAACATTGATTTAGGATCAGTATCCGCTCGATGTGACCTTAGCGCTTTAGAGACATAATATTATACCGGTCTGATTTAAAAAAAATCTGGCGGAAGTTTTGAAGTTTCTACATCACAATATATGACTTATTTATGACCATGAACACGTTTTCAAGTAGCAAATACTCTTTTTATTGCTATACGTTCCTTATCCAGCCAGCTAGCCGCCTACCTGCAGACTGAGCACAGTGTCCTCCTCGAAGGTCCCCGCGGTCACATCCAGTCGAAACTGCTGCTCCATGTCGGAGGTGATGCTAGTCCCCTCGTCTGCGCAGACACGATTCTCCTCGCGCCGCGGACGGAGGAACACCACGCATACACAGTTGGTTTCTGGTACAAGCACCACCTCCAGGGGGCAGTAGTGAACCTATAAAGCGAGGGAACATTGTATTGTAGGAATGAGCAAGGGGACAACTATCGCAACTGCATGTATTTTCCATTTGTTTGTTTTTCTCAAATAATAGCTGGTTGGTATCTTAGATCGTTTCTTACGAGCAATGGGAAACAGTATTAGGTTTTATGTATATCCCCTATTTTAAGTACAAGGTGAATGTGTCCACCGACCTTATTCTCTGTGACACAGGCCTCCACAGACCGGTCCTCGTCCTTGCAGTTGATGAACCTGAGGACCATCTGCTCCTTTTCAGAGGGTGCCTTGTACAGCGGGAGGTGGATTACAGCCGGACAGTCCTTGTTCACTTCGAACACCCGGATGTGAAACACGTCGCTCAGAACCGTCTCTTCAGCGTGCTGGGGCAAGGACATCGAGCTGTTTTCCGCCTTTTCCCGGCGGCAGTAAAACCCCGTCGGAAACTCCCCAGGAATGTCAAACTTTGTGATTATGACCCCGACACGCTCGATTTTCATTGCCTTTTCCACTTGACGTCTGCTGATTTTCATTCCTTTGGCCTGTATGTACCTACAAGAGACAATAGATTGAGTGATGTATTTACCTGCACGAGTCAGTAGATTGAGTGATGTATGTATCAACACGAGTCAGTAGATTGAGTGATGTATGTACCTACACGAGTCACTAGATTGAGTGATGTATGTACCTACACGAGTCACTAGATTGAGAGATGTATGTACCTACACGAGTCAGTAGACTGAGTGATGTATGTACCTGCACGAGTTAGTAGACTGAGTGATGTATGTACCTACACGAGTCAGTAGACTGAGTGATGTATGTACCTACACGAGTCAGTAGACTGAGTGATGTGTGTACCAACACGAGTCAGTAGATTGAGTGATGTATGTACCTACACGAGTCAGTAGATTGAGTGATGTATGTACCTACACGAGTCACTAGATTGAGAGATGTATGTACCTACACGAGTCAGTAGACTGAGTGATGTATGTACCTGCACGAGTTAGTAGACTGAGTGATGTATGTACCTACACGAGTCAGTAGACTGAGTGATGTGTGTACCTACACGAGTCAGTAGATTGAGTGATGTGTGTACCAACACGAGTCAGTAGATTGAGTGATGTATGTACCTACACGAGTTAGTAGACTGAGTGATGTATGTACCTGCACGAGTTAGTAGACTGAGTGATGTGTGTACCAACACGAGTCAGTAGATTGAGTGATGTGTGTACCAACACGAGTCACTAGATTGAGTGATGTATGTACCAACACGAGTCACTAGATTGAGTGATGTATGTACCAACACGAGTCACTAGATTGAGTGATGTATGTACCAACACGAGTCAGTAGATTGAGTGATGTATGTACCTACACGAGTCAGTAGATTGAGTGATGTATTTACCTGCACGAGTGAGTAGATTGAGTGATGTATGTACCTACACGAGTCACTAGATTGAGTGATGTATGTACCAACACGAGTCACTAGATTGAGTGATGTATGTACCTACACGAGTCAATAGATTGAGTGATGTATGTACCTGCACGCTACACGAGTCAATAGATCTAGTGATGTATGTACCTACACGAGTCAGTAGATTGAGTGATGCATCTGCCTGCACGAGTCAGTAGATTGAGTGATGTATGTACCTGCACGAGTCAATAGATTGAGTGATGTATGTTCCAACACGAGTCAGTAGATTGAGTGATGTATGTACCTGCACGAGTCAATAGATTGAGTGATGTATGTACCTGCACGCTACACGAGTCAATAGATTGAGTGATGTATGTACCAACACAAGTCACTAGATTTAGTGATGTATGTACCTACACGAGTCAGTAGATTGGGTGATGTATGTACCTGCACGAGTCAGTAGATTGGGTGATGTATGTACCTGCACGAGTCAGTAGATTGGGTGATGTATGTACCTGCACGAGTCAGTAGATTGGGTGATGTATGTACCTACACGAGTCAGTAGATTGAGTGATGTATGTACCTGCACGAGTGAGTAGATTGGGTGATGTATGTACCTACACGAGTCAGTAGATTGAGTGATGTATGTACCTGCACGAGTCAGTAGATTGGGTGATGTATGTTCCAACACGAGTCAGTAGATTGGGTGATGTATGTACCTGCACGAGTCAGTAGATTGAGTGATGTATGTTCCAACACGAGTCAGTAGATTGAGTGATGTATGTACCTGCACGAGTCAGTAGATTGGGTGATGTATGTACCTGCACGAGTCAGTAGATTGGGTGATGTATGTACCTGCACGAGTCAGTAGATTGAGTGATGTATGTTCCAACACGAGTCAATAGATTGAGTGATGTATGTACCTGCACGAGTCAGTAGATTGGGTGATGTATGTACCTGCACGAGTCAGTAGATTGAGTGATGTATGTTCCAACACGAGTCAGTAGATTGAGTGATGTATGTACCTACACGAGTCAGTAGATTGAGTGATGTATGTACCTGCACGAGTCAGTAGATTGGGTGATGTATGTACCTGCACGAGTCAGTAGATTGAGTGATGTATGTACCTACACGAGTCAGTAGATTGGGTGATGTATGTACCTGCACGAGTCAGTAGATTGAGTGATGTATGTACCTGCAAGAGTCAGTAGATTGGGTGATGTATGTACCTGCACGAGTCAGTAGATTGAGTGATGTATGTACCTACACGAGTCAGTAGATTGGGTGATGTATGTACCTGCACGAGTCAGTAGATTGGGTGATGTATGTACCTGCACGAGTCAGTAGATTGAGTGATGTATGTTCCAACACGAGTCAGTAGATTGAGTGATGTATGTACCTGCACGAGTCAGTAGATTGGGTGATGTATGTACCTGCACGAGTCAGTAGATTGGGTGATGTATGTACCTACACGAGTCAGTAGATTGAGTGATGTATGTACCTGCACGAGTGAGTAGATTGGGTGATGTATGTACCTACACGAGTCAGTAGATTGAGTGATGTATGTACCTGCACGAGTCAGTAGATTGGGTGATGTACCTGCACGAGTCAGTAGATTGGGTGATGTATGTACCTTCACGAGTCACTAGATTGAGTGATGTATGTACCTACACGAGTCAGTAGACTGAGTGATGTATGTACCTGCACGAGTCATTAGACTGAGTGATGTATGTACCTACACGAGTCAGTAGATTGAGTGATGTATGTTCCAACACGAGTCAATAGATTGAGTGATGTATGTTCCAACACGAGTCAATAGATTGAGTGATGTATGTTCCAACACGAGTCAGTAGATTGAGTGATGTATGTACCAACACGAGTCAGTAGATTAAGTGATGTATGTACCTACACGAGTCAGTAGATTGAGCGATGTATGTACCTACACGAGTCAATAGATTTAGTGATTTTCTTTTGGAAAAAAAAATGTATTACAACAAGTGACTATCACATTTATGATTAATCTATATGATTAGTGTGGTATACTAGTAAACATATAAAGGGATCGTACCCGGCGCTCATAGCGATCAGCAGGGTGGCATACATACGTAGATTCTCCCGGATGGAGCTGTTCTTTGCGACATCTTCAGGCCTCTTTTTCTCCTGTGTAAAAGCGACTACATGAATATAAGCATCGAAAGTTTACTATCCATCATAAACTACAGGGAAACAACAAAAGTAAACACGCCTTGCGGGTGCTGTCTAAAAAGACAGTATTGCACGTAAAGGAAGACATGATTTTAACGAGTACATGTATATGGACTCAAGTTTTAAGGTTGATTTACAAAATACCCAGAAGGCCATTGCCCATAAAGACAAATAAAAATACAATTACAATGTGTGTACATTGTGCATTCATAAATGCATTACAAAATATAACAATTAACTAGAAATAAGCCTGAATATCGAATAAGCATATACAACAACTACAGATGTAAATTGAAATACTTCATATTGTAATGTTTTTATCAAAATTGAATTTTGGGGTTGTTTAAAACATGTTTGTGCTAGTGTTAAATATTCATAGAAATGTACGTCTGTGCTGTCGCTATTTAAATATTCATAGAAATGTACGTCTGTGCTGTCACTATTTAAATATTCATAGAAATGTACGTCTGTGTTGTCGCTATTTTAATATTCATAGAAATGTACGTCTGTGCTGGCTCTATTTTCTTAATTAGTTTGTGGACACAGTATATCTACATTGTTAGTGGCAGCGGTATTGGCGCCTTTAATGAGCAGTCCTTCCATGGCTTCCTGTGCTCCGGTCGCCAGCGCCGTGTGGAGCGGCGTATCTCCCGTCAGCTGAAACGTACAGAATCACAAGATATAATCGAGTTGCCTAAAACACTAAAAAGAACCTGCATAGACTTTGACGGATATGGCATAGATCTGCGTATGAAATAATTATAAAAAACTATTACAAATATTTAAATATAGGCCTTAAACGTACTTTATTCTTCACGTTCGGGTCCATGCCGAGGTCGACAAGCGTCTCTATGACGTCCATGGTCTGGGAGAGTATAGCTTTGTGTAGTGGCGCGTCACCCTCCTGTGGCAAACGGTAAAAAAGAGTTTTATCGCGCTTGGTATGTAGCAAATGTACCACATGTAATTACACACATGCGTAACACGTCCCATCAAATAAACCAAAACAGCATTAATTAAATGACTGTAATATGTAGCTCACGAGTTGATTGAGGGGGTTTAGAGCGCATTTCCGGTGTTTCAGGTATCGGACAAGGTCGAGATAGCCACCCCGCGCTGCGTAGTGCATCGCCGTGTTCCCGTGCTGGAATTAGAAGACGACAAGAGGATTTATAATCGCCGTGTTCCCGTTCTGGGAATTAAAGACGATGAGAGGATTTATTATCGCCGTGTTTCCGTTCTGGGAATTAACTTTAGACGATGAGAGGATTTATTGTTGTGTTCCCGTTCTGGGAATAATAGACGACTAGAGGATTTAAAATCGCCGCGTTCCGCTGCTTGGAATTAAAACGAGGAAAGGATATATTATCGCCGTGTTCCCGTTCTGGGAATAATAGATGAGGATTTATAATCGCCATTTTCCAGTTCCGGGAAGAATAGATGATTAAAGGATATATTAGGCCAAAAAAATAATATACCTGTGTTTCCGGTAACATGGCGAAAAAAATAGGGTCGGTCGGTCTGGTTTTTTTTTTTTTTTTACAGTTTCGATTTTATGCAAAATCCTGTGCATCATATCAATTTTATTATATCCAAGCATTCCATACGTAACAGATAGTCAGAAAAAAGCATTGTTTAAATAAATCCTTGCCTTCGACTACCGTATTTTCCCGCCAATTTTGCCGATGAAATTTGTTTGTTTTTGTATACAATACTCCTTTATAAGTCGCGATCGGTTTTTCAGAACAAATCCAGCACTTCAATTTCTACAAATCTATGATGATGTTCTAGCGAAACAGTCATTTATCAACTAAATTTGTTAATTTGCTTGAAGAAAATAGCCGATTTTCTTGTAAACTATTTAAGCTCTCTTATATGGAGGTAGGTTAATTTTCTTACCAACCTAGAAGAAATCCTGGCAATCAAATGGTATCATACGGTATTCAACCGACCGATTTAAATACAAACCATAGCTACGCACCTCTGATCTTATAGCTCGTGCTATGACGTCACAAATTGTACTGTTTGATCTGCGGCAGACACATTCCTATACATGTGTTGTTATAACTTTCGCAGGTTTTTGTTTGGATTTCAATTGATGGGACTTAAATTATGCGAAATAAATTAACATTGATAACTGCGGATACATTAATGTAACGATTAATGAAATGTGAACCTCGCAGATAAGCCTGCATGAATTCGCAAAGCCTAATCGTAAGAAGCCTGCATGATATACGCAAAGCCTAATTTAAAAAACGTAAGTTCTATTTTGGACGTGGATAAATAACAACGCGAACTATATCCTAAATATTTTCATTATAAAGACAGCAAAATGCGTCTCCTGTGATCAACCACGTGTTTGGACCATAAACATGCGTTTGCCAATTTAAAGATATCGGACAGGGATCGCCGAACTCCGCCATTTTGTTTCCCTGTTGACAAAGCGTCTCGGTAATACATAATCAGGCATGAAAGTTTATTTTCCGAGAACAGAGACAGCCAAACAACGAAAATAACGACGAAATAATATATGATTTTTTTTTACTTTTATGCCTAAAAAACGATAAGGGTCGGCGAGGAAAAAATAGGGTCGGTCGGGTTACCGGAAACACAGGTTGTTTTTTTTTGGGGCCTTATCGCCGTGTTCCCGTTCTGGGAATAATAGACGACGAGAGGACTTATAAACGCCATTTTCCAGTTCCAGGAAGAATAGATGATTAAAGTATTTATTATCGCCGTGTTCCGGTTCTGGGAAGGATAGACGACTATAGGATTCATGATCGTCCTGTTCCCGTGCTGGATCATACAGACGACTGGAAGAGTCATCATTAATAAAAACCAACCAGTGAGAAAAACAAAATCGATGATGATCAATAAAATTATGATCAATTGTCCTTTTTATTAAGTATAGCACAGGGTTATGCCAAATACGTATGTGCATCTTAGATAACAAACTGCCAAATTAAACCGACAGTGTCCGAAAGTTACCATGTAAATTAAAAAAAACTACTTGCTTAAAAAACCTCCCTGGTTTAATGTGTGTTTGAACCCTGGTGCAATTATCACAGAGTGTTGAATATGTGCGTCATTGGCTGAATGTTTGTGTTTGGACATGATGCAAATATCAGTCTCCTTGGCTGAATGTTTGTGTTAGGACATGACACAAGTGTCAGTATCCTTGGTTGAATGTTTGTGTCTGGACACGATGCAAGTATCAGTAAACATGGCTGAATTTTTGTGTTAGGACATGACACAAGTGTCAGTATCCATGGCTGAATGTTTGTGTAAGGACATGACACAAGTGTCAGTATCCATGGCTGAATATTTGTGTTAGGACATGACACAAGTGTCAGTATTCATGGCTGAATGTTTGTGTAAGGACATGACACAAGTGTCAGTATCCATGGCTGAATATTTGTGTTAGGACATGACACAAGTGTCAGTATCCTTGGCTGAATAATTGTGTAAGGACATGACACAAGTGTCAGTATCCATGGCTGGATGTTAGTGTATGGACACGATGAAAGTATCAGTCTCCTTGGCTGAATGTTTGTGTTAGGACATGCAACAAGTGTCAGTATCCATGGCTGAATATTTTTGTTTGAACATGGTACAATTATCAGTCTCCTTGGCTGAATGTTTGTGTTAGGACATGACACAGGTGTCAGTATCCCTGGCTGAATGTTTATGTATGGACATGATGCAATTGTCAGTATCCTTGGCTAAATATTTGTGTTAGGACATGTCAAAAGTGTCAGTATCCCTGGCTGAATGTTTGTGTTAGGACATGCAGCAAGTGTCAGTACCCTTGGCTGAATGTTTGTGTTAGGACATGATGCAATTGTCAGTATCCTTGGCTGAATGTTTGTGTTAGGACATGACACAAGTGTCAGTATCCTTGGCTGAATGTTTGTGTTAGGACATGACGCACGTGTCAGTATCCTTGGCTGAATGTTTGTGTTAGGACATGACACAAGTGTCAGTCTCCTTGGCTGAATGTTTGTGTTAGGACATGATGCAAGTGTCAGTACCATTGGCTGAATGTTTGTGTTAGGACATGATGCAATTGTCAGTATCCTTGGCTGAATGTTTGTGTTAGGACATGACACAAGTGTCAGTATCCTTGGCTGAATGTTTGTGTTAGGACATGACGCACGTGTCAGTATCCTTGGCTGAATGTTTGTGTTAGGACATGACACAAGTGTCAGTATCCTTGGCTGAATGTTTGTGTTTGGGCATGACACAAGTGTCAGTATCCTTGGCTGATAGTTTGTGTTAGGACATGACACAAGTGTCATTATCATTGGCTGAATATTTGTGTTTGGGCATGACACAAGTGTCAGTATCCTTGGCTGAATGCTCGTGTTAGGACATGATTCAAGTGTCAGTATCCTTGGCTGAATGTTAATGTTTGGACACGATGAAAGTATCAGTCTCCTTGGCTATATGTTTGTGCTAGGACATGATGAAAGTATCAGTATCCTTGGCTGAATGTTTGTGTTAGGACATGATGCAAGTGTCAGTACCCTTGGCTAAATGTTTGTGTTTGGACATGACACAAGTGTCAGTATCCTTGGCTGAATGTTTGTGGTGTTTGGACATGACGCAAGTGTCAGTATCCTTGGCTGAATGTTTGTGTTAGGACATGACACAAGTGTCAGTATCCTTGGCTGAATGTTTGTGTTTGGACATGACACAAGTGTCAGTCTCCTTGGCTGAATGTTTGTGTTTGGACATGACACAAGTGTCAGTCTCCTTGACTGGATGTTGGTGTTTGGACATGCAGCAAGTGTCAGTGTCAGTATCCTTGGCTGAATGTTTGAGTTAGGACATGACACAAGTGTCAGTCTCCTTGGCTGAATGTTTGTGTTTGGACATGACACAAGTGTCAGTCTCCTTGGGTGAATGTTTGTGTTTGGACATGACACAAGTGTCAGTCTCCTTGGCTGAATGTTGGTATTTGGACATGCAGCAAGTGTCAGTATCCTTGGCTGAATGTTTGTGTTAGGACATGACACAAGTGTCAGAATCCTAAGCTGAATGTTTGTGTTAAGGCATAACACAAGTGTCAGTATCCTTGGCTGAATGTTTGTGTTAGGACATGACACAAGTGTCAGTATCCTTCGCTGAATGTTTGTGTTTGGACATGCAGCAAGTGTCAGTATCCTTGGCTGAATGTTGGTGTTAGGACATGCAGCAAGTGTCAGTATCCTTGGCTGAATGTTTGTGTTTGGACATGACACAAGTGTCAGTATCCTTGGCTGAATGTTTGTGTTTGGACATGATCCAAGTGTCAGTATCCTTGGCTGAATGTTGGTGTTTGGACATACAGCAAGTGTCAGTATCCTTGGCTGAATGTTTGTGTTTGGGCATGACACAAGTGTCAGTATCCTTGGCTGAATGTTTGTGTTTGGGCCTGACACAAGTGTCAGTATCCTTGGCTGAATGTTGGTGTTTGGACATGCAGCAAATGTCTGTATCCTTGGCTAAATGTTGGTGTTTGGACATGCAGCAAGTGTCAGTATCCTTGGCTGAATGTTGGTGTTAGGACATGCAGCAAGTGTCAGTATCATTGGCTGAATGTTGGTGTTTGGACATGATCCAAGTGTCAGTATCCTTGGCTGAATGTTGGTGTTTGGACATACAGCAAGTGTCAGTATCCTTGGCTGAATGTTTGTGTTTGGGCATGACACAAGTGTCAGTATCCTTGGCTGAATGTTTGTGTTTGCGCCTGACACAAGTGTCAGTATCCTTGGCTGAATGTTTGTGTTTGGGCCTGACACAAGTGTCAGTATCCTTGGCTGAATGTTGGTGTTTGGACATGCAGCAAATGTCTGTATCCTTGGCTAAATGTTGGTGTTTGGACATGCAGCAAGTGTCAGTATCCTTGGCTGAATGTTGGTGTTAGGACATGCAGCAAGTGTCAGTATCATTGGCTGAATGTTGGTGTTAGGACATGCAGCAAGTGTCAGTGTCCTTGGCTGAATGTTGGTGTTAGGACATGCAGCAAGTGTCAGTGTCCTTGGCTGAATGTTGGTGTTAGGACATGCAGCAAGTGTCAGTGTCCTTGGCTGAATGTTGGTGTTAGGACATGCAGCAAGTGTCAGTGTCCTTGGCTGAATGTTGGTGTTTGGACATGCAGCAAGTTTCAGTGTCCTTGGCTGAATGTTGGTGTTTGGACATGCAGCAAGTGTCAGTATCCTTGGCTGAATGTTGGTGTTTGGACATGCAGCAAGTGTCAGTATCCTTGGCTGAATGTTGGTGTTAGGACATGCAGCAAGTGTCAGTATCCTTGGCTGAATGTTGGTGTTAGGACATGCAGCAAGTGTCAGTATCCTTGGCTGAATGTTGGTGTTAGGACATGCAGCAAGTGTCAGTATCCTTGGCTGAATGTTGGTGTTAGGACATGCAGCAAGTGTCATTATCCTTGGCTGAATGTTGGTGTTTGGACATGCAGCAAGTGTCAGTCTCCTTGGCTGAATGTTGGTGTTTGGACATGGCGCAAGTGTCAGTGTCCTTGGCTGAATGTTGGTGTTTGGACATGCAGCAAGTGTCAGTATCCTTGGCTGAATGTTGGTGTTTGGACATGCAGCAAGTGTCAGTATCCTTGGCTGAATGTTGGTGTTTGGACATGCAGCAAGTGTCAGTATCCTTGGCTGAATGTTGGTGTTTGGACATGCAGCAAGTGTCAGTATCCTTGGCTGAATGTTGGTGTTAGGACATGCAGCAAGTGTCAGTATCCTTGGCTGAATGTTGGTGTTAGGACATGCAGCAAGTGTCAGTATCCTTGGCTGAATGTTGGTGTTTGGACATGCAGCAAGTGTCAGTATCCTTGGCTGAATGTTGGTGTTTGGAAGTGTAAGTATCCAGTACACGTTTGTTCGTACTCGATAGAAGTGATACACCCTGGCTGTTATAATTTGTGTGTTTGAACATCTCAGATGCAAGAATAAAGGAGAGGGATGGTACTGACCATGTTTGTTCTCTGCAGGTCCTCCCCTACCGCTTCCATCAACTTAACGAGCTCGAGTTTGCCGCGCCGCGCCGCAAGGTGGAGCGGGTTGTCCCCCCTCTGAAACGCACAATACACATGCACACTGTCAGGATACTTATGATATACATGTATTGTTTTTACTAACTCTACAACCAACCATCAATCCATTTATCAATTAATCATTTGCATTAAAACAAATGTAGTCAAAGTTTGTTAATTGAGTTGCAAACCTAATCCGGTGCTTGTGGTCGTGTTCGATAATTATTGTCGGCCACTTTTCTACAATGATTATTTTTGACAACATAACTTGTCTTCATTCGCTTGACAATTTAACTTCGTTTACGACCGGGCAACTCGTTAAAGAAAGGTTTGAGCGGGATGTCAGATATGTCTCCTGCTCTATTGCTGTTGTTAACACGTACATTTTCCACGGTGAAGTCTATGTCTCGCAGTGAGCGGACGTTGAGCAGCTGGCGAGCATCCTCGTCCTTGCCCGCTAACAGGGCATCTAACAGCTTTCCGCCACGCTCCTGTCATTATTTAGTGTTATTTAGTGCAAACAAAAATCATTTATTGAATTGGTAAATATAAATACTTGATAAACTGAAAATCGTAATACATGTATTTACTTAGTTCAAAGTATATATTCATGCATGAGATAATAAAATAATTTACATAATTAAATTATACATTCTTTTGCAAAATTTCATTGCTTCAAAATGTCGGCCAAAAGCAACATGTTACCTTTGGGTGCATGTTTGTGTCCTGTCTAAGAGGGGCAATAACCTGTAATAAAATATGAACTATTTTGTTTATATGGAGCGTAAAATACAAATAAGTGAGTTATTTTGCTCCATTTAAAAAAAAAAACACATAAAGATTACCTTTGTTCAAATCCGACTGATCTAAAATGTTGATCTTACCGAGTGTCTAGAACTTTCTTTTTGTTAACACTTCTTCACGCGTCAGATTTTAAATCCTGACATAGTCGCAGAAATCTAAAGCACTACTTAGAATCCACAATTGTTTGCACCGTTTCTGACACACGCTTATTTTTGTTTTATGTTCCTATCAGTAAAATAAAAAGAACTCTAAGAACTCTTATCTCAAAAATGCTATTAAAAAAGATTGATTTGACTGATTCTGTCACAGCTTTAACTCTTGAGCTTGTAGACAAACAACGTCTACCGCACAGATAACCAACATATTGACAAATCATTGCACGCTATCGGGGGTCAATCAATTCAACAAGGAAGATTTATTCTACCTAAAAAGTTATTGGTCCCGAACTAAATATGATACTTTCTGAAAGGTAAACAACGTAAATTCAATCAGCGTCAAGTTACACAATCATTCTAACCAAGTTTATTGGCCATATAGCTGTCTAGGAAGAACGTGCGGGGTCCTTGTGTCCCCCGTTCAGATCGGGCCATACAAAAAAACTATATGTAATCTTTCAGTTACTCCGAATAAGACAGGTGTCATAGGAAACGTTCAGCACATACCCATATACCCATATAACACATCTCCGGTGGAATTGGTATACGTGTATTGAACCGGGAAACTTCAAGAGTGCCGGGATCTTACCTGTTGCCAACAGATCTCCTTCATATATCTGCCAGGGTTTGCCCACTATGCTTTCAAATCCGAAAACGTGTTATTTTACTATTATGAATAATAAGATTAAAATATTAACAACCAGAAACTTTAAACACACTGTCCTCTCGCTATCGCATACTTTATTATTATAGCTAATTATATATTTATCTATACAGTCGAACCCCGTTGGCTTGAACTCGCTTGGCTCGAATTCCTCGTTTGCTCGTACTAGATGTAAAAGGACCAATTTCTTTATATCAAAAAATACCGCTTGGCTCGAATTTTCCGAGGCTCGATGTATTTTCGCCGGTCCCTGGGAGTTCGAGCCAACGGGGTTCGACTGTAATTACAAATATTTTGATTTTGTATGTTTTTATTGATTTTATTGTATACATGAATTTGGATATATGTATACTCATGGACTTGTCTATATGTTATGTTAATAAACTGTCTAAAACTGTCAGGCTATCTGCCAGGGTTTGCCTCTTCAGATATGATGTCATTTCATGTTAAGGATATCATTGATTGCAAGATCTGAATCAAGCCTTAATCCTAAACAAGATATATGTCACAGTAAGTGACAAATGCCCCCGAAGTGCCTACCAGTTCAATGGAGTATGCAATTACTCATATGCCTTTATTCCGGCAGAGCTATCATAAACAAAAAGCATATGCCGGTCTCCATGATGGTTGACATCAAGTGTGGACGAGTGATGCCGTAAGCGGTAGGGACATGGGTCTTGCCTTTATGTACCAAAGACATGTGCAATTAATTGTAAAATCCCTCCATACATGATACAGTTATAGCCCGGACACGACCAACTCTTCTGTCTATGCATATATGTAGCATAGTGATTAAACTCCGTGACCTTGAACTTTGAAGTAGGGTCTTACATGCGACACATCGCCTATATGCACTGGGTCTGTAATACAGAAGCGCCTCAAGAATTTTTTAACATATTTAAGTGTAAAATTTAGAATTGATATATTTCTTATAAAACTAGTTCTTTAAAATGGAGTTTTCATTTAAAAACATGAGTGTCCATGGTTTAATTGAAGAATGTACAATTAGCATTAAACTTTCTTTAAATGAAAAAAAATCAGTAAAGGAAATTGTTGAATTTAAGGAAAATGTAAAATTTCAATTAAGATGCTTCTGTAATCTTGTGTGCCAATTTGTTTTAAAATCACGCTGTGTTATACAAAGCTACAGCCCGGACACGACCAACCATACTGTAAATGCATATTTACAGCATTCCAGAATGATTTAACTCCAATGGTGCCCTTGAACGTTGATGTAGGGTCGTCGGTCTTGCACGCGGCACGTCGTCTTTAGTACTGCGCACATGAGCCAAGTAATTTTAGAATCCCTCCATGAATGACAAAGTTACTGCCTAGGCACTGGAAACCTGACGGACGGAGCGATTTTTCCGTTTAAATATGACATCCAGCTTTCAAATATGACTTCCACGTTTCAAAAAAGACTTCCAGGTTTCAAATAAGACTGCTAGTTTGTAAATATGACTTCCAGGTTTCAAATAAGACTGCTAGTTTGTAAATATGACTTCCAGGTTTCAAATATCACTTCCAACTTCGACTTTCAAATTCGACTTCCAGCTTTCAAATACGACTTCCAGCTTTTAAATAAGACTACCAGGTTTCAAATATGACTTCCAGCTTTCAAATAAGATTTCCCGTATTTAAAAGGTTTTATTACATGCTTTTTGTTGCTTTAGCTCGCGCTCACTCATAATTTATATATCAAACGTCAGCGCGCATACACTCATTAAAAACATATCTATCGTGATGATCAGTTCATTACGTTGTGTACATACCGAAACGAGTATCGTGAATCTGATTTGAATGTGATTGGCGCGCACACATGATTCTTTTACACCAGAGTGATAATGCTGTACGTTAGATTGAGCATTGTCGAACCTCTAATAATTGAGATTTAAGCGCACAGGGCTTGGACACAAAATAACGACGTTATATCCGAAATGACGATATAATCGCATACAATTTGGCTTGCCTTTCTGGTAAAACTACAAAAAAACGACATATTGTATCTCTTTTCGGCACATACTAAACAAGGAAAGGTTTGTTTCCGTGTACGATGATTGCGGTGAAATATATTGCGATCTTCCACGGAAACACACAATTATCATCTATGTCTTCCATGCTTTGCAAGACATAGTCAAGGTAAGGACACCAGCTTCTAATAGTTTTAATTTCATTACGACAAGTGTATCCTATGTTTTATGAGGAGACAGACATCTCCGCCTCAGTGTACAAAACAAAAGGTGGTTAAAACAGTCACAGACAAAACAGACCGATTGACAAGCGACGGGCCACCGGTTTTATTGCTGCTCTATAACCAACACAACTGTTCCCGATCTCTTACAAGGGAAGTTCACAACATTGTTATTTTATTAACCATTTAATAAACATTAACATTCTATGGGCGCAATAGGATGACCTCATTGTGTGGAGAATAGTTTAACAAAGGTGAATTTGATAATATCATATAATGACAAACAAAGCATTGAAACTTAACAGTAACACAATCCCCGAAGTTTGATAATATCTTATATAACAGTACCATTTCAAAAACATAATTATCATGCAATTAAAGTACACAGACGCTCACTAAATAAACCAGACTATTCATAAAAAGGCAATTGCACATTTATATATACGGGTGCATGCATTCTAATTGTTGTAATACAGTCCAACACACCGTGAAATATCCATATAGTGCCTGTAATAACTAAAACATCTTAGTATAAATATAACAAGAATGCTGCAGAGCGAACACCAACAAAAAACGCAACAAGTATGACATCCAGAGTTATGTGCCTTGCTGTATGTGCGCGTATTGTCCCTGGCAACGCATGTACCAAAGTACACTTGTACAGTTGGGGTTATCCCCAAGATTTAAGTCTCTGTACGCCGTCGTCGACAGAAAGGCAAGGACAATAACTAGATTTACTTATTTTACTTAAAAACAAACAAACAGACAAACATAACTGATGTAAATGAACGCACTGTAACAAAAACTGTTACACTTAAGGTAACCGGAATGAGTGAAATAAGCAAACAGCAAAGGCAGCTGTGAGATATACAACATGAACAGTGATAGGTACCAACTTGACTGGTTAGATGCCATGCAACACTTCATAAATGAAGGAATGACGACAACGTACGATTTAATATATTGATGACTATATAAGGTTATTTCATGGTGCTAAAAGTCATCCATCAGTTTATGCAATAAATGCTTCTTCTTTTTTCAGCAATACAGCTCAATCAATTCCATGCAAATTGAATTCAAATAACAATTATCTAATGAAATGTGATCATAAATAAACACATTTATCAAAAGATAAAATGAAGAACGGGAAAAACTGCTCACTTTAAAATAATAACTTCACAATAACAAATGTATTCAACTGGCGACTATATCAGATCTATAAGTCAACACAGAATGGTCTACGCTTTCTCCTCGTTACTGTTTCATCCACATTCATAAAATCTCCATCGAAGTTGTCCTCGCCACTTTCCACCCACTCTGGACTGTGTGCGCCCTGGTAGAAATTCTTGTTTTCGCGGTCTTGACTCCTGCGGAAGTACCATGTGTCGGGCACCTGGTGAAGATACTCTCGACCCTCGCCAAGCGACAGGTACCAGTTATCATCATCCCCGTTATCATTCATTGAACTCTGTGAATGCTGGTTGTCACTGAACTTTATTTTATCAGTGTTTTGAATCTTTTCGTTTGCGTGTTTCGTGTATTTCCTGCTTGGTGGGGCATCACTGTTTCCATCAATGTTCTGTTGCAGGAAATCATCACTAGACCCTTGCTCCTGTGCATTTTTGTCTTTTGTGCCTTTAAACCTCTCCTCTGTATTAGTCTTTTTCTGTTCCGAATCTTTTATTGATTTTTTGTTTGCTGGTTCGAGATTGATTTCACTCAAAATACATGAATTTTCTTCTGAAATAACAACCAAATCACAGATTAACAATTAAAACATGATTGTCACTTGAAAACAAGCTTTTTCTATTATGAAGTATAACTTATATTAAAAATTTAATCAAGGAAGAAAACCACTAAGAGTTGCAAAATAGTGTAAATCAATAAACAGTTTGAGTGACACCTGGGAGTAGGACTTCTTATTAGTCCCAGGTGACACACACCACTGCTGTATTTCCATCCATATCACGTTTATGGAGGTGTTACGTCACTTACTTATGGCAAGCATCTTCTTCTTTCTGCGACAGTAGTTCCTGTTACCATTGGCGACATGTACCTGCCAGCAGCACAGGAAGCGATGGTCGTCATCGCCCTGGGGTAGAGGGGAGATTTCAATGCCCGCCTGGTGCCTCCACCACTGCCTCTGTTTGGCAAACCACCCTTGCCCAGCTTCACTAAGCAACGGCACCATCATACCCTCTACAACAATGTGATAGGCATCATGTTACTTGCTGAGTTTGTAAGAGTTAATATAATTTATGCACTGCACTTTACATGAAAATTCTTGCTAAACTATTGTTTTGAAAACAAAAGTATGTTCCAAACCATGCATTGCTTGTCTCATTCTGTTCAACCTGATTGCATTTTGGGTGTTGTGTCTATGGGGTAAATATTTTGACCGAGTTTCGTGAACATCCTACAAAAGGTTAAGGAGATAAAGAGTGGGTCTCAAGGGTTTAGGGGGTACAGAGTGGACATGAAATGTACGACTCGAAGCCTAGACCTTGAGCCTGCGATCCTGTAATGTTGGTTTTGCACGTCATCTCGATGTGGTGCTTATTTGACACGAGCAGGACGGACATACGCTAGTTGGGCAAATAAATTTAATCAGTAAACCCGCGTGTGTATTTTTCCACGTAGCAAAGGACGTAATGACAACAAACCAGTATAGTTAAAGAAGAAGTCTGCAAGCGATATCAGTTGCCATGGATCAGACTCCATGAGACGTCGGTACTGTTTGGCATTCAGGCTGCTGATTGTCTTACTCACATCCTCCGCTTTCTCTGCCGTTGTCATTTCGTTGTTGTCTGAAATAAGCAATATTGAATTAAGCAAAAAAATAAAGAAGGCAATTTCTTACTTCCATGCTCACTATACAAATTAGTGAAATCAAAGCTCATAAATTCAACTATTTAGACAAGTGTTTTTTAAATCTTAAAAAAAATGAAACCCTATGTCTCTATAGGTAAATCAGTGAACTTACCAACTTTTGAACCAAACTTCCTCCTTTTTGTGTTCGCCTTTAAGTTATCATTCTCATCGAAGGTTTTCTTCTCTTTACAGCTTTTTCCACCCTTCTTGTTGCCACGAGGATGTGATTTTCCTTTGTGGAACCACTTGTTCACTTTATTGGTCATTTTCTGGTGGAAACGGTCAGTGAGCTGCTGCAGGCGGTCAGTGAATGTCTGCTGGATGCGCATGACAGACGGCTCATTATCCTCCCAGAACTGACCAGAAATGTTCCTCACCTAGGAGAATATGGTCAAGCATAATCAAGCAATCATAGCTATTTTTACAAATTTTTAAAATTTTCTAAGTTGCCAAATTGTTTTAAGTCTGCCTTGTCCTTTCTCCTAATGAAATTAGGTTTCACTAGCCTTTCTGCCGACTACGTCACAATTATTTTGTATGCCATTGGGCCAATTGTTCAGAACTTTGTTAAAGTTAACATTGTTTTTAATGTCATCGTTGTTAACTTTCACATCTTTATTGCTCTGAATATTAATTGATTCACTTGTGATCTGCAGTATTTCTATCACAATAACAACTGTTTCAGCTATACTGGTTTCATTTAAATGTGAGCACATTATCAAATAGTTCAAATTTCACGTAAAAAAATAACAAGATGTTGTAAATCACGTTATTAACTTTAAGTTCTGAACCATCGGTTTAATTATTTTGTTCACATTCGAAAATTCATTGTTCTATGCAGGATTTTGATATTACACCAGGGGATTTTTACGCGACGAAATTTTGCCCAATATCTGCATTTATAATATAAGAATAAATACAGAAATACATTCAAATTACAATAATTTTTGGACTTAGTCATCATGGTCCTTCATGGAATTTCACACACATAATATTATTGATGCTTTCCACTGTCAACCTTAAGCAAGTTTTGAAAAAGAAAAACATTTTTTTTTTTTAAATTCCAGGGGATGTGGATCCCCCAGCGGGGGACCAAGGGATGGGTCGAAATTCCGGGGGATTCCGCACCCCCGCCGGGGGATATGGCATGTATGTATGCTTCAACCTGAACTGATGCAACAGACACAATATATAGCAATATATAGCAAGCGCTTCAACCTCAAAGCATATAATTAAAGGTAAAAAGCATACACTGATTTTATACAAAATTTAACCATTTATTACAACATTATCCTCTAAAACTCAAACTTGTTGCTGTTTTATGAAAGTTAGAGTCACTACCTTCTCCCAGGCATGTTCAATCTGCCCTCGTGTTTTGTTCATCATCTTGAAAACTGTTTCTGTCCACAAATTGTCTGCATGCTGCTCTCCAGAACTTTCACTTCCCTCATCAGCAACTTTATGGCCTGTATTTGAAAATGTTTCTTTCGTCTGTGTATGTTCCTCATGTACATTTGACTCGGGTTCGTCTTTTTTGTAAGGTTTCCTCCCTTGTGTATTGTAATCCCTCTGAGGTTCCTTATAGGTATTGTCCCCCTGGTGAGGTACATCCTGGGTGGGTCCTGTAAACACCCCACTCGACTTCAGGAACTCCAATACAGTGTGCGGCAGATGTTTATCAGCGTACTCATGCAGGCCGGCTCCGACCTCTGACCATGCTACATTCATCTGCAAATGACAGAATAGTATCTTTATCAGGGTTTGAAAAGTCAAATCAGTTAAGAAATCATGGGCGACATCAGCATCAGAAAGAGAAGAAATAAAAGAATGCGATCAGGATATTTACCTTTGACATTTCTGTTCTTAAGGCATCACTGAGCTCACTGAAGCAGCCTTCCCAGGTCTGCCCTGTTCTTTCAAAACCATCCGCTTTTTTTAATTCATCCTTCAATGTCAGGATTTCACTTGCCTGTTCTTTTATGACTGAGGATTTTTTTTCTGTTGCCAACCTTAATCTCTGTATTTCTTCTTCCAATTCTTGTTTATGACTTAGTTCAGCCTCCAAGTAGTCTTTTTCATTGATAGCTTCATATTGCCTAGCCTTTAAAGTATCAACTGCTTGCTTGTTGAATGCTTCCATATCCCCAAATGTCTTCTTAACATCAGCCAGAGTTTGAACAAGGTCACCTTGATATACGAATGGCTCTTCCATGTTGAGGAGATCAAGAAGTACCAGTGTTGCTTGCTGCCTCCATGTTGAGCAGTCCGCTTGAGCTCCAGAGTCCTGTTGAACAGGCTTCCTGTAAATAATGCACAAGACCGCCCCATGAGCCCATTGCAATGGGAGAAAAAAGATAACAGAAACAATTGAAACAAGTAATCAAGAATAAGCTAATTTATAACATGAGTAATTGTTTAGATCCATATATAATGAAGCCATGATCAACAAAGTTAAACCAACTTACACATGAATACCGGAAGAAGTGTTATTCATGTAGAGTATGCAAAATGATGCCGCCAGAACAGAAAAGACTGCCAACAGGAGGAAAAACAGCACTTCAGGTACTACAAGAAGGATTAAAGTCATGTGATGTTATGTCATGATCTCAAATCTAGTTGTACAGTTTTATTGAACAAATGATTGTATATTTACTTTTTCTGATAGCTTATGATTGACATTAAAGCCTAGATATATCTCAATTATGGTTAAAAATGATGGTATCAACGGGTGTATCACGATAATTTAAGTGCTGCTTAAAATACTAGTAGTATTAACTGTCGTCGCCAGGCTTCAAATATTCTTTGTTTCATGTCCCTCGACACAGATAGGTAAAGTGTAGGTCAGTTGGTTGATACAAAGTTTTGTTTCTATATTTTTCCACAATAAACAAAAGAAGTGATGTTGCTTTTTTCATTAAAAGAACTGGGCCGAACAGACAAAGAGAAATACTGCTACATTTGCTGTGTTGAGAGAGCATTCTTGGCAAAAACTATAAGATCAATTAAAACAGGAGCTGTCACAAAAATGTGAGAAATGCCCCCAAATAGCCTCGTTTAACAGGTAAGTATGTGGACTTGTGCAGACACATAGCCTTCATATAACTTCTTTTTATGATGACCTCCAATACCTTCCCATGAAGTTTGGAAATATTGATCTACAACATTTTTAAAGAGCAAAGTATGCACCGGCATATGGAAATTATGTCACTGCAAGATACAATGGATGTCAACCCGCCACTACATGTGTATGCCTAATGTTCTTCAGTTATTGATCAGAAACTCATTTTCAGCTTAAGGTCACCACAGCCTTGATCTTTGACCCACTGACCTCAAAATCAAAAAGGTTCATCTGTTGATCATTAACAAAATGCCTACCAAGTTCAAGGTCTCTTAGCTATCCATTGATTCCAAAATCAAAGAGTTCGTCTGCTAGTCATAACCAACCTGCCTGCCAAGTTTGATGTCTCTGGGCCTAAGAGTTCTTCAGTTATTAATTGGAAAATATTTTCATTGCCAAGCTAGAAGAATAGCTTGACCTGCTATGGTGTATTTGTAGAATAGCTTGACATGCCATGGTGTATTGTAGAATAGCATGACATGCCATGGGGGACTTGCAGAACCACACATATTCAAATACATTAATTTAAGTATTCTGCAAGGGAAGTGATTGAGAAAAATATAGCCAAAACTGTGTTTGAAACTAACAGTTTTTATTCCAGGCTGCAAAAAATAAACAAGAGGGCCAAAATGGCCTATATAGCTCACCCGATGGGCAAAGGGTTCTAAAGTTATTGATTGGACAACATACTTGACCCCACCGGCCCAAACAACCCACCACAGGTGAAACTATAACACATCCTGTTTTTTAAACGGTGTACAAAAACATCAACAAGAGCTGTCACAGAAACAGCGCGCTCGACTATTCCGCCGCTTTTCAGTGTAAGGATTGAAAAGATTTGGGGAAACATGCATAGATCACTGTAAAATTAGATTTCAATGCAATACATGATGTATTTGCTGAGATATTAACATAAATTTGGTAACATGCAAAATTTTAACCAGAATTTCTAATTCCAATATTAAAGGGCCATTATTTTCAAAGTACAGTTATCTAACTTGGTTATTCAAGTAGGTTGGGTGGTTGAGTACCATTGTATCAAATCTCAATGCAATACATCAAGTAGTCGCTGAGATATTAACCTATGTGTGCTAACATGCAAAACCTTAACCAGAATTTCTAAGTCGCATAATAAAGGGGCAAAAATGATAAAATATGCAAGATAAAGTTATCTTACTTGATTAATTAAGAAGGTTGAATGGTTGGGAACCTGTGTATAAAGTTTCAATGCAATACATGATGTATTCGCTTAGGTATTGACTTATAAGTGGTAACATGAAAAACCTTAACCATTTCTATGTCGAATAAAAAGGGCCATTATTTGAATTTAATGCAAATTAGAGTTATCTTCCTTGTTTATTTAAGTAGACTGTATGGTTGAGTACCATTGTATAAAGTCTCAATGCAACACATCAAGTAGTTGCTGAGATATTAACCTATGTGTGCCTACATGAAAAACCTTAACCAGAATTTTTAAGTCGAATAATAAAGGGCAATAATTTGCATTAAATACAAACTAGAGTTATCTCATTTGGTTAATTAAGTAGGTTGGATGGTTGAGTACCATTGTGTAAAGTCTCAATGCAATGCATCAAGTAGTTGCTGAGATATTAACCTATGTGTGCTTACATGCAAAACCTTAACCAGAATTTCTAAGTCAAATAATAAAGGCCCATTTTTTGCATTAAATTCAAAAAAGTGTTATCTAACTTCATTAATTTAGTAGATTAGATAATTGGGAATACATATCCAAAGTTTCAATGCAATAAATGATGCATTAACTGAGATAATGACTTAAATGTGCTTACATGCAAAACCTTAACCAAGGTGTGACGCTGACACCAACGCCAACGCTTGGGTTAGTGGTATAGCTCTCCTCATTCTTCAAATAGTCGATCTAAAAATATGATTTTGTTTAATAAGGTTAAAAAGGGCCACTCGTAGTTTATTTAAGTTGGAGTTATATTTCTTCACAAATTAGCACACTTTTAATGTGAATAAGATCATGAAGTTTGAAGTTGAAATATAAATAATAACATAAGGACAATTTCTGTGAACATATTTTAAAATCGTGCCAATGGTTTTTAAAGAAAATATTTTCAGAATCCCATATAGACATATAGTGAAAACTAGCTCCAACCCTGGCAGCCATGTTTTTTTATGAATCACAATTGGCTCAAGGAATTTGAAATATGGTCCCCTAAGGAACATTTCTGAGAAATTATTTTGATATCAGGTAATGGTTTCTGAAGGGAAGATTATCAAAGTGTTACATATAGAAATGTAGTGGTAACTAGCCAAGCCCCTGGCGGCCATGCTTTTTTATTAATTTGATAGAGGGTCACCTAAAAAACATTTTTGTGATTTTTTTGTATATCCAGCCAGTGGTTTCTGTTAAGATTTTCAAAGCTTTTTCTTTCAGTTGCCATGCCAACCAGAATTCTGCAAGGAACTACTTATTGAATCCAGACGAAGACCACTCAAGGAACTTTCCTGTGAAGTTTGGTTGAAATTGTTCCAGTGCTAAAGGAGGAGAAGTTGTTTGAAGGAAAATGTTGATGACAGACAGATGACGGACACACAACGGACAATCACCAAATCACAATAGTCCATAACATATCTATTTTAGCAATATAATTAATTGGGTCAGGTCAGTCTTGGGAGAGGAAGCATTTAATATTCGATTTTAGGCCCTATAGTAAACTACAGTGAAACTGCGTTCCCTCAAACAAGCGGTCTTTCGAGAACCGGCGTTCCCTCGAGGTCGGAGCTTGGTCCCGAACTTTTTTCCTTCTATTTTCATATAAAATATACCCACACTGCATCGAAACCTAATTATGTTGAGCAGTCAAGCAATATCCTCGGTCCCAAGTACACAAATCGTGCACAAGACCTTATGGCTCCCTCAAGGACATAATTTCACACTTTTTCCCGAACGCGTGTTCCAAAATAAACAAACAATTGCTAGGTGGTAAAATTTTCGTAAGTAGTAAAAATTGCAATGACAGTTGAAAGGCAATTTGATAAGGTGTGAAAAATCGTTTTTCACTGTTAACGCATGACCGATATAAGTTGATATGGGCATTTGAGATGATAATTATGAGAAGTTAATGAAGAGAAGTTAACGCTTTAGATGTGGTCAGAAGGTTCTTTGAATTCACTGCCGATGCTGACCGTGATCTTCAGACGCTCTGTACGCTGTCACGTCACATTACGATTGAACAGTTTCGCGAAACAGACAAGATGCGCCAATCGACAAACCTTGATTTTGCGAAACTTAAATCTGACTAATGCCACAATATGTTCTGTCATTCAAATGTTGCTTGTTACGAAAATGTGCTTTTTTGTTAAAATAGACATTTCTATTCAATCATTTATTGTTTTTTCTTCTGCGTTTTACATTTAGTTTACGTCAACATATTGGCGATTTCCACAACGCAACACATAATCAGTGTATTAGTAAACAGTCTGTTTGACGACTTCAAACTTACTGTAAAATACACTGAAAGATATTTCATACATTGTATGAAACTGGAAAATTGAAAATCGGGTCGTTCGAAACAAGGTTTTGGCTCGGTCCCTGGCGACCTCGAGCAATTGCAGTTTTACTGTAATTCATACTTCCAAATATGAATGTGATTTCTACTTCAAAATGTGTACTGGGAAGTATTTCATCCCAGAATTTCTATTACCAGTACACCACGGGAGAGTCTCGTGTTTCACGCCTCCATCTCTTCCGTCCCTCTCCCCCACCCCAACAGCTCGGCCTCTAATATCTGCAGCTTCCTGCTCCAAAATTGCCTCCTGTGGCGGCAGTGCCTGTTTTTCACCAAGAAACTCAGTGTCTGCCATCTCCAAGTCCTCAACACCTTCACCAGCCGCTGAAATGTATAACACATTTTAAACTTCTCTGAAAATCATTCAGTATGCAAAATAAAAACATATATATTTTCAAATAAAATCAGCGTGCAGATAAGATATTTGATTTCCTTTTTTAACAGTTTCAAAATATATATACAACAAGAACTATACAAAAAGCAAATGGTTAACAGAATTTGATAGAAGTAGATTGGAAAATGGTATGATTTTTTTAAACTATTACTGGTATGGGGAAACAAAATAACTAGCACTAACTTTTAAGTGAATGATTTTCATCAATAGGGTCATTCGCTGGTAGTGTTCAAACTGCCTACCAAGTATAAGTTTCCAAGGCCAAAGTGTTCATCAATCCTTGACCTTAACCATTGACCTCTAAATTGTAAGAGTTTATATGCTGGTCATGACCAACTTGCCTACCAAGCTTAAGGCGTTCTTCAGTTATTGATTAAAACAGTTTTTTAGCTCATGGTCATCATGACTATGATGACCCACTGACCTCAATATGGTTCATCTGCTGGTTATGACCAACCAGCATACAAAGTTTGAATCCCTTGTCCCTGACATTCTTCAGTTTTTGAACACAAACAGATTTTAAGCTTAATGTCACCACAACCTTTACCTTTGTCCCACTACTTCAAAAACAATAACATTTATCTGCAGGGCATAACCAACCTGCCTACCAAGTTTGAGTTCTTCAGAACTGAGCATTAAGTTATTGATCGGAAACTGTCGGGACAGACAGACAGTCTAATTACTGCCATCCTTTAGAGGCATAAAAACGGAAGGTTTTCTGGTGTTATTCTAATGACACTAGACTGGTTACCTTGGCCAGGAGTTTGGAGCAAGCTGTACTGAGAACTGATAGACACATCCAAAGACTGGTCACTTGTCACACTGAAACAAAGTATTGATTGCAATCCAATGGTACAAACATCTCCACATGTATACTAATGACTGGTCTAATATGGCTAGCGTATTCTTACAGCATGAACTACAAATGACACCATTCTAATGATCATTGAGGTTCACTATTAGAAATGGTCAGTGACTCTACCTATTATGCCTGCACTGTCCTGCTGTGTCAAGGGGTCTGAGTTTGTCTTTGATGCAGTCGAGGGTTCTACACAGCTCCTCCAACTCTTCAGCAGACACCTGACGCTCGTAGCTTGCCTGCAACATTTACATGGCATATCAGCTTCACAAAAAAAATGATCCCACCATGCCATTGGAAAACATTCATCTTCAACAGGAATACACCCAAACTTATGATCTCTCTCCTAATTTCCACAAAAAATGTCCACAATAACATTATGTAAGAGCACATGTATAATGAGTCAATTGGACTGCCAGTCCAGAGCAACACTTAGTACATGTATCTAACAACTATTGGAATACCTGTGGCAGTGAACTGGAGGTGGGTGACAGGTCAGTGACTGTTGTGGTGGAAGGGCTAGAGTCAGTCAATCTCTGTGGCGGGATAGATACAGTTTCCTCATCTGTCTCTACTACTAGAAAATATATTACAGAACAAGAGTTTTGACTTAGAAGTGAATACAATATTGATGTATGTGCCTGTCAAAAGCAATAAAAATCAAATTAAAAAGTAAACAGTGATAATTACTGTAGGGAGCCCGAAACACAATCTCATGAAAGGTCTCTATAAACTCTTTATATATATCAAGTTTGCTCGTGATGGTCCTGAACAACTGTGTGAAACATTAAGTCAATTGAATGAAGGGTATAGAAGTTATTAATGAAGATCCCAACCTGCCCTTAAACTTTAACATAAGTTCCAAAGTCAATCAGGGGCCATAATTTGTATAAAGGATAATATGGAGTTATCTAACCTCATTATGTGATGGTCCTAAACAACTGTGTGAAACATTAATTCAATTAAAGGAAGGGTTATAGATGTTATTAATAAATATCCCAACCTGCCCTAAAACTTAAACCTAAGTTCAAAAGTTAATCAGGGGCCATAATTTGTATTAAGGACAATATGGAGTTATCTAACCTCATTATGTGATGGTCTTGAACAACTGTGTGAAGTATCAAGTCAATTGAATGAAGGGTATAGAAGCTATAAATAAGTATCCCAACCTGCCCTAAAACTTTAACCTAAGTTCCATAGTCAATCAGGGGCTATAATTTGTATAAAGGATAATATGGAGTTATCTAACCTCATTATGTGATGGCCATAAACAACTGTGTGAAGTATCAAGGGAATTGAATGAAGGGTATTGGACTTATAAGTGAAAAGCCTAACTTGCCCTAAAACTTTAACCGGATGCTGACGCTGGGGTGAGTAGTAAAGCCCTCCTTATTCTTTGAATAGTCGAGCTAAAAATGTTTATAATAGCAAGTACTGGAATAGTCTTATTCCCTAATTTCAAATGGATGACTCTAAATTAAGTCTACCTGTCAGACAATACATCTATAAAAATACCTGCGGCATTCCTGGAGGGTAGACTGAGGACATACACGGGTCCCGTCCTGGCTGTGTTGACCTGTTGCAGGGTTTCCTCCCCTGAATCCTCCTCTCTATCACCCACAATCTCCACCGAACTCGAGCTGCTGTCAGTCTCATCATCCTGACAACAAACATGCAAATAAAATGTCACTGTTTTCATGAAAGAAGACAAGTATAGTGGCACTTGATGATAACAAAAGGTTTATGCAATACAATTAATTTTATTTGCTTTAAAATCTCTAAAGAGCTGATATGTTCATCATTACGACATACAATTGACCTTGCTTTCACTGATGGTCAATGTTGAAAAATAAGTAATGGAACAAATGACAAAAATGTTAAATTGTTATTAAAAATCTGCAATAATGTATCATGAATACTATGCTTTGAATATGTTTTTAATTGACAAAATAAAACATTTTTTTTTTTAAATATGGCAAAGCATTTAGCAACCATAGGGTCTTACTGTAATATAATTTTAAAATGTGAACTGGCTTATAGTTAACTCCACCTCTTTCTGTTTTTATTTGAAACTTTCATTGAAATTGATTTGGTAATAGGACATGTATGCACATTAACCAGCCTTGTAAAACTATTGTTTGCCTCCTTATTTGTAGACTATAGTGCAGACCATTCCATGAATTTCACAGATATTGTTTACACTTTCAAAATATAAGAAAAATCCGCCAACATTTTTTGTTGCTAATTGGAGGAGATGCACATGAAGGGGCACAGTGAACAGTAATAGGCTAATTACAGGAATCCCGCCAGCAGAAGTAACGAATGCCCAATCCTCACATGTGCCCTCTGACATCTCAGTGTCAGACATCACAGTTCTTGTGTTATGACTACCTCCACTGAAAATGAAATAGTCTGTACACTTAACATTTACAATTTCTTTTCCTCCCTTTATCTTCATGTGTACTGTAAATTGTGCATTTATCATCACATCATTATTATTATCATCATTTAATCATTGTAAAACCCCCCAAAGTTTTCAAACATTCATGAACAAAAGAACATTTCATCTCAGAATTTACTCGGAAACAAGATGCACATTTTAAATAATCATAATCATTTATTAAATGAAAATCTGTGAAAAAATCATGGACAAACAAATGCACATACAGCAGACTTGCATTTATTATAATTATTCTGGGAAACAATTATACATTAAGCATTTTACTAATCTATGGAAGAATCAAGTGCCATGTCAAAGAAAGTAAAAAAATCCTTCAATCCAGTTACATTTGACCCTGCAGTCACCAAAATCAATTGCTGTGGTTGTTTTGCAAGTTCTTTTAAAGTTAATCCATTGAATAATGAAACTACACATGTACAGTACATGTATGTAACAGTAAATATTTTTTTATTTATGATATAAAATATAATCCTTTTCTTGGTCAATTGCTATGTTAACACTCTGACTGCATGTGCTCCTATGCAATCACATGTAATTTGACGACATGTTTGTATATTCCAAAATGTTTTACATACTTAAATTTAGAAATGACAGTTGATAATTACGTGTCCTTCTGTGACCTGGTTAGCCAGCTACTGCGATGCACTTAATAGTCATGGCAGTCACTGCTCAACCGTTTTATTTATGCTTTTAACTTGGATGACCGCTTTATGACAATCGGTTTATAAGAAGAAGAGCAAACTTAAACGTTGGCAAGAATAAACTTTAATAGAAACACTTAGCATTCCCCACAGCAAAACGAAACAATAACAAAAACATAAAAAAACTAAGGCAGTTAGTCAAAACGGCTTTAGACATAAAACTGCAGGATAAAACGCAGATTATAAGTATCTATCATGTGTTTCCGGTACGGATAGAAAAATCCGACCCGAGGGCACGCGCGTAAGCCGGTAACAAGACTTGCCGAGTTACCGGTCACGCAGCGTGCTCGAGGGTCGGATTTTTCGATCCGAACCGGAAAAACATGATTGATATTTTTTCATGCATACCTAAAATTATGAATTTGTGGAAAATTGACGTAGAAAACGCACTTTTGTACATTTCACCAAAAAGCGCGTGCGTCGTTGTGTTCTGACGTCATAAGCGCAGTAATTTTAAATCACTACCGACGTCAAATAGTTTCTTTAAAAATGGCGCTTTAACGATTATTTATTTTCAATTTTTATTAAAAGTATTGTATAATCATATTTTTGATTCCGCTTTAGTGAAATTGCACTATATACTTTTCATAAACCATACAATAAAAGAAATATGAAGTGGCGCGTTGTTGAGTGTGACTCATCTTACATGGGTGGTGTAAGATGAGTATTTCCAGCACTGGTCACATGACCGGAAAAACACGGCCGGTATGCAAGAAAATGGTTACGCAGATGATATAAGCGAATAAGGGCATTGTCATATGCAAAAATCATATACAAAAGGACATGATATGTCACGCAGTCAATTGATTACGAAGGAGAGATCAGTTTTTTAGATGTTTGTTATCCCCAATTTAATGTATTGATAATGTTCCGAATATTTTAAAAGCAGAATAGCATTTTTATTCACAGACTTGATTCATGTAAAAAAATAATTGCTTTGGGTTAAACCTGTCAGACGTATCTTGTGATATATACTGAGTTGACAGATTCACGGGTTTGGTCACAAAATTTGGCGTGCGAACATTTTCATATGGTGACATAGTTCGAGGGTGCCAGAGAAGGATTTTCGCTATCACTCCGAAAGTCAACCTATAAACAATTGAAGCGCTCATTTGTTTTTAAAAGGTGTTTTCTGTCACGCCTATAGCAAGCAAGAAAGGAATTTGAATAATGCCCCAGCAAGGCTAGTTCAACGTATGCTCTTTCAAATGCAGCGTTATGACATTGAAGTAAAATATCAACCGGGCAAGAACATGCCTATTCCAGATAAGTTATCTAGGAAATATGTTCCTAATACATGCCCAAGTCTGACTGAAGACATTGACACACAAGTAAACATGGTTATGGTTAGTTCACCGATAAATGATCAGAAAATGACAGAAATTAGGACAGAGACAGACACAGACTCTCAACTTGTCCCATTGAAGCAAGTAATTTGCAAGGGTGGCCTAACAATATAAAGAATTATAAGTCAGAAATACTAGACTTCTGGAATTATAGATGTTGGTGTGAAAGGAAACAAAGTTGTCATACCCAATTATCTCAGAAAAACATGTTTAGACATTGTTCATGCATTTTGGTATGGACGAGTGCTTGAAAAGGACACGAGATGTCATTTTTTTGCCTCGAATTTCAGAGGAAATTAAAATGTTAGTTTTGAGCTCTATTATATGCTAAGTGCACAGAAACTCACAAAAGAACCCATGCAATCTCATGATATTTCAAAATATCCATGGCAAATGGTAGCCACAGATCTGTTTTCAATAGATGATAAAAAAGCTACTTGTTTTAGATTACTATTACCATTTCTTTGAGATTATAAGTATCTTCCAAGCGCTCGGATCGGGATGAACCTTTCTAGCACACCGGATAGGCATTTCCGGTGACGTCAGCCGTGCTGGAAAACTCCATCTGGCATCCCCCCATGCCAGATGAGTCACGCGTTGTGACGTAATAATTTCAATTCCTTTTATAATACACTTTATGTAATCATATTTATGAGATTTAAATAGATGAGTTCCATTAGCATTAACTTTACAAAAATGTACTTTCAAAAACAAAACAAAATTACCCTTAAAAGACGTGATATTAAAGGAACTTATTGACGTATGCAGTGAATACAAATTACTGCGCGTCATGACGTCAGTAAACATCATCGCACGCGCTTTTTGGTGCCATGTACAAAAATGCGCTTTTTTATGTATTTTCTTCACAAAAATGTAATTTGATTTGTGCTAGAAAAAAATATCTATCATGTGTGTCCGTTCCGGATAGAAAAATCCGACCCTCGGGCACGCTGCGTTGTCGGTAACTCGGCAAGCCTCGTTACCTGGCAACGCAGGTGCCCTCGGGTCGGATTTTTCTATCCGGAACGGTAACACATGATAGATATTATTAATCTTACACGAGCGGCTATGGTAGATGCTTTTTCTCCCACCTCAGTTAAACAAAATTAAGTAAAAATGTAATTTTTACTGGAACTCTTTTGTTTGTAGTGAAAATAAATGCGTATGGATATTTGATAATTCGTAGTTGTCATGGATATGCGCGCAGTGATTCAGATTGTGTTAATAGTCAAATCGGTCTTTAAATAGTTCGGAGGAGAGTGGAGCATTATTTCTTGAAAGGAGCGTGAAAACTTTTTTTCTGGTGACACTTGAAGCGAGAAATAGTTAATTAGCACACTAAATATTGGCACAAGACAAGGTTTCTATGATGTTATAGACGACTGTCTTCAACAAGGGAGGTAATTACAATGCGGTGACCATTAAAAAGGAATTCCATACGTGGGCAAGATAAGAATTTCTAGCATGGTTAAATTATTGGATTTGCTTATCTAAGGTGGGAGAAAAAATAATTGCCAAACTTGAAAAGCAGTTACGCTTATCAGCCGTATGAAAGCCATATTTGAAAAAATGGCTTTCCAGAAAATGTGATATCTGATAATAGGCCATGCTTTTCAACCGTTTGCTTAGCAGTATAAGAGTATAGTTAAACTCTACAGGTGGGAGCATCATATAACTTTAACCCCACATTAAATATCAGTGCAATGATAACATTAACTAAATCAAACTTCAAAATATATAACATTTGACCTTTTCATAAGGCGACTTAGTCGATGTTTTAGTAGAGTTGAAAGAAAATATTGTTGTTAACCAATACTAACAAGGATATGGAAACATTAGTTAATACATCTGTCAACATTTTGTACTCAAGCTATTCTTAGTTGGAAAATAAGATTAGTTTAAATGAGTTAATGAATCCCGTATCTGAACATATACAATTTAATAACCTCTAAACCAAAGTCAAAAGAGAATCTAAAGCTGTTTATTTCCAAGAACGGTGCAGTGGAGAACCCAAATCTAAAGACTTATTGCCTGACAATTAAACCTTTTTCTCTCATAGAAACCTACAAATAAATCGGATAACCTAATAATATTCAAAGAAAGCATAGGAAATTTGGTTTCTGATCAAAAGCTGGTGGCAAATCTTATTTCACACAAAAATAGCGGAAATTATTAGAATATCTTGAACTCAGTTAAAATATAACCCCCCTAGTATTTACAAAATACAGGAAAATTGCCATATGTCAGCTGATTTTCATTTAATCCTGGTCACCGATAAAAATATTGAAAAAAAATTGATTGGTTAAATCCAAAAACTAGCAACTGGAATAGATCTGTTTCCTCCAAAATCATCATTTGCGGGCAAAGATACTTCAAAAGTTTCCATCCTGGTTAACATGGTTAATAAAATCATGAGCCAAGGTCTTAAAAAAGCACAAGTTACCCCTATGTTAAAAAAGATGACACATTTATAGAAAGTAACCATAGACCAGTCAGTATTTTACCTTCAATGTCCAAATTATATGAAAGGGTTATTAGTGCGCACCGATCAGTCATTTTAATAACATTTTTCACTTTTTCCAGACAGCTTTCAGAACAACATACGGATGTCACATAACCCTGTTAAGACTGGTGGAAGGCTGGAAAAAAACTTTGATGAGTACAAATATGTAGACGAAGTTCTTATGGACTTCTAAAAAGCATTCGACTGCCTACCCCATGACCTCATCGTAGACAACCTTAATACATATGGTCTCTAGACCCCACCATATAAACTAAAGCACAGCTATCGTACACACACAAAACAACGGGTCAAACTTAGTCAAATTACCAGTGATTGGGACTCCATCCTATAAGGCGTCCCGCAAGGATCAATATTATGGTCTTAACATATTTCTCAACGACATCTTCTCCTTTATCAATATGTCAGCCTTGTATAATGCAGATAGCAATGCTCTTTCTGTGTGTGATAAAATCCTGATTTTGTTGAAAACCACTCTTGGAAAAGAAAGTAGCATTTTGATAAACTGGTTTACTTTCAATGAAATGCAGACTTACCCAGTCATATTTCAAGCAATTTCAGTTGACTTTAAGTCTGTTAAAGAAACAATGCAATCGAAATACTTAATCACGCTATAGTTTGTATAGTTAAGTTAAACTTTTAGGCGTTGAGGTAGAGTATTACATTTTGATGCCCATATTTCTAATATGTGCAAACACGCTGTTAAGAAGCTGTTAACAACTGTGTTTCTTTTAAAGACTAAGCAATTGTATGACAATCAGTACTTATTATTTTAAATCTTTTATCAGATGCAATTTCAATTACTTGCCTGTTGTTTGGCATTTTTGAAGCACGATCAACAAAATTAGAAACTATTCGATATAGATCTTTAAAAATTGTCTAGAGTGGTTACAATGAACATCTTCTTTATATAGTTTAATTGCCAACATTACATTTGATCAGAGTAAGATGATCGCTTTTGAAACTTACAAATGTCTGTATGGTATCTCAACAGAATGTGTTCAAACCTTGAAGCATTTAAGACATGAATTTTATCTCAGATATGGGAATCATCAACTAATTATCATTGTATACATTGCTCTTATCCATCTTACTTTTTGTATCTTTCTGCACAAATATGATAAAAAACGTTGTTTTTTTGTAATTACATTTTCCATTATATAACCTATTTAGGTCACCAGATCATTGATATGTTTTGTTATGTTATGCATGTCTGTTATTCATGTCGGAAAAAGGCTCATTGAATTAATGTTCCTTGGTATCATTTACCCTACTTTAAATAAAGAGCTTGTATCGTGTTCCTTTAATATACGGATGCAACTGTTGGATGCTTATGAAATGTAACCATACTTTGATACTGTTTCACTAGAGTTCACAAATTTCAGAGAACAACATTGTTATTGTCTGTATTTATGTCGTTTACATGTATGAATGTCAAGAAAAATGTATGGACACCATAAAAGAAGGGCATTGACTCTATGCTTTAATGCACTGCCTCCGTTTATTCTGTAACCTTTGTTACGCTGGGATGAACCATAAATTTCACAACCTTTTGCATGTGGTGTTTTTTTTATAGATAACAAGTGTTTTATTGAAGGTGACACCACGTTCGCGGCGAGGAATGAATTCATATCTAGTGTGTATTGCATACAAATACAATGTTTCTAGCAGAAACGTATTAAACAAAATTTGACGGGAGCCGGACAAAACCTCCTATGGACAAAACCTCCCATGTACTTTTGACAAGGTGGAAAAAACATCCCTAACATTTTGAAATGGTGGTCAAAACATACCATCCTGGACATTATATCGCCATAATCGTTTGTCAGAATGAATACAAAGGTGAATTTCACGAATTATTAAAATATTTTTCAGGGAGGTTTTGTCATGCATTCGAATTTGTCAGAACTGGTTAAATAGTCTTGGCAATAGAGTACTCATTATTTATTTCCATCAGTAACACTCATCGAACAGCATAACTCTATTACTTAAGATTAATGATTTTTTTATTATATATTACAAACACTCTTATTTAATATTGAAATTACATGCATACAATATTGAAGTATAAATTCAAAATAAAAACCTATACACATTATACAGTACATATGTTATATGCGCAACAACGCCTTGGAAATGCATTTCTTCGTTTGTATTATCTGCGTAACTATATATCTTTGTTATCTGCGTTTTATACAGTCCTGACATAAAAGGCCACGTCATAAATATGTTTTCACTTCCATTAAGAACTTGGCCCTTATGGGAGTCAGTTTTAATGACAAAGTATAAAGAAGATACATAGACACAAAGTAAACATGAATAATACATCAAGTTTAAAACCATACAGCACTATTTAGTGGCGGCTCCATGATTTAAAGGAAGAGGGGATGTAACACAACATCGCTACTGGCGCCCATTTCCTCGGAAACGAAACAGATAATATTTCACCCTCAAGACAATATTTGTTTATTTCTGTATGCAATTGTGTATTTTTATGTATGCAGTGCAATGAGTGCAAACCATTTCTACCACATCGTCATAAAACGTTAACTTGGCCATCATTTGTAGGTGGGAGGAGTTTGCCCAACCCTGGATCCGTCAGTGTCAATTGCGGCAGATAATTAATAGGTCTGATCTGATTGTAAACCACTGCGAACAGTTAGTTTTGATAATAATGTAAAATTGATAGCCTAAACCAGATACTATGCAGCTCTCATAAGTTGCACTTTCATAACTTTGCTTCGATGAACAGTTAAGCGATTCTCAAATGCGTACATTTTTTCCTGAAAAACAGCTAGTTCTGACGGAGTCCTGGCAACAAAAAGAGACGTTTGTACAGGTCGGGCTATTTTATTCATATATCGATAAATCTATTGAAATACTTGTACAGTGAATAATGAATGTTAAGCATGCGATGTTTACGATGACATATATTCATTTAACCCTTACACGTGGACAAACTGTATCACTCCACGTGTATGTTCACAAATCTCGCGGCATGTGTTCCATATTCACGTGCAGTATGGCCTCTGGTTTCGTGCGTAGACTGACAGCCAGCGTCTCCAGGAAGCTCAGACTGTGTCTGTGCCGGAATGCCTCCGCCTCCGCGCATAGGAAGAGGATCGCCCTGGCGTCCGTGAAGCTCATCTCAAACCTGGTCAGTTCATCTAGCGTGTCCACAGCGCATATACGCTCGTTGTTTTGTATCCTTTCAACTATGCCATTGTAAAGAGTCTTCCTGTATTATTGATTAAGATGTTAAAAGGAAGATTAACAACATTTTTGACAACGTTAAAAATCATATGTCAATAATAATATTATCGATTATCAACTGGTCGCGATCTTTGCTGGCATCACTAGCACAACATTCAGAACAGTCACAAGTTTTTCACCATGATAGTAACTTTTTCATAAAAAGGCAAATTTAATTTTCCCGCTTCTCGAAATGTTTGAGCGGCGGCCACCGCCCCTGCCAACCCAGTCCCTACGCTTCTGGATATGCCATCTTACATTCAATTAGTTAGTATAAGACATAAGGAAAGTGAAAAAATATAATATTGTACATGACTTTTTTATATTCTACTTTTTAAGGCAAACGCGCGCATATAAATATGTAATTACCTGTCTTTCCAAGATACACTTACGGCGTCACCATGCGGGTAAAAGTATGTGTATAGGCACTTGTGGGAAAGTTCCGTCATGAGGACACTCATCCTGTCCGTGACGTCCCTGTGGTCGGCTAGAACTATGAGATGGACGCGAGGCTGGAAATTTGACCGCTTGTCAAACTGGTAAAACCATTCCCTCGCCTCCGAGGTGCTCGTGAAATAGTCGTGTCCGTCGGTTATACCATTTGACATAGCTGGTTATTTAGTATAGACGCACATTTTCTCACGTCATTTTTGTCATGGTAACAACGTCAGAAGCAGTGAAACGCCATGACGTCTGATAAAAAAAGGCTTCATGGTTTAGTTATCATGAGATGCCCCACAAATTCAATGACATTGCCGCATTATAGCATCCCGAAGCTCACAATGTTCTATTCCTAGTTTAGTTTAGACATATCTTCGTACGACTATTTATTGGATGTAAACATGAACTGAGGGATCATTCATCCCCAAAAGCATGTATTAAAACTTAATGTTAATTATCTGGCAGTACTTTGCGCTGCTATTTTTTCTCACAATGACCTTGAGGTACTGTTTCAGTGACAAATCTTACAAAGAGTCATCAATTATGTTCAAGGCAATTTAATTATAAGCGAGAAGAGAACACTTTAAGCATCCGATGTTATCGATTTCCCCTCCAGGATCGTTTGAGCTCGTCACACATTCCAATACGGCACTAATTGGCATGGACGCGACGTCACGGGCCCTTAGTCGATATGGAATACTTCTTAGGAAAAACACATTTATGAGCTTTTATTATGATTTTATTTCGTTAATCTAATTGGTGTGTGCAGATTTAACCGAGACGCGACCGCCGTCCGTCAACACCGCTAAAGCAGCCCACTGGGACGTGCTCTCGCCACGTTTGCTGTTGCCCGAGACTGGCTTATGTAAGGTCTGCTGCTTTAAATGATTGTTTTAGTGGATCAATGATCCCCCTTGTCTGTAGGATAAATGTTGCAGTGTGTGATTTCTTTTGTAAATTCTTGATTCTATGGCTCACGGTAAAGTGCTGAAATTGATCTGAAGTTTACTTAAAAACATTTATTCTTTGTTTTCTCGAGGGATTTCAAATGGAATATTAACAATATTTCCATGAAGGGATTATTGTCGAATCTCACAACAGCAACCTTTGATGTGACAGAATAATCGTTATTAGATCAATGAACTATAGAGTAGTAGACATCCGATTGGATTCACCTCTTAATTGTGTTGAATGCATATAAAATATATATGCTCGGATTGTGATCGATGTTTCTGTCGGAACAGGCGTCGTTAGCATCTGCTGAGGACACTTTGACAGGAGCCAGATGCAGACGACCTGGGCTGCATTGTTACGAGCTGGTGACTTACGGGAGTAGAGCGTCATCATTTAGCTGAACTGAATCAGTTTAAATATGATGGAAATTATTAATGATATTTTCTCGAAACTACTGTCATGGAGGGTTTTCATGCTGCGGGTCCAATAATACAGTACTGTTATTGTAGTAGAAGATGGATTAAACTCGGTCGTTTAATGTTCTGAATTTTAATAAAAGTTCGTATACGTTCGTATAAGGAATGGCAAACGAGACATTGTGTAAACAGGGACATTTATCAGGAGATACTCTTCTCCAACTAGACATGTCAGCGCAGTTTTATCCAAGCCAAAGAAGGGAATCTGCGGTAACTGTTGCCGGTGCGGTAATAACGAGACAAATGACATATTTGTAAAGAAATGTGTGACATTAAAGTACAATAGGTCTGAGACACTTTTAACACAGATGCCGAGAAGTAATGGCGCTCCGGATCGCTATGGACGGTTTCAAGGAGACACCATACAGCAGTCTGCAAACAGCGAAATTGACCATAAAACATGTGGTAAAAGTGGAGAGTTGGTCGTTGAAATGAAATCAGAAAACGTTGAATCGCCTGCACTGTTGTCAACAGACACACCGAAGTCGGCGTTTGATGAACACCTGAGTGTTCAGCGGGCCTCGGTGTCGAGGAATTCTATCAGCTGCCAGAGCGCCCAGCGGACCCAGCCGTCTGTCCCTGCGGGGTATGCCACCCCGCCACGCCGAAAGGCGTCAAACGCCGTTTGGAGGGCGGGGGTATCACTCAGCATGGGCACCCCGCCTCGCCCTGGGAATAAACTCCACCCTTTGGGATGCCGGCCAATTCAACACAACTGCCGTAGTCAGACTTCTCTCGACTCAGTGTCCATGCCGGAATCATCAAAAAACTGCTTGCAGGTAAATATTTGATGGCTGTGTCGAAATAATCATATTTCCTCTATAAAAAAAAACATGAACAATTATTACACCTCATTTTGACGAAGCTTTTTATAGTAATAATGTCATGATAACTCAATTGTGGGAACAGTTCCCTTAATTAATCGAGGTTCAAATAAACAATGATGCGCGACGTTACCTTAAAACTCGCACTGGCATTGCTCGGTAATTACTGAGGCAAATCAAAGTAATAAGAGCACTTACAAGAGTGCAATATGATGTATTCAGTCCCAACACCATAGAGTCTATTCTACTTAATTATGTAATATATCACAGCCTCTTTAGCCGTCGACTAGCCGACGTAGTGGTGGGTGAACGCGTGCATATATCTTGCACGCCCGCACACTACATGTGAGAGCGAAGGTTACGGCAAGGCTACATGGCATCCCATAGGAACCACGGGAACCAATGCTGTTGTTTTTTTCTCAGTTGAACAAGGAACCCATTTCGACCGAAAACGGCATTAATGGTTTGACCAAACCTCGACTTTTTTCGAAGAAACAAAACAAACCCAACTCAACCCTGGCGAAGGGTAGACAAGGTCCGGGTAGACAAGTGACAGGAAGTCAATATCCTAATATATATATACGCTTTGACATTACATCAGATAGGGGAGACAACTCACTCATCCGTCAGATAACCACACACTCGATTTAATGTCTCTGTAAAGAGAGTTAGTGGCATATTGCAAATCCTCGTTCAAATTGTATTTCTGTGTGTAAATCCATACACAATCATTAATTAACAACCGTATATATGGACATACAATAGTTAGCCTAAACTATTGTACTAGTCTTTTAAACTATTTTTAAATTTAGACTTCATCAAAACATCCATGGGAATGCGTTAAAGTATGCTTAAGACATGTTCTGTCTATAGTCAAATCATATCAATCAGCGTTTATTCTCTCATTATACCATATATTAATGTATGGCAAATGAGTTTTATACAATATACATGTACATTCATGGTTTGGCGGCAGTTTTATGCTTGAATTCAGAATGTGTTACCCAGCATAGGATATCGTAGAGTCATAAATTTGACTTGCAGTCTAACTGACTGGTATATATACATACACATTTACATATATACACAGATACACATATACTCTTACATACACACATACATACCCACACACACACGCAACCATTAATACAAACCAGACAACGAATCAAACAGATACAGATAGGTATGATATTGACGTGGATGCTGAGTTTACAGAATCTGAGTTGAAAGTGTTGTGTTTGCACAAAATAATTATAAAAGTCCTGCTTATTGCCAAACTATTTAAAAACTCGTTCGACATAACATCTCATATGTTACTAAATTTCAACAACAAACTATTCAACGATGTCGTTTTTCCAGAGAACTGGGACGAGGGTATCATTGTTCCAATATTCAAAGGCGAGGCTTGTTAGGCAGAGAACTTTCGCGAAATCAATAATATATCAGCGAAAATATACTCAAAGTTACTTGTAAACAGACAAATTAAGTGGTTGACTTTTACATATCTAACTCAAGGGTGGATGTAGCTTTCTCGTTCAAATATTTAGGTGGGCTTCTTTTAAAAAATGGAAACCGGCTTCGGACTCAGCAAAGAGTCGTTCTCACTCTATAGCCTGTTTGCTGTTTACAATAATCTGGACCACCCGGTCAGTAATATAATTGAATTGTTCAACTCACTTTTACTACCAACATTTAATTATGGGGCAGAAATATGGGGCTAACATGAAGGAGCGGATTTCGAAAATATACATTCTGAATTTGTCGCAAAATTAGGTATGAGACGCCCTACTAATCTTGAAACTCTCTACGGTGAACTTGGTAAAATACCTATGTCAGTTCACAGAAAACTATAAATGATTAAATACTGGATCAAACTAATCACATTGAATGACAATTCTATAAAATATAAAACATGTAACATGCTCAAAACTGACACAGAAAACGAACTTAACTTTAAGGCCTATAACTGGGCATATAAAGTTAAACAAATTCTAACTGAATACGGGCTTGGCTAGTTTTTGGGGAATCAGTTTTAAATGCTTATGGATTCAAGTGTTATAAAACAATATCATCACAGTTGGTATGCATCGATTAATAACTCCAGGCGCATTGAAACGTAATGTCAATATAAACATAATATATTTTCAATTATGCATAGAAAACTATACCGATGCACAAAAGATTATGTAACGACTGTATCATTTGTCATTGATACGCCCCAAATATTTAGTATTAAGAACCAAATCCTTTATATTGTTTTGCTCTTCATTTAAAACAATATGTTGCCTAAATTCATGTCTCTAAAGGATTTGAATAGGTCTCGAATTTAATTGATGCTCTCATAAATTCAATTGGAGCCCTCTTTGATTGAATTAAAGATTGTATAACACGTTATTACAATTATATTAATCACTCTCGTTGGCACGATGTTACGCGAGAGGATGGTCTTGTGTTGTTGGAAAACCAGGAGTACTCGGGGAAACCCTACTTGTCCGGTTTGGTGGCCACAAACCAATCTCACATGACATGCCCAGGCCGGTAATCGAGCCCAACCACTGCGCTAACCGGACAAGACCTATTAGAGTGTATTTAGATTTGGTGATCCATAGAAATGGGGTTATGTTGAATGAAGTCCGCTCAAATGTTTGCCATATTGGTAGGTCACCTTCCCCGAGGGCTCTTCAAGTTTTACTGGTCAAACATCTTTGTCCTGCGTTCCGCAATAATGTATGTATGCAGGCGACAGCGGCATTCCAAAATCATTGCTTGTTGAATTTCTACAGTGAACAGTGGAATGCCAAGGTTCTAGAGGTTTATGAATATTTCATACTGAGCGACTGAGTCAATATGTTTTATGCAATTAGATCATCGTATCTGTAGGGCCCTGGAACAATCTATAGCGAGGAAATTGCCAAGTATTGGTTCATATTACCTGTGAGTCGATGAAATGGAACGGAAATATACCGAATAAAGAACAATTACAGCATATCCATTCTTCTATCATGGTCTCTAGGGTATTCCGTAAAATTGGCCCTGAAAGGTACAAGCGCTTCTAAAAGCGGGCTGAATTTAGATTAGCAATCGGAATGTTGAGTGCGACAAGCTACAGGACAGAAGGATATAGTTGTTTATGCATTACTTGTGAGATTCGTGGAGACAGTTGTGTCGGCACTCTGTGCTATGTGCGACGATCGTGGCCATGACGCGCCAACAAAAGGTAAGACTTACCGAAGTGTTGTCAAAAATAATTCCCGTCGTTCAGTTTAATGACTAATTCGGTGACTGTTGCGGTTAGCAAACTGAATTATTAATCTATTTTCGAGAAAATAAAATGAAGAATTTAAGAGAGTTCGATTATCGCATTGAATGATAGTCATTTCCGACCGAAAGTATAACTGCACCCATCAAATATATGACAGTGTCGACCGAGCCTATAACTCGCCCATCAGCTATCTATACTGTCAGTGTCGACCGAGCCTATAACTCGCCCATCAGCTATCTATATGACATGTGTGTATGCCCATCGTATTCCATTGATTAAAATTAGGCACAATTAAATAGAGGATACTTGTTCGTTTCACATCGTTATATATTTCACCGAGTGAGCAACAAAAGCTATATTTCACGAGTGGGGCAGCGTCGAGTGAAATATTCACTTTTGGTGTTCACGAGGTGAAATATATTGCGAAATAAACCTTTATTTTTATTTTTAATGTATGCATAAAAACGATATCAAATGACATTTAGATGCATTTTTTAGAAAAGCGCGCCAAATTGTATGCGCATTTCGTAAATGGCGTCGTTGAATATAAGTATCTTCCATGGCCGCTCGTGTAAGATAGGTTCATTCCGGCCCGAGCGTAGGGTGTTTTGTGGAAACGAGGTTTACCGAGTTTCCGCAAAACACCCTGCGCGAGGGTCGGGATAAACATTTCTCCCACCTCAGATTATAATTATCTTCCATGGCCGAGAGTGTAAGATAGGTTCATTCCGACCCGAGCGTAGGGTGTTTTGCGGAAACGAGGTTTACCGAGTTTTCGCAAAACACCCTGCAGGAGGGTCGGGATAAACCTATCTTACACGAGCGGCTATGGTAGATGCTTTTTCTCCCACCTCAGTTAAACAAAATTAAGTAAAAATATATTTTTTTGCCAGAACTCTTTTGTGCTTAGTGAAAATAATTGCGTACGGATATGCAATAATTCGTGGTTGTCATGGATATTCGCGCAGTGATTCAGAGTATGTAAATGGTCTGATCGGTCTTTAAATAGTTTTAAGAAGAGTGAAGCATTATTTCTTGAATGGTGCGTGAAAACTGTTTTATGGTGACATTTGAAGCGAGAAATAATTAACTCGCGTTCTAAATATTGCCACCAGACAAGGTTTCCATGATGCGCTACAGACAACAGTCTTCAACAAGGGAGGTAATTACAATTTGGTGACCATTAAAAGAAGTTCCATACGGGCATTTTATCTTCGCCCGTGGGCAAGATAAGATTTTCTAGCATGGTTAAATTAATGGATCTACTTATCTGAGGTGGGAGAAAAGTAGATCCAATAATTTAAGCATGCTAGAAAATCTTATCTTGCCCACGGGCGAAGATAAAATGCCCGTATGGAACTTCTTTTAATGGTCACCACATTGTAATTACCTCCCTTGTTGAAGACTGTCGTCAGTAGCATCAAGGAAATCTTGTCTTATGGTAATATTTAGAATGCTGATTAATTATTGCTCGCTTCAAATGTTACCATAAAACAGTTTTCACGCACCATTTAAGAAATAATGCTTCATTCTCCTTAGAACTATTTAAAAATACCGATTTGACTTTTAACATTAACTGGATCACTGCGCGGATATCCATGACAACCACGTGCTATCGCATATCCATACGCAATTATTTTCACTAAGCACAAAAGAGTTCCAGCAAAAAAAACAACATTTTTACTTAATTTTGTTTAACTGAAGTTGGAGTATAAGTATCTTCCATGGCCGAGAGTGTAAGATAGGTTCATTCCGACCCGAGCGTAGGGTATTTTGCGGAAACGAGGTTTACCGAGTTTCCGCAAAACACCCTGCGCGAGGGTCGGGATAAACCTATCTTACACGAGCGGCTATGGTAGATGCTTTTCTCCCACCTCAGTTAAACAAAATTAAGCAAAAATGTATTTTTTGCAGGAACACTTTTGTGCATAATTGCGTACGGATATGCAATAATTCGTGGTTGTCATGGATATTCGCGCAGTGTTTCAGAGTATGTAAATGTTCTGATCGGTCTTTAAATAGTTCTAAGAAGAGTGAAGCATTATTTCTTGAATGGTGCGTGAAAAATGTTTTCTGGTGACATTTGAAGCGAGAAATAATTAACTCCCGTTCTAAATATTGCCACCAGACAAGGTTTCCTTGATGCGCTACAGACGACAGTCTTCAACAAGGGAGGTAATTACAATGTGGTGACCATTAAGTTCCATACGGGCATTTTATCTTCGCCCGTGGGCAAGATAAGAATTTCTAGCATGGTTAAATTAATGGATCTACTTATCTGAGGTGGGAGAAAAAAGCATCTACCATAGCCGCTCGTGTAAGATAGGTTCATCCCGACCCTCGCGCAGGGTGTTTTGCCGAAACTCGGTAAACCTCGTTTCCGCAAAACACCCTACGCCCGGGTCAGAATGAATCTATCTTACACTCTCGGCCATGGAAGATACTTATAATCTGAGGTGGGAGAAATGTTTATCCCGACCCTCGCGCAGGGTGTTTTGCGGAAACTCGGTAAACCTCGTTTCCGCAAAACACCCTACGCTCGGGTCGGAATGAACCTATCTTACACTCTCGGCCATGGAAGATACTTATACTCCCACCTCAGTTAAACAAAATTAAGTAAAAATGTTTTTTTTTGCTGGAACTCTTTTGTGCTTAGTGAAAATAATTGCGTATGGATATGCAATATTTCGTGGTTGTCATGGATATGCGCACAGTGATTCAGATTATGTTAATAATCAAATCGGTCTAACGAGAGTGAAGCATTATTTCTTGAATGGTGCGTGAAAACTGTTTTATGGTGACATTTGAAGCGAGAAATAATTAAATAACGTTCTCAATATTGCCACAAGACAAGGTTTCAATGATGCTACAGTCGACAGTCTTCAACAAGGGAGGTAATTACAAGTAATTACTAGTTCCACTAGTTGACATACCACTGTAGAATGGTCAGTTCTTTCAAAAGTATAACTTAAAGGGTAATCATATACATTGAAGCAGCAAAATTGTAAGTAGCAAAATATACAAGGGAATAACAGATTTGTACATCGATGTATAGTTGTTAAAAAAACAACAACTTAATATTAATTAAAATTAATATAGCTTGATAGGAAAAAACTTTGGAAAGTATTTCTTAGAGGAGGTATTATACGTATCATGTTATTTTGATATTACACCTATCACTGTAAAAATGTCAATTGAAAAAGTAAAGTCGTAACACCCAAACAAAATACTTGCTGAAAGATAAACACAAGTAGTTATAGACAGATGGATAGACTTATTTTAGTAAGGAACGCACATACATGGACATTTAAAATAAACAAAATGTATAGTAAATAACATTATACATACATGATATTATCAATAGCCATGACAGGCACACCGAACCAAGGATGATACAAAAAGATAAAAACTATTATTTCCATTGTGGTCCTTTGTTTTGCTGGCATGGCATAGGGAGGCATTGCATATTTAAGTAATAATATAGCTGTACTCGAAATTGCACAAATATATTAAAAGTTAGTCTTTATGCATTAAAATAAATATTTCATTAGTTGTATCACATTCATTATACATAATAAGTTATAAGTTTAGAAAGATATATAATTATCACATTGTAGTATGAATATGACAGTATGTAGTACTTATAAAATGGGAGGATACGTTAAAATAGTTCCTTTACTGAAAATCTTTAAATAAAAAAATGAAAAAAAAACTTTATTAAAATCCTGCCTTTTAATAGCATAACTAATTATGCCAAATTATTTAAAAAAAGGTTCTTTATTAGCAATTTAAAATCAGGTAATTTCTTAATCTGTGCTATACGAGATGGCAATTTGTTCCATAAGGAAATGCCAGAAAAGAAGAAGGACTTGAACCAAAAACCTTTGACTTCTGGAACAGCATAAGCCCCTTTCTGACATAACCTTGTCCTATGTGTGTGTACAGTATCTTTGGAGATAAAATTGTCTCCCATATAGTCCGGGGCTATGCCATTTTTTATTCTAAAGACATGACCCAAAATAATCTGGTCTTGTATGTGTTCGACAGATGTTATATAAATTTGAAACAATCAATAATATATATCAGCCCATGTTATTTAATTTAATAAGTTGTTATTTTATTCAAAAAGTCCGCTGAAATCTTTTCTGGTATTTGAATGCCATATCTTGTCCAGTGGGTGTAAGCCATCCAACTGAAAACAAAACTCCGTTAAGACAAAGAATAAACTATAATCAGTGAAACATCTTATACTTCTCATATTCTTTTATCTTTTAAAGCAAAAGGGTATTATTTACACATTGAACATTTACAAGATGGACATGTCCAGGTGCGGATCAGCCTTCTAAGTTCCAGGTAGTTTTGGGAGCACATTATTTCCTATGGGAGGCTGTTCCAAATCTGACTGGCCTCAAAGCGGAAAGAGATTTTCCCATATTTAGTTGTACTTACTGATGGAACATCTATACAGTTTTCGTATCTTAGATTAAAATTACATGTCTTAAAAGTTACAAGGTTTCGAACATATTCTGGTGAGAAATCATACAGACATTTATAAGTTTTAATAGCAATGTATCTTACCCTGCTCAAATGTAATGTTGGCAGTTGAACTCTATGAAGAAGATTTTCCTAAGTTGAGGTGTAATCATTAAAAAAGAATTTAAAGCTCTATATTGAATCTTTTCCAATTTTTCTATGTTAGTCTTTCTATACATAAAAATGCCATACGACAGGACAGGAGTTGGAATTGGATCTGATAAAAGATTTAAAGAAAATAAGCTTGGTATTGGTTGTCAAAAAATTGCGTAGTCTTTGAAGAATATTATTGCTTAGCTGATTTTTTGCACATTGTAGAACTCTTGGCATCTAATTTAATAAACTTTCTACCTCAACACCTAAAAGTTTCACTTGCTCTTCACAAACAATGGTGTGATTAAGTATATTGAATTGTATTATTTCTTCAACAGACTTTGAGCCAACTGAAATTGCTTGGAATTTGTCAGGGTTAGCCTGCATTTGATAGGAAGTAAACCAGTTTATCAAAATGTTACTTTCTGTTTGACACAGTGAGATATCAATTTTATTTCACTGATAAATCTCTATTTACCTCCGGAAAGCACACAATAAATATGTTTTATTCCTCTTGCTGGAATGGCAACAAGTAAATCATTGATGCAAATCACCAAAGAGCACCGGAGAGACTCATTTCAAGCTCTGCTTTTTTTCAATTCGTTATTCTTTTATAATAGTATAACATACCATGTTGCAGTCTGATGTTTGATATGTAGTTTCTGTTTTAACTAAACTAAAGGGCGCGGTAAGATAGCTGATAGTACAGCAGGACATAATTTACTACTCTTATTGTTTGAAAATGAATTTAGTATTTCAAGTATTTGATGCATTGACTGATAGTGGCTTTATGTCCACCTAAATCAAAGAAGTGAATTTAGAATCAAGCCTATCGATGGACTTCCCACATCAAAGGACACCGCATGCAGGCATCAAAGATTTGTTATATACTTTGGGGAATCACCATGAACTAACTAATAAAGATGCGGGCTCTAACCCTCGACAGAGCATCAGCACAAGTACATTTTTGCATTGGTTTTGCATCGAATTAAATCATAGTAAATAACGCCCACAAAGACAGCGATGCTACAAACGAATGTCGTTGAAGTGCCGAGAAATGTTCGAAACAGCTTTTGTTGCAAAAGAGATTGTGAACGTGATCTTATTAATTGACTGCCGAGTATATGCTTTGCAAGTTTTCCTGCACACAGTATAATTATATACTTTAAGTTTAGTAAGAGCGAACATATGATTTAGTACATATTTGAATCGAATTAAATTAATTTCTATTTTCGTTTCCATGCTGTTGTACTAATAAAACTAATCTTCCAAAATATACGGTGGGACTTCCTTTAAACACTGAGTGATTTAAGTGGTACTAATATATTCATCATAAGTGAACTTTATATGAATTATGTTTGAAGTAAATATTTACGTTTAAATTAACACATTTTACATGAATATGCTCTATTAAGTATACTGCAAATATATTGTTATTATGCACTCTGCACGATTTTGCCCAAAATTTGAATCCCCCGATGCATTTATCAAGTCATAAACTGAGCTAGTAAAAATTATATTAAGATGTTCAGTAATGAGATATTACTGCATTATTTATTTTGACCGGGAAGCATTTTAACATAGCGTTATGTGTAATGAATCCATAAAGGAAGGAGAAAGTACAATTCGTACAATACCGATCCACATTGAATGTAGTGACGAAGTATTGGATTTTATGAAACACAGATGTCATATGCCCACGTTGACCACAATGTCTACCATCGATAGAAGTTGTGTATGAAGTATTAGACAGTGCTGTGCTCATTAAATGATGCGACATATTTAGCATAATTAAAGATGTTTGTAAGATCGGAAAATGTAAATAACGAGTTAGTGAGACGTTACCACTATGAATTGCTTAAATAGATGCTTGAAACGAGCATAAAAGGATTATTTGCATGACGTGGTGTTGGTTAAGCGGGTATTTTGATTGGGTGTGTCGGTTATGTTCCGGCAGGACTCACTGTGCTTGCCTCGTGGGTTTCAGATAGACGAGGACCCGCGGCGGGGCGGACGGGAGGATGACTGCGCCATGTCAACCATTCTTCAACCAACCGCAAGTGAGTACTCTATAAGACATATCGTGCTTCAGACTAGTCTAATAAAAGACGTTTTATACGGGATTTTTCCATTTTGCCATATCAAAAATCGTAAAAAATCCGTCAACGTACAATTATTTGGACTAACTTCAGACCAGATACCCGTCTTGCTTTATAAAGTGGGTGAGAGTCCGTCTGTACCTCACACCTTCTTGTATACAGATACTGGACCCCTACACAGTCTATAACACAAGTCGGACCACCCCGCTGAATAATGCGTTTAACGGGTTTAAATTATCTAGCTTTGTCTCCTTCGATGCGGCCATGCACGAGCGGTTTCAAGTTTACTATTTATTTCAATAACTTAGTAAAAGGTAATAAAATACGCCCAAAATGCGCCAATTCGGACAACAAATTGTTAAAATTTTCATGATAGATTACCCCTGAATAACCCTTATCAACGCTTGAAACCATATTAATTTCTGTTCTGAGAGAGTGGCGCAAGTCAAAAGGTCCGAAAGCCCCCTGAGTTACGCCCCTTCTAATTTCGAATCTTGGATCCGCCCCTGGCATGGGTATTCAGGAGTTTTTACAGTTTTTTTTTCATTGAAACGAAGCAGAGCTGTCGTAAATCGCGTACATTTCAAATATTTGCTAATCGAGCAACACACGTCCATCATACTAGAGTTACCGCTCTCCGCGCCAGCATTGATAGAAGGTGATCTTTACTGAAGTTAATGCACAAAGTTAATGCATACTACGTATAAAAAATAGCAATACAATACCGTGGGATGGTGTGGTGAGGCTGTGTGGTTGGACAACAATAACAATACAAGACCGTGGGATTGGGTTGTTAGGATCACCTAGTATATTTTTATCCTTAATACATATCTGGTGAAATTTGCATTACTCTGATTAGTCAATTGGAGTTCAATTTTGACACAATCTTCATTTCTCACATACAGGACTGTGGTCAGTCAAACGTTTAGATACGGCAGGGGAGGGGGGGGGGGGTATTCAAACAAGTTTACTTCACTAAAGCGATACCACGCTAATCATGACCAGTGGTTTAATTAAGTATGCAAGTTTGATGCATGTGTATGTTTTATATACAATTTATTTAATCCGGCCTCGTTATTATTCATCCAGATATCCCAGATGTCCTCACACGTCTAACACAGGCTCGGTAGCCGTTGAGTATCCAGCATTTATGGAAACAAATGGAAAATTGCCTATCTCTGTGTTGTATATCTAGCTACAAGTTACGGTCAGGAGCTCCATAAGGAATTCCTGTGGGTCGCCCTGTCTGCATTTTACAAAAGGCATTCAATAAATACAAATATTATATACTCCTCAAAATAATGAATACACCCTATTCTGCAGTTGCAATATTTTATAAATAACCGGAGGCAATTAAGCACATTTCTTTTGAACGAAATACATTTGGAAGTCACGTGTTCGACATAAGATAAGTACAAAGTATGCCTTTTGGATTTAAAGGAGAATAAGCTCAGTGGACATCCATGGGGTCAGAGTTTGTAAGCTGCATATATGGACAGTTTCTAAATGCAGATATGATCAACTTAATGATAAGGCGGTAATAGACGGCTCGTGGGTTTTTCCATTGGGGTAGGACACAGGCAATCTCATCTTAATTTTACTTGAAACATACAAGCAAATTTAGTTTGCCATTATGGTGGCATTTATTTATGGGTCAATACAAAAATATGCCGTCTTTTCTTAATGGAAGATGGTTGCCTTGGAAACAAATAAATAATGTTTCGCTACTTGCTTGTTCAGGAGTATGACACCCTTGGACGCTATGGAATATGTAAACAACGCTGGTATTATAAATCACTATCATGTTGCACATTCTTTCGATTGGTTTTGTTGGCTAATAAAGCACTGGCAAATAGGGCAAATATGTCGCCTTCCTTACCTCCCTTTTGTCATCATTTAAAAACGTATGTACAGCTTCTGGTTTGCCGGGGTAAAATAACCGTAAGTCATACTCACGTGTACATATCTTTTTCTAAGGTGAGATACACATCAATTATAATCCGGCACACATGTTCGATTGTGATGGGTGATTTATTGCGCGTCATGACGTTATTAAACGCGCATTTTGACGTCAAATTGATTGGTGATTAACATTTTAAGGACTGCAAGGAAAAGCATCAATTATGTGTTTTCTTTACGAATGGAAAAATCCGCTCTTCTTGCAGGTTGCATGTTTTCGCACGTGCCCTCGGGTCGGATGTATATTCTAATATTGCCCTTTCAATCGGAACACCTCGGCCATAAGATTGCCCTTTTGTGATCAGTCTTTGTTTTTGTTCTTATTTGCGTCAAAATTCTTCTTCTTAGCACATACTTCGTAACAGCCAAACCTTCAGCCTAATTGTCATAGAATTTGGTCAAAATATGTGCCTTTTGAAATCTAGGTAAAGTCGATTATGGTCATGTCGGGCCCAAATTTCTCGAAAAGTCTTGGGTTTGTTTTCGAAAAAGCTTAACCATAACAGGTTTAAATCTCTTATTTCTTTTAGACGAAAAACATCCTTGCCTTTGATTTTACATGGCGAAAGTAATTTATCATGATAATTTTTATAATAATTTATTTTTAAAGTATCAAAACTTTCTAAAATGAGAAAATCGCACAAGTTATACCAAAACGAAATATTGATGAGCTCCGCTTGGTCCTGTTATAGGCCTTTTCGAATTAAGAAATTCATGTGAAGGTTTTTCATGCAAAATCCGATCTAAAAACCAAGTAAGGTAATGCACCAGTCAATTGTAACCACGGGCCCCCAGGTCCGGACCAGTTCGTACCCGCAAGGCGGGGATTTTACCCGGGATTGGCTGGTCTGTAAGTCAAAGTCCCCGCTATTCCCCGGACCTGGGGGGGGGGGGGGGTTACAATTGACTGGTGCATAACTCTTTTTTTTGCATATTATGCAAATAATGACCCTTTATTATTCGACATGAAAACAGGTTCGAGTTTCGCATGTAACCATATTTAAGTCAACATCTCAGCAAATACATCATGTATTTGTATTGCATTGCAACTTTAGATTTGTGTTTCAAACTATCCAACCTACTTCATTAATCGAGTTAAATAACTAAATCTAATTATTTCCCTTTATTATTCGACTTTGAAATTCTTGTTAGGGTTTTCCCTTTAAGCAAACATAGGTTAATATCTCCGCAACTACTTGATGTATTGCACTAAGACTTTGCACAAAGATATTCAGCGACTAAACATAATAATCAAGTTAGATGACTTTTTGTGCATGTAATGTTAATTATGACCCTTTATTATTCAACTTGGAAATGTTGGCTAAGGTTTTGCATGTAATCTTATTATACAGCGATCGATGCATGTTTCAACAAAACTGTTCTGTCCTTTGATTTAAAGAGATGAAATAGTCGAGCGCGCTGTCTCTGTGTCAGCTCTTGTTTTTTTTATTAAACATGACCAGATTGCGTGTCTAGAAACAATTAGCTCGTGTTCAGTCATGTGTATTATTTAATTTATGTTTTTTTTTTAAATATTTGACATGGTGACCTTCCTAATCTTGACCGGCCACACACATAACTTGCTCTAGATTTTATTAAATTTATATAAGCTGAGACTTTTTATCCTAGCAAATTAATCGTAAGTATGGGTTTCAAGTGAACTACCTATGACTTGTATTATAACAATTAGTAACTAGTATAACTACATACTAGGGTTTTTTTTTGTAGTGCTGCGGCGGGAGGTGGCTTTGCACGAGGCGTGCAAATGCAACCGGGTGGAAACTGTGGCCAAACTCCTACAGGACAGGATGGACATAAACTGTAAGAACAATGTAAGAAATACCCACCAACACAAACACGCACTGACCGTGTTCACGAATTATATATATAGTAATAATGTGTAAATAACATTCATCTTTATCTGTGGCGTTGTTTGTTAAATCTTAAATTCAACGTAAACTAATATACTTACATACATGAGAATGACTAAACGTATTGTACCGATGCTGTATTACAAGCATTAAGTAACGATTTACTCACCCTGCATACACTAGCTTGACCGGACACCACTGCATTGGGCATGCGCAAAAGGCCACCTTCCGGTCGTTGAGCTGCTGTTCGAACATGGCGCCGACCTAGAGGCCAAAGACAAGGTAATCTTTGACAGAACGGGCAATTAGTTCAAATGTAAATGGTTATATTTGAAATTAATCAAAAGTTAATATTAAAGCAAAACGTTACTTCGATCACTGCCTCCTGTACACTGAGTATACCAAGCAAGAATAAAGATGTAGTTTCCCCAAAATGTTCAACTCAGTTGCTATAGCATGGGAGGGGGGGGGGGGGGGGGGGGGGGCGTCAAATGCTCTTTCAACGGGCGCGGCATGGTGCCATTCGGCGTTTAGTTTTGTATTTCAGACATGATTCACATTTTGAACTTGATGTAGGGTTACATTTCGCAGGAGCGAACACAAATATCTCTTAAATAGATCGAAATCTATGAATACGAATACCGTGGTAACAAAAAACAAAAATTATATAAATGTATTTAGTAACCATGATATATTGTAATATTACATACACTATAATTATGTATTCGTTTGTGTTCGTGAGAATGAACGTTTTGTCCCATCGGTTTTGTATCTTCAATACATGTAGCATTATATATATAGGCGAATATCCAGGGATAAAATATTTGTCATTTGGTTCAGTGGTAAATCGGCCGTTTAGGACAGCTATTTCCATTGACGTTTTACCAACACTGGCTATACATTCAATTAAAATTGCTATATTATGGAAATTGGATAAATGCAACAGTTTTTAAAAAAATAAATAATATGTCAAACTTTCACAGTATGACTGTATAATTTTGACCTTTGACGTCGGAAAAAAACCTTTAATATCCGAATGTAAAGCCGACGTCGGAACCAGCTGACGTCTTTATTTCTTGTGCTTGCGGGGAATGACCTACTCGACCGTATGTTGTTGTCAATGAGTTAGTGACTGACTGGTTCGTCTCCATAAAATCCTTTTTTGCGAATAACATAGGAGTCAGGGGAAATATGACTAGCCGGCTAACAATGGAACATCCATGACAGTGATAGTGAAACAAAGGTCATTTCCCGGCCCCGGAAATCAATAAGCCACTGTCCTTGAATCGATATGATTAGTCCCCTGTCGGAAATAGAAGTCTCTTCAAATTATATATTATGGAAGATATAATATTTGAAGCTGGATTATACTTCCCTGATTGATGCGATGCCATTGTTAGTGTATACTTTAGGAACGCAAGTTGATCGACCTCTGGCGATTGCGTTGGAAAATGGACTGCAAGATCGTTGTGCAATTTCACATTTGTTATACGATAAGCAATTGTTATGTGTATCCCTCCATTAGCTGATCAAATATTAATGTCATTGTCTAGCTTTAAATACTTTCTTCAATATTAGAAACAACGGAGCACCGTTTATCTATAATTTGTGCATGCACGATCAATACGCTCTCTTCCAAAGTCACCCTTATGAAATCACGGGAGTACTTCCTCAAATGAGATAATTATCCCATACCGAATTATAACTGATGCTCCTTTTCTTTGATATTTTTTTTTCCAGGATTCGTGAAGCAAGTTCAGCCTTAGACTGTCACAGACGACTCTGTCAACTTTCCAATGTTATCGATCGACCATGCATCTGTTTTTCAATAGTAGTTAATTTTAAGTTAATTTGCCGCAATTCCTTACACTGAAAAGCGGTGGAATAGTCGAGCACGCTGTCTCTCTGACAGCTCTTGTTTTATAATTATATTCATTTCAAAAAGGTATCCCAAACCGTTTTCATCCCTTGCCAAGTCAACCTGAACGTTTTAAACAAACTTACTGAATACAAACCCGCACTTGCCTTGAAGAGCAGGAATTCACTTTCGCAAGACCGTGTTTTGAACCTATGTTCAAACCTAACCTTTATCAAAACGTTTCAGTTATACTTAGTTCACTTCTAATACATTCCAGTACGTGATTCAAGTTAAAATGTTCATGTATGAGTCCATACTTCAAGGATTTATATTTGTAGGTTTCAGTGTGTGATTCTGAGCATTATGTACACTCAAGTACGTAATTCTGAGCATATGTGTACACTCAAGTATGTGATTCTGAGCATATGTGTACATTTCAGAACGTGATTCTGGGCATATGTGTACACTCCAGTACGTAATTCTGAGCATATGTGTACACTCAAGTATGTGATTCTGAGCATATGTGTACATTTCAGAACGTGATTCTGGGCATATGTGTACACTCCAGTACGTGATTCTGAGCATTATGTACACTCAAGTACGTAATTCTGAGCATATGTGTACACTCAAGTATGTGATTCTGAGCATATGTGTACATTTCAGAACGTGATTCTGGGCATATGTGTACACTCCAGTAGGTAATTCTGAGCATATGTGTACACTCAAGTATGTGATTCTGAGCATATGTGTACATTTCAGAACGTGATTCTGAGCATATGTGTACACTCAAGTATGTGATTCTGAGCATATGTGTACACTCCAGTACGTGATTCTGAGCATATGTGCACATTTCAGTACGTGATTCTGAGCATATGTGTACATTTCAGTACGTGAGTCTAAGCATATATAGGTACAGTTCAATACGTGATTCCGAGCATATGTGTACACTCCAGTACGTGATTCTGAGCATATGTGTACATTTCAGTACGTGATTCTGAGCATATGTTTACATTTCAGTGCGTGATTCTGAGCATGTGTGTTTAATTCAGTACGTGATTCTGAGCATGTTTGTACAGTTTAGTACGTGATTCTGAGCATATGTGTACTTTTCACTAGGTGATTCTGAGCATATGTGTGCAGTTGAGTACGTGATTCTGAGCATATGTGTACATTTCGGTACGTGGTTCTGAGCATATATGTACATTTCGGTACGTGGTTCTGAGCATATGTGTGCAGTTGAGTACGTGATTCTGAGCATATGTGTGCAGTTGAGTACGTGATTCTGAGCATATGTGTACATTTCGGTACGTGGTTCTGAGCATATGTGTGCAGTTTAGTAAGTGATTCTAAGCATATGTGTACAGTTCAGTAACGGATTTTGATTTTGATATGTCCATGTGTTTCAGTACGGGATGCGGGCGTTGCTGTGGGCGGCGCTGTACGGGCACTTGGATGTACTTCGCTTCCTCGTGAATGCCGGAGCTGTTGCCACGTGCACAAACAGGGTAAGCACATGTGGACGGATATAGATAATTTGTGGTGATTATTTCTTGATGTAATCATCTTTTTCTGTAGTCGTCCAAACAATGATTACGGAAGAACAAGAACACCAAAGCGAACTCATAACTGAAAGAGGCACATAACATGAACATGATATGTGTATGTAGTAATTGAACAATGTTGCGGTTACAGCAGGGTATGGGTCTCCTTCACTGCGCTGCCCAGAACAACCACATTCACGTTATGAACTTCATCTTCGAGGCGCTTGAAAATGTCGACATAAACTGTGCCGAAAAGGTATGGTATTTCGGAAATAAACGCCTACATTTAATTGCATAATAATGTATTTCTTCAGCATGTATGTCACTTTCTGGACTATTAAATGTAGCTCACTGAAAGACAACGTTTTGAACATTTCCTGGCGTTTATACGATGCACATACATGCATACGACATTCCTTTGGAGCATTATCTCTAGCATAGGGGTCTTAGTATGTCTTTGTGTTTCATATCATAAATCAATATTTAATAGTTTGCAATCATAATACCAAGAGTGAAAATTAAACCATAGCCAGAGTGTGTATGTGTAGTTGTGTTTCAGCACGAGAAGACGGCCTTGCACTTGGCGGCGGAGGAGGGACATTTGGACGCCGTCATGAGGCTCATCGACCTGCGGGCAGACGTCAACAAGAGAGACGCGGTAACACGTCACTGATACACTCCACACATGGATAACATCATTATACCTTGTTTCCTCAAAATATGCACCCTTATACAGAATCACAAAAGTGCTTAAGATTTGACTAGACTGAATATATTACTTAAAATCTAGTGTATACAAGGATTCCTGTTAGATTCAAATTCTGGTTTACTGCTTCAATTTAGTATAAAACTAAATGCCAGTTGTGAAATTTAAGTAACGTCATTTCTTATGCATTCAACAATTGAATACAACTCTTTATTCCTGAGCAATAAGTCATGGTGCGTGAGCATATACGGTGTTAGAAGATACAGAATATCGAAATACTCGTAGTTGGTCACATATTTCTATCAGTATAATCTATAACGCGCTTTAAAAGCTTTGAGACATGTCAGTCTAATGTATTTTCGTGATGTTCGGGCTTCAATTAGGGAAACATGAATATCACACGTCAATACATAGAAGATATTTAGAATCTTATTATTATTTTTAACTGAATTACTTTCAATCTAATCGACTGTGATGACGCTATAATTTCTTCAATGTAGCGTCATTACATTCGATTAGTTTAAGTGTGTTATGATATTTCTAGGACTGCAGCTCGGCGGTGCACCTGGCGGCGCGCCATGGCCACCACGAGGTCGTCAAGCGGCTGCTCATGGTCGGCGTCAACGTGGACGACAGGGACGCCGTAAGTATGCTTAATGTAGCGCCAAAAGTCCGTATAACGATTTAAAGTGAGTAATAATAACGCCGTACCGTATGTTGGCATAAGCTGACGCCGTAAGTAAGCATAACCTAGCATAATGTATACCATAAGTAAGAGACAGAGGCGCCGCAATTCAGAATTAACTGGTGCCATGGGTGAAAAAAACCGCGACGCCGAATGTTAGCATAATAGAATGGCCATCCAGTACTTGTACGGTCTTGTATACCCTGATTTTACAGGAGGGACAGACGGCGCTCCATATGGCGGCTGAGGAGGGGCACGTGGAGGCTGTCGAGGTCCTTTTGGACTTCAACGCCGGCACGAACGTTGAAAACATTGTGGGTTTAATCTTTTGTTTCATCTTTGATATTTTAAGAACAGTATGTCTCACACAATAACTTTTAACAGCCATTAATATGTTCCATAACCGAAATTGCATTGACACCAAGTTGACGCCATTACCATTCGGACCAAACATATCAATAACAGTAGTATTCATCTTTAAAAACACTTGTGCATGCACTTTCCCATAGCATCTATAAATTACATGTTCTGCTTATATTCCAGAAGGAATTCACGCCACTGCATTGTGCTTCCGCAAAGGGCCTAACTTCCGTCTGTCTCTCACTCATTAAATACGGTGCTAACATCAACGCCCAAAACCATGTACGTACATTAACGATGGACTGTAATTTTCCAATAAAATGAGAGTGCTAAAAACCACATTGCTTGATACTGCGTCGTATCTCGTTAAAGAATCTTCCACGTACTCTTATTTTGCTTTTTGTATTTTGTTATATTCTTGCAGCAAGGAAACACGGCATTACATCTCGCCGTCATGGGCAACTTCCGCGATCTCAGCCAAGTATTAGTAGCCAGTAAGGCGGAAATCGACCTTCCAAATCACGTAAGCTGTTTAGTAATGCGTAAACAAAATCATTTGACGCTAGTTACAAACATTATTTGTGCGTTTTTTTCTAATCCTGCCTTATTACCGTCTCTGTAAAGCACAGTAGTTTGTGTTCAGACTCAGTGATACATGTGTTAGATGTATGCAATTGGGGACACGATACTTAGAGCCGATGATACGTGTTGTTGTAGCGGCTGCAGACGGCCTTGCACGTGGCGGTGGAGAGCGGCCTTCAAGACGTGGTCGAGGTGTTGCTGGTCGGGAGCGCCAGTCTTGCTGCACGGGAAAAGGTATGCCAGTCAGGGTATTCATACTTGCCTTGTGGGCCTATGAAAATGATAACTATCGATTAATGATAACTGCCCGCGATATATCCACTCAATCCTTAATATGGTAACTTCACATAGATCGCATGCCAGAAAACACTTGTAATCGCCATGTAATAGGAATAAAAATGTAGCTTGTATTTTATCTATGTTCTAACATGATGTGAATTCAAACACTAAAAGCATCTATATTTTGCGCAGTCCGGAAAGACGGCGCTCCACCTGGCGGCCCGGGGAAGCTTCGTAACCATTGTGGACATGATCGTCAAGGCTGAGAGATATTTCTCCCTCAACAGGGTAAGTCGTAATGTCCGAAATACGCAGTAATACAGTAACACGAAATACCTACAGTCATAATGACTGCATAGGACCAGGAATCGCCAATCTGGAACCCTCGTAATAACCAGTGCCAAAGTAAGATTGATTGTTGATGCACTTGATGATACGAACCACTCGTCGTTCACAGGAATACCACGACACGGACCTGGACTCGGTGGACGCCCATCGCTACCTGCGCCAACCCACCCACCCCTCCTGGCCCCAGATGAAGGAGACACTCTGGACGCTCGCAACTAAGCACCTCAAGAGCACAGACTGGAAAAAGCTCGCCGTCCACTGGAAGTTCACCGCGGAGCATATACGCTGTATTGAGCACCAGTACACAGGTAGGTCCAATAACGGTAACAAGCACGTCAAGAAGTGGAGCACATGAATCATCTGTAAATGCGGAAGCAATTCCAAGCCATCCGAGGACAATATATCCAGATTGTCTCACGGCGTATGATTGTTGATACCATGCGTGATGATACCACGATCAGGAGTGCATTTATGTGCTCGTGCTACTCGCTGTTTATGAGGTTAGCGGAGATTCCGAGAGAACATAATAATTATGTAATTTCTAAAGGTTATCAATATTTGCCCAATTGTTTCCCTGTTAATAGTTTGCAGCCAAAAATCCCACCTTAAATGATTTAAGCTGCGGATAATATATCTTATAATATTGTACAGGTAGTACATTCGGTATCTTTGTGTCGTAGTTCAAGTATTCGCCCACATGACTTATTATCCACAGGTACAAACAGCTACAAGGAACACGGTTTCCGGTTGCTAATGATCTGGCTGCACGGCGTCCGGAAGGATGAGAACGTCACCAAGCTTTTATTTGAGGCCCTCGTTGCCATCGACCGCCGACATCTCGCAGGTAGTGGGATAAGTCAAGGCTTTGGTTTGCCTGCAAACTTATTTATGTAGCGAGTTTGTGCAGTACGTAGGGAACAAATGTTGCAATCAGGACATGGTACTCTTAATGTCCCCACATATGGCGGGTGGGGGCATATAGATTTGCCTTCTTCCGTTCGTGCGTGCGTGGGTCAGTCCGCAAGTATTATGCGAACATGTGTCATTCAAACTCTCAAACTATTTTACCCGGAAATCATAGGGGAAATATTGTTATATGATGAAGTTGTGCACATGGGGTTTCGTTTGCAGCTGTAGATAGTAAATGGGAGTTTCGTTCCTCGCTGCAATTTGAAAAAACAAGTTATGGACCGTTAATTAGGAAAAAAATGGCATTTCTGGACTTCTGTCGCACAAAATTCGAAATAAATTGTATCTTAGAGTCACGAAAGCTTAGGGGAATGTCGCTAGGGTGATGAAGATGTGCATCTGAGTTTTGTGTCCCGCTGCACTTAGTAAAAACAAAGTTATGGCCCTTGACTTGTCAAAACTCTAAAACTAGTTCAGTCATTAAACGTAGGGTAATGTTGTTCACGTGATGAAGTTGTGCAATTTTGGTTATGTGTGCCACTGCACACAGTATTTCCAGAGTTATGACCCTTGAATAAGCAAAAATTGAAATTTCCTAACTTGTGTCATAACTAATTCATCAAGAGTCAAACAGGGATAACGTTTTACTCAAAACAACATGCCAATAAAGTGTCATTCTGTCTGCCTTGTCACAGTAATGGCAATTATGCATAATCAATGACGATTTTTTTTCCAGAACAAATCCGGCGGCAGTCGAACTGTGAGGCAGAGAAACCATGCATTAAGATATTGTGTGGTATAGTGTGACAGCATACTAATAAATGGGAAAGTGAGACTGCAAGACTGGGTAGAACTGCATGACTGGGTAGAGAAACTGCATGACTGGTTAGCGAGACTGCATGACTGCTGCTATCAATAGTACTTAACTGAAAGATGCCTTTTGGTTAAAGCCTGAACTGGTAGATGCCTTTTGGTTAAAGCTGTGTACAACACAACTTATATTGACAGTGTCCATGACGTTGTGGAATATTGGACATTTTCATGGATTGGTTTGCAATCAAAGTGAAGGAAATGTTCGTTACAAAAAACAACTGATGCACGACTACATCAAGTACATACCATGTTAAGTGGGTATTAAAATCGGTTGTGTGTTTGTCACAAAAAGCAAATGCTTATAAAAATAAACCTAGGTTAGCATGCTACTTTTCCATGAAACAAACATATATTGTATGCATGGCCTTTTATATCTTATTTTTTTATATTACAACATCATGGTATTAGTTTAATAATTATACATTTTATTGTACATATAAACATGTGTGTGTAATATTTTTAAAATATTTTATTATTATACATAATCATTTAATATCAGTTTTAAAATAAACATTAAAATGTAAACAGTTATTATATTTCCCAACAATTGAGTGATATATCAACTGCAAAGTAATTGATAATAATACACTAAGGTTCCGTGGAGTTTAGAATATGGGCCCAAACTGGAAACTAGATCATTTTGTCCTCCTTTACTGAAAGATGGGTGCATGAATCCATGCGTTATTCTACAACGTGAATTTGCTCCAGTGGCATTCCGTGTGTCCCTTTGCTGTGGGTCCCTTTTCTGGGAGGAGTTCTATTTCAGATTATGTTGACTGCTTCACCTCCCTGACAAGCTTTTTATCAAAGCATTCTCTTCCATTAGGGTCTGGAAATATAAACAATTATTAACATTCCAAAATGATTTGGTTCATAACGAACTAGTTTGCATCTATTATTTTATTGCTTTCAAAATAATGCCATAGTAAACAAACCACTTTTATTTCACTTTAATACAAAACTAAGCTTGATTGCAAATCACCTTAGACTAGTTTGAGAGAGAGAGATGAGTCATTGTTCACCGGAATGATATATGTCCACTTTTAATACTAGTGGTTTTAACTATGAAGGGAAATGAAGCCAATTAACCACTTGTTCTCTTCCTGTTCAACTGAATTTAATTTTGCAAGTTATGAGGCAAGTTTGAAGATTAACTATGAAATTTCAGGACCATTGACTGTAGACTTTGAAATTTATATGTTACACAGTGGTTTGAGGATCAATCTTTGGGTAATTTTGGATAAATAAAGGGCATGTTTTGTTTATGAAAATGCAGTGAAGTTATGATTTATGTGTCTGGTTGTATAAACATATGATTTGAGGTTTGTTCAAGAGTACTATTAAGGGCCTAAATGGCAAACCTATCTGCAAACCATTTTGGCCTCTTAAAAATTTGTATCATTTAACAGAGAGATCCACTACAGCGTCTTGAAAATCCAAACAAAATCTGTGTAAGTATTGCTTTATGCAGTAGGGTAATGATCCTGGAGCACAAACACATGGAAGCTCACCTGTTTAAAATCATGTGTGCAGTTGATGATCTTGTCCTTGGTCCTAAACAGGTGTTCTTCCCTCTTGCCGACCTTATGTACCATGAGCCTGTTCTGTGCCTCCAGCTCTGATAGCTGTCCCTGTAGCACCTTCAGCTTCTCCCGATTGAGGGCCGCAAGGTGGGCCACAGAGTCATTCCGTACATCACCGCAAGGTCGCCTACATGACACAAACACATGAGCAAATAATTGTTTTAAACTTCTAAATCTTAACAGTAACAGTCAGCAAGGATTTTGTTTTCTGCTACAAGTGATAACATTAGTTTTCCAGTAATGCACCAGTCAATTGCCCCTCAACCAACAAGGTCTGGGGGTATACCAGGAATAGCCAGAGAAATTGGCCGTGTTTTTATCTTCCAGGAGGCCACGCAGTGCCAGGTGAATGTGGTGGTCTTGTCTTGGCACCAAAAGTAGCGGGGAATGGGCCTTACTTAGGGGGCATTTGATTTTACCCGGGCTTGGCTGGACCGAAAGTCAAAGTCACCACTTTTCCCCAGACCTAGGGGGGCTGTGGTTACAATTGACTGGTGCATAATCATTTCAATGTAATATAACCCTTACAGAAAGACTTGTTTATACTCATTTTAACTTGATTGTGAAGACAGATGAAAGCTGATATGAACTCTGTGGAAACCAGTACCTTAATCACATGACCACTCTTGGTCCTTATTTTGTGTTTATATGAAAATTTGATGCAGTTAAGTTTTCTGAAATGTTGTTATGTTGAGAAAGGGTACTGTTATTGAGTGGCTGATCATGTCTCACCATGCTGTGTTGTGTGAGGGTGTGTGGTCTGCCAAGGTGTCAAGGTTGTTGAGAAGAGGCTCCACCTGCTCTTCCTCAAACATCTGCTCCAGCTCCGTCTGAAACATCCAATACCAGCCCACATTTAAATAATAGTCTTTATAAGGGACCCTTAAATAGTTATTAACGACATTACAAGTTCAACCATATCTGCTAACCCTGGTGTGACACAAGCGATCTGGCTGGTAACTGAAATGTGACAGAACAATCTGGCTGGTAATTGATATGTGACAAAATCTATCTGGATGGTTACTGATATGTGACAGAACAATCTGGCTGGGTTTTGATAAATGACAGAACAATCAAGTTTGCTTATCAAAGGCTAAATGTTGTTCAGGTTCCAAAGTTGACAAAAATCAATTATATAGTCAAATTCTGACAATTAACGGGCTATTACTCTGGCCTAACAACTGATTTGGTTCTTAATTAAACTCATCCAAGATATAATACTTAATTGACTTTTAGACAACAAGTTTGGTAATATGTATGTTGAATAAAAAAAAGAGAGGCCCTAACTGATAACATTACAACAGTACTAAAGTCGGTCTATGGACTTTGATAAAAACTCTTAGCCTGTATTAATAATGAATAATTATAAATAAGGTGATTATGTATCTTATTGGCTGTATGACATAAAGTTGTACACAATTGTCAACCGTCAAATAACACAATTGAATACAACTTTATTTACACCAGTCCTCGCCAATATGAAAGTATTTATAAATTGATAATGCAAAAGTGAATCAGAACGGATTACCTGAATATTGCCTTTCAGCTGTGAAACTGTGTCTTTTTCTAGTTGTTTTAAGATTTTGCTGTCCACATTATTCAATCTCTTTATCAACCTGTAAAGGAAAGATAAACATTAAACGAAAGATAAACATTATATAAGCTGCATTGCGCCATTTTGGACCTTCGGACATACACTTGCTTTTATTATTTTTTGAGTATTTGAATTTAATGGCATTTCAGGAAGTGAATTTCAGCTTATATTGCATAAGATACGTCTTTACAAGTGAGACTATGTATTGCGCATTTTGAATACTTAATCTGACATCACCACATGATGTCATAACCCAAATAAATAGTGGTCATCTACCGGTCATGCCCAACCTCAAAGTCAAGTTTCAGGACTGTAGGTCACAGCATTGTCAAGCTTTGGTCTACCGACTTATCGATCAAACTTCCCACATGTGCAAAGCAAGATACCGCTCTTCTTCGGAGGAAGGTATAACAATGATCACCATAATTCACAGTTCTGCTTTTCGGAACATCTAGTTGTTTTGAGTAGTTCTTGGATCTGATATGACTTGCTGGCTGATAAGAGTTGAAGAATGTCTTTGATTTTTATCAGTAATTGGTCATGTAATGCTTTGTATTTGAGAACAAGAATCTGTAAGTCCACTCTGTGAGTATCTGGTATACAATGCAGTTCTGTGGCAGCTGTAATGTGATCATAACGTGATATTCCCCTTATCTCTATCTTTTAATCATAATTGAACATGTATGTATGTGAACACCGTATGAAAAAATAGCATAAAAAGTAATTAGATGTGGCAAATTATATCGCGTAATTGTGTATGATTTTTAATATTACAAACTGTAATCCCGTAACAACATCCCACCTATTGGTGTTACACCTCGTCTACTGTGAAAGAAATTTTCCACGGTGAATCAAAACTCCTACATTTGAAGGGGAACTAGTCATTTCGTACCCTCCGATTTTTGGTCATTTCATACCCTTTAAATAGTCATTTCATACCCTTAAGTCATTTTGTACCCTGTTTTTTTTTTGGTTTTAGTCCTGAAATACAATGCTTATATGAATATATAGACGTATTGTATTATTACATATATGACTCTAATGTGTGATTTGTGTGTTTTAGTTTGATCAAAATTAGTTTTAAACAAGAGGCACATCAGTGCCTGTGCTCCACTGGCCAAAAGGTTCAAGCAAAGACCACCTAACGAACATTTTCGTCAAGTTTCATAGAAATACAATCATCAATTTTTGAGGAGAAGTTATTTAAAAATTTTTTTTACTTTAATAGCTCTGGCTGCCATGTTGTGCAGTGGACCGAAATGATTTGGGCAATTTGAGTAAAGGAGCACCAAACAAACATTTCTGTCAAGTTTTATCGAAAAAAGGTCATCAGTTTCGACGACAAGTCGTATAAAGTTTTTTTTTATTTTTTAGCTCTGGCAGCCATGGTGTGCAGTGGACTGGAACCATTTAACAAATTTTGGTTAATGACCACCCAAGGAACATTTCTGTCAAGTTTCATCAAAATCTGATCGTCGGTTAACATTTAATCTGAATAGATTATGAAGCAAATATCTAACCTGAACAAGAACTGACGAGATAGAATCGACTTGGTGTTTCACTTACACTTTTCGGCCATTTAAGTTACTAAAAATAGCTGTTTCATAAACTTTCAGAATGTCACTTAAACGAAAATTAATGTTCAGTCTATATATACTTTCCTATGTATAAATGTAAGGTTTTTAAATTGATCTTTTTGTGAGAACTTTATGCTTATATGTTTACTCATAAATTATTATTGTTTAAAAATTATTTAAAGATGCTATACGTGAAAAATTAAGACATTATTTTTTTTTCTATTAAAGGGAGGTAATTCAGTAGTAAAATGTAATCAAAGCTATTAAAGCATGGCATTTCTTTTCTAACCATGTTGATATTATTACAGTCTATTCAAGCAAGATGCCTTTTGTTTTTACATAGTACCCATAGGTTCTGAAAAACAAGGAGCACTATTCCCAACAGAAGGATGTCACTCCCTATCACTGCATGAGCATCATAATAAAGAAATGTTTACTCAAACTGCAAGCTGCTCAATTGAAATAGGTATTTACCTCAAGCATACAGTTTTATAATGTGGCAAAATAGTCGGACTACTAGATTGTCATTCGGACTAGTAAAATATGCCATTATGCTAGTCCAACTGGCTAGTAGGTTAAAATGTTTTTCGTGAAGACTGCGGACGAGAAGTCCTTAAAGGTTTTTCTATTTTTAACTCTCGCAGCCATGTTGTGCAGCGGACCGGAACCATTTGGGCAATTTTGGTTAAAGGGCATCCCAATGAACATTTATGTAAAGTTTCATCAAAATCTGATAATCGGTTTCTGAGAAGATGTAGTTTAACGTTTTTTTTTATTCTTAGCTCTGGTGCCCATGTTGTGCAGCAGACCAGAACTGTTTGGGCTATTTTGGTTAAGGACTATGATCATCGGTTTCTGAGGAGAAGTCGTTTAAAGGTTTTTCTATTTTTACCTCTGGGGGCCATCTTGTGCAGTGGACCGAAACCATTGAAGCAAATTTGATAAAGGACCATCCAAGGAACATTTCTGTTAAGTTTCATCAAAATCTGATCATCGGTTTCTGAGAAGATGTTCTTTAAAGGTTTTTCTATTTTTTTGCCCTGGCAGCTATGTTGTGCAGCGGACCGGAACCATTTGAGCAATTTTGGTTAAGGACCACCCAAGGAACAATTCTGTCAAGTTTCATCAAAATCTGCCTATCCGTTTCAGAGGAGATGTCGTTTAAAGATTTTGCTATTTTTAGCTGTGGCGGCCATATTGTGCAATAGACCAGAACCATTTGAGCAATTTTAATAAAGGACCACCCAAGGAACATTACTGTCAAGTTTCATCAAAATCTGCCGAACCGTTTCAGAGGAGATGTCGTTTAAAGATTTTGCTATTTTTAGCTCTGGCGGCCATATTGTGCAATGGACCGGAACCATTTGAGCAATTTTGGTAAAGGACCACCAAAGGAACATTCCTGTGAAGTTTTGTCAAAATCCGCTTATCAGTTTCAGAGGAGATGTCGTTTAAAGTAAAAGTTTACCCACGCACGCACGCACTCACGACGGACAATCTGTGACGACATAAGCTCCATGGCCTTCGGCCAGTGGAGCTAAAAAACTAGTCATCTTCCAATGAAAGTAGAACTAACTTTGGAACTACAGAGAAATTTTCATTCATGCTTACATTCATCATAAAATTCCATAAATGTAATTCCTCGATTTTCGCTCATGTCTTTACTACCAATTTGATATTATTACTGATACTGCTTTATGAAAAAAAGTTATTATCTCAGAATGTGGTTATTTCGTCAGTTAATTGTAACAATTAATTGCAATTCAATAAAGGTGTTATTTTTTTTTAAAGAATTTCACACGTCTTGAGATATAAGAATTAACGGCACTTAAAGTATGGCAAATAAGCACATATTTTCATAATTATTTTGATCATTTCAACAGTAATATCACATTTTGCCAGTCATAGTGAAAAACTAAAAAAAACAAAGTATTTGCATAAATAAGGGAGCAAAAGAAACACATGTATAATCACTTATTTCAAAGCAACAATGACTTCCATAACAATTTACCTGTGTATCGTATGTACAAAACGTGTTCTCAACCACAACCAGGCTGTAGAATTTGATGTATGTATAAGCTGGCAGCATAGAGGATGTGACAATACAGGTATACTAGCAATGATGACTATTACAAGGGATCAAATTTAACTTTTTGCCACTAGCATTTTTTTGCTAGTGCCATTTTTTTCAACTAGCAAAATGGTGTTTTCAACTAGCATTTATTTAAAGGCTGTTTTACTTGCTGTAAGTTGCCAAATTAATAAGTTGTTTTGTTCTTGCATTATGTACAACTCTTTACCAAGTAAACTGAGATAAGAATAAACTATAAACCTTTACATTTTGTTATTAATTCATACAAAGACTAAGTCATATACCCAGCTGTGCTAACTAAGCTTCCGGTTACTCAAAGCCTTGCATCACTAGTAGTTAGTGACTACACTCCTCCCCACCTAAGAATATACTTTCAAAAAGTAAAGTGGGGAGGAGAGTTACAGTCTTTATTAGCAATTCAAGGCTTCTGAGTAGCCATGTGCCTGGCAAGTCCAGTTGGGTATAGGACCAGACTTGCAAGCAGGGGTTCATAGGTTCAAATCCGTCACAGAGTAGATGTTTTTCTCTTGAAAATTACTACGTAGATTAACATTTTTTGATGGTTATGTATTTTGCACAATTGGCCAAAGCATGGAGGATCTAGTATTATCACTCCTCATTCTGACAAAAATATTGCTATCATTCTCTTTTGTTTTATACAAGTTTTATGCTCAGCTTCATTTTCTATTTTTTGATGGTTCTAACAGATGCCATGGAATCGGACAGGGACATTTTGGTTTTGCGACAAAGTACTGATGATGGATGCTTTTCGCCAGATTCGGACGTCTTGGGAGCCTTTGCGTCAATCTGCGTCGACATCAGCCTTTTTACCTTCTACAGGCCCTTTGATTGCGTGAATAAACTGGCTATTTTCCTCTCCATTTTTGGCATTTGCAAGTCACAAACCAGACGAAAACAGTTATCTTCAATGCTCTTACTTTAATATCTGATAATAACATTTGAGTACAGTGGTATGTCTGTCCATACACGGTCACATGATTATCGAAAACAATTCTCTTCGAGGCGCTTACTTAAATATCCGATAATAACATTTGTATACAGCGGCAAGCGTCCATACACGGTAACATGATTATCTATTATAAACTTCCGGAAAGGAAATTTAAAGCGCAAACAGTTTGAGCTAATTCGTCAATTATATATGCGGTCGCATAAACTTTCTAGTGCCAGGATTTTCTACTTGCATTTTTCGATATTTTCTCGCATTTTGCAAGTTAGCGGCCATTAAATTTGATCCCTGATTACTTCCATTTATGAGGTGATAAGAATTTACTAACTAAAATATTGCAATTCTTGAGATAAATGAGGTAGGTCAACAATCAGGCTGGGTCGACGACCGATAAGGAGCTGTATTTTCCTAACGTATGTATAAAATTACTGTTTTAATATATGCTTGACAGTTGAAATGAAATAAATAATAATGTATTTGATCGAGCTGTTTGTTACTATTGTCACTTTAAAAAGAAAATTATCATGTCAGAAGAAATATAACAAGTGACAAAACTTACCAGGAATACTCAAAGAACTTCACACGTCTTGATTATTTTAAACCAGCCCGTCTGATCAATTAAAGTTGTCTCGCCTCAATTAGCACCTCATTAAAGAATCTACTAATAAAATCAGAAGTCTAAAGAGCGTATAGATTCATTTTTTTTCATATACAGTATTAGTCTAAATAATAGACGTGTTATACAGGATTCTTCCAATCCCTAACGTCTAAACGGGAATGTGCAAAAAATGGGGGTGTTTTAAAAAAATTGAAATTGTTTTAAGTGAAGCGTTTTATGGTTGAAATTGATCATAAAGAGTTATATTCATATTTAACCATGTAAGTGAAATGTTATTTTGCACTAAACAAGCATTCAATGCATTAAAACAAGCTGTTTACCTTTCCAATAAAACGAAAGTTGACTGACACAGGCAACAATTATGCGAAGTGGAACAACTCGATACAATCGTAATAACTCAGCCTCCTCTGACAAAACTTCGAGATAGACCTCATTATACAATCGTAACAACTCGGCCATGGCCGAAATATTCCGAGCGATTTAAAACTGTGCCCTAAAGCCTTGCAGGTGCCCTTCATGTATATATCGTTGCTTTGACAGAAAGAAATGAAGAAAAGCCATCAAACTCATAATTATAAGTTTGATATTTATTTTTTGTGTACGGAACTAATATAAAATAACATTATCTGGTAATATTTCTTTTTTTTATGATATTTTATAGACACTTTATGCTTTAACCCGGAATCCTGATTGGAACAACTACCCACTTTTGATACTAAACAATTTGTACGTGAAGGATTTGCCATATCAAAAATCTAAAAAAAATCCGTCAACGTACAATTATTTGGACTAATACAGTATATGTTAACTAATTGAGTCTATAATCACTCCATTATAAATAGTTTTTCATATGAAAAATAACTTTAAATATAAATTAAATATAGGGCACGAAATGACTATAGGTCGGGTACGAAATGACTATCTAAAGGGTACGAAATGACCAAAAATCACGGTTCACGAAATGGTCTGGGTACGAAATAACTATAAACCCAGTTGAAGTAAATTACAATAGGTACCTCAAGTTATTCGTGTAAGACGATATTGTTTTGCTCATGACGTCTCGCAATGCCTTCATTCGTTTTCCAGGTTTTATTTCGTTTTCAAGTGATGATGTTTCCATTTTATTAGATATTTCCGTGTTGTTTGGGTCATCGGCCATCTTGAATCTCCCGCTCTGTATATTTTAACGAATTTACTTGGCGTAATCGCTTACTAAATCTCGTACTTACACGACTTAAACGACGTTATCGATAAAATACATGGTGAGACCCGTACATAAATGTATCAAGGAAGGTCAATAATTAGCACTGGTCTACCATCATGAAAACTTTGATCATTTGAAAGGAACAAATAAACATTCACTTTGATAAAGGTACGTGTCTTGTTGCTTTAGCAAATGTTACATTTTAGAACACGATTGCTTTTCAGGAATGCTGTCTGTACTGCATTAAAAAGGCTGATAATTTCATTTTCAAAGCAGTTCTTATCTAAATTCCATGAGATTTTGACGGGGATGAGTTACGGCTCTATGATGGAACCAGGGATAATGCATTCAAAATATTAAACACAATACATATCCAGAACTGAGGAGAGGAGGTCGCTTGTGGGTCCGAGGGTTGTAAACTCATTGAATTCCATTGCCAAGCATCTACACCTTTTGAAAATCATTTATATGATGACGCCAAATCCACAGGCGTCTCATTGTTTGTGTCTAAAATGTTAATTAATATCATTTTGGGTACATATAATGAGGTAAACAACACATCTGAAGATATTTAATGCCTTTGATATACAAGAAAGATTCAAGGTATGTAACTCAAATTTACCAGATCCGTCATGGTAGAATCCAGTTTTTTAATAAATATAGAAACAATCCATTTTTAACTAGGTGCCATGAGCAGCGGAATCGATTCCCTTTAAAATGGTATGCGACATGTTGGTATAACTGTATTGTCTTTAGACGAACAATTCAAATTCAATGTCCCATTTTCGTCTTTTTCGGCAGTCGGAAACTGCTATCATCTGAGCGATTGCCAGTCAGGAAAATGGCCGCTTCATACGAAATTTTAAAGTGAATTTAAATTTGGAGACTCCCGTGCCGTAGCTGCACTGAGGCACACCGAGGGGCATATAACAATTTCTGTTGCTCTAAAAATAACTCTTTTCGACTTACTTCATTTGCCTCAATGTACACAAACCATCGACCAAAGATATTCCAGAATGCAGGAAATCGCTTCTTACAAAAAAAATAATATATTCCGGGGGAGGGAGAGGGGGGGGGGCATGCCCCTGGACCCCCCTAGACCGTTCTGCCTCGGTGTTTTTTTAAGTCTGGCTTACGGCACTGGACTCGGTTATGGTTGTTCCGATGATCAAATCATACGATTCAACGGTCTTTTTGAGGTCATGTTTTCGGAATGGAATTGTATCACCTATACACAAGCATAAAATCACTTAAATGTTTCTGTGTGTAGTGCTGTTTACACGTGCTATTTTCAGATTGGAATGTACTGTTTTGGCCAAATCCAAATATACTCAAATATTTGATGAGCTACGGTTCCATCCAATCGATTTCAATTGCAGAGCCTTTCAATTCAGTCGATTTGGAGACGTCTTCAATCGAATGAGCTAGTCGTATCTCGGCTTAATATATTACCTATACAATATAATGACAGATCTACTTTAAACAGAGAGTTCGGATCAAAATGACCCTTCTTAGACGTATTGTAGTAATATACATGGACTAGGAAAGCAATCGTCGCATTTTAATCGTTATTTTAGTGTGCCATAAATTTACCAGATTTGGGATGGATGTACCTAGGTTCTAAAAATGTGCAGAATGAACCAGTAAGCATTTCCTTAGAGTTGCCGATTTATCTCCAAAACTGGCTACGTGCACTCGGAAAACAATTACAATACTGCCATTGACTAAAACAATGCATTGGATAAGGTTTGCACGAAAAAGAATGTTTTTAAATCGTAGTTTTCAAGAATAAAATGCATTTAGTGAGTCGGTAAGCCTAGTAAAAACATGCATTGTTTCACGAGATATTTTAATACAGACATAACTTTCATCCAAAACAAGCGTCATCGTAAACAAGCAATGGCTCTTCATTCGGTGCGCATGGTCTGTAATAAAATATATCGGTGAAACATATAGTGTTAATACTCACCGAATCGAGGACGTTTTTAGCCAAAACAATGAGCCAGGAAACCTGGACGCACCTGACGTCACTGCCCTTGTTATATACAATTGAAGCTGTTGTATGTTTTGTACACAAACCATAACTATGTTGACTGTCTGATTTTGTTTTTAAATTAATGAGAGGGTTAGGGAGGGACTGGAGAAGAGGTAGTGCTACTGTCCCCGGAAAGCTCCGCCATGACAGTTTCATTGCCCCTAACCTTGCCCATCTTAGCGGCCAGATCATAACATTGATGATAATAAATTAAGTATGTTAACTTTGAAAAATGTATGATAGACTTTATCTTGGTAATAATGTATTTATATTCATGAGTCTGCTACGTCCCTGTGATATAAATGTGTCGGAACTAGTCATGAACGATTCACTATACTATTTAAACCGGACTTTGCTTTGTGTACATGTACGCGTGCTAAATGACCACTTGACATTATTTCTGGATGATCTATTTAACAGTAAGAGGCCTCTTTAACTTTCAAGAATGAAGATACCGGGCGCAGTTGCCATAGTAACGGGCGGTTCCCGTGGGCTTGGTCGAGCATTCTCTGTGGAGTTGCTGAAGCGAGGCGCCAGGGTGAGACCTTTAAAGTATAACTTATAAACGTGTACAAGCATGTCAAGTTATAGCGCACTTTGTTATATATTAGTTTGTGGGTTCAATAAGAAACAGTCGATGTACAATTATGTACAGTTTATTTATATTGTATATAGTGAATATCTAGGCAAAAGCACCACAGCATGCACGGGCAGTGTATATATTCATAGCTTATCATGTGATATCAAGTTACAACGGCTATGTTTAAACAAGGTATACAACATGCTTCAGTATCGCTCCGTTTGCACTGAGTATAGTTCGTGTGATGTTGCGCCTATAGCATAATTATGCGCACAAACAAGCACTGAATGGGCCAATTTTTCAAAAAAACTGTCAACGACATCGTTGTTTACTTTTTAAAGGTGAAATGGTATATGATAGCCTGTATATATTTTTCAATAAAACAATTACAGCTTAAACATTCACGGTCCCAAATTTTGTTAGGCAAGTGAACTCCCAGAGCAATATAGATTTGACAGTTAACGACGATGACATTGACAACGTTGGTAACAATTATTAGCATTTTTCTGAACAAACAGCCCCCCGTTACAAGACATCTTGCCAATTGTTATTATCATACACTAATAGTATCTGCTGTCCCCAGGTGTGTGTTGCGGACATCAATGAGACGGAATATAGATTTGAAAGTTAACGACGATGACTTTTACAACGTTGGAAACAAATATAAGCATTGTTCTGAACGACCGGACCATAATAATGCATTAAACAATGGAACGTTTAATAGTTTTCAAGCGAACTTCCTGTAGCATTGTACAGTAGAACTAAAAGCGAGCCCCGTTACAAGCATCCTTTCAATTGTTATTATCCTGCACTGATAATATCTGCTGTCCCCAGGTGTGTGTTGCGGACATCAACGAGGCGGAGGGCCGTCAGACGGAGGCGGCACTGCAGCGACAATACGGGGCGGACAAGGCGCTCTTTGTTAAATGTGACGTAACAAAGGATAACGACATGAAAGGTGAACGTTTTACCTCGTTATATGAGAGTAAACAGTGGTTTATGTTCACACTATGATATGAAAACTTCTTTCCACTGTGTCTGTACATATCGAGGTCCCCATATCCCGTTCCGATGTTTTACATCATCCAATGCAATGTGTGAAACTCTTTGCAGTCGCAAAATGATACGTGAAAGGGTCAAATAATGGCCCTTATACCGTTCCATTCTGTTAGGGTGCATTCTCAATTATTTTGTCTTCCAAAATCTTTCTCATGTGTAAAGTTTCTGGAAGGTCAAACAATGCATACTTATCATGATTGCTTGGTGCTAAAAGCCGGTACCCGGTATCGATATTGGGAAAAGCGGGTATCACTATCTATGATACCAGATTGTCTTGATACCGGGGTTTTCACATTGATGCGTTATTCTTTGTTATTTCTGTTTTTAAATTCAAAGATACATATGTATATATATTTTTTAAACAAATTAAATTCTGTTTTGGTATTATTTTGCACTCCGTTAAAACAGTTATTGCTTTATAACTCACACTATTTAACAAACCAGGTAAAATAGAACAATAAAGCATACCGCCAACATCAGAAATCTTTATCCGATAACGATACCTTCAATAGGCGATAAAAAAGCGGGTCATGCCACAATGAGATTAGTCATCTGTTAACATTCCGGTAGCACTTAATCCGGTATCGACAAGTGGTACCGGGTACCGTGCGATATCGGGTACCGGCTTTAAGCACCACCCATCATGATTTCTTTCAATCTCTTGGCGTTGTTTATACAAATATCACTGCAGATCTGTGGCGGGTGGCGGTGGAACGCTTCACGACGGTCGACCTGATGGTGAACAACGCCGGCATCATGAACGAAACTCTCGTGGAGGAGACTGTGCAGATCAACCTGGTGAGATACTCGCAGCCTTTACCAACGCTTCCTATAACTAAAGTTATCCACATACTATGCTCAACCGTCGCGTGCAATATGCCGTAGTACATGAAATGCTATGTTCATATGCCGAGGATCGAACACACGACCTCTCGCTCCGTGCGGACACAACAGGGTCGCTATAACAACACGCTAAATTTCGAGACCATCCAAGTGCCGCTATATGCATATCAAATATCCAGTTACACATGTTCTTGCTCTTGATTTATTGACAAACATAAAATCACACTAGAAAGAAGAAATGGAAAAAATACTGCAGAAGTTATACATTGCGAGAGGCCTATTTGTGTGTTTCTTTTGGTGTCAGATGGGAGCCATGCGGGGCTCGATGATGGCGTTCGAACACATGCGGAAGGACCGGGGAGGGAAGGGCGGAGTCATCATCAACGTCGCTTCCACCGCAGGTATGCCTCTCCGCCTGTGGGCGGTTTAGTTAAACAGTCATGTGTTGCAAGTTTAACGCATATGAATTATATACGCGGCACCCTAGTAAATAAATCAGAATGTCGTATTAGTAATATGATCGTTTGTAAGTGAAAAGGCAACAGATATAATTTGATATTTCAAGCATAACTAATCAAAACATTTCAACACACGAGTTGTGAGTGTTATTGTAACTTGTTTCAGGGTTGTTCCCTGTGTTCTTCATGCCCACGTATGCGGCCTCCAAGTACGCCCTCGTCGGATTTACTCGCAGCTGGGCCGTGAGTTATCGTTCCTTTATACAAAAAAAAACGTTCATATGTACACATATGCAATATGTACGCCATAGTTGAAACACTATTATAAACCAGCTATATCGGTGGTAACGAATAATAGAAATTCGGACTGTAGATATGGCCAATCATCTTAGCAATATGACTCCAGCATTCAGAAATACTTAAATGTATCATAGAAGTTTACTTCCTTTACTTATATAATATAAATTTTGCTCTGTTAAAGCCAACTCAATTATCATTTTGTGTTTGTAGTCGAACCCGTGCCAGGCGAGGTTTGGTGTGAGCTGGGCGGTCCTGTGCCCCGCCTTCACCGACACGAGCATGCTGTCCTTGGCCATTGATGGCTCCGACCCGCCCCTCGTCACCTACCAAGAGAACAAGGAGATGGTTGTCACCACGGTCAAGTCAATAGGCATCAACAGGTACTCGGCGTTACATGTTCATGCAGTTACTAGTTAGACGGGTCAAAAACATACCTTAGATTACGAAAACAACAGTCACTTTATATTCATATATATTTAAATAAAACTGTTCTCAATCCAAGCAGATGAATTAACCCTACAGGAACACGTTTGAACTCGTTGGATCTTGTTCACAAAGTTTTCCATTCTGTCTACAGCGTGGATGACGTGTCCCGTGCGTTCGTTGAGCTGGTAGAGAAAGACGATAACAACGGAGCCGTCGTCACAGTCGAGAAGAAGATGGGCGGAGCCGTCTACCGCTTCGTTAAAAATCCAAACCGTCTCTGACACCACCGCGTATACTTAAAAGTCGACGTTTTACCCAACCCTATCTAACGTACTTCGACCTGAATTCCGTCTCAAAGAACTTACATACCTAGACCGACGTCAACCAAACATCTTCGCACACTGAACTTATTAAATGACAATGTGCCATAATATTACTAGATCTTATTTAAATCATTTTCGGCTTGGTTTTATTTGGATCTTGCTTTCATTTACTGTCTGTTGCGTTGACAATACTTTAAAATTACATTCGTGTGTGTCGACATACGTTTTGACCCTAGCATGAGAACCAACATTACCCATGTTGTTGTGTCAGTGCATAATATAATTATTATATATTTATGTAAATTGTTCAATTGTTGACGGGTTTGTACAAATTAAAATTCAGTAGGTATATATTATATGTATAAAAGCTGTTTGTTTAGACTTTTATTTTTAAAATAAATTATTTTTACACTGTTTGCTTTTGACAATACTCCATTGATGTCCTCCGAGTAATGCATCGGCCTTCTTAAACAAAAACCCAGGCTGAAATGAAGACAATATGAAACCTTGTTTCGTAATCCCATTTGATAATTTATGTAGATATATTTATTTCGGCAATGAGTGCATAACATGGACAATGAAAACAACATGTACAGTAAAAATAAAAATAATACATGTAAATATGAATAGTCAATGCCCTGCACACCAGCAATAAGGATTACTCAAAAAGGGTCACAGAGAACCCTTTTTCCATTGAGGTCCTTAATGTCGGTGGCATGACATAGAGAGGCATTTTTAACTTAACAATAAAAATAATTAAAACCACACACATATATATTCATATCGCTTTAAATTAGTAGATTTTTTGTATTTTATTACACGTATAACATAACTTACAAAGCAAATCACAGAGTTTAGAAAAATATCACAATATAATGCTGACTTGCACAATTAATAAGATTTTAAAAGTTATCATAAGAGTTACATAATAAGATTAAATACAATTATGCACTTACTGAAATTGTCTTAAAACAAAACCACAAATTTAAATCCTCCATCGATTTACTTGTGAAATATTATTTTTTAATAAAAAAAATCACATACACACACTATTTAAAAATGAACATATCATAATACTAAATTATCAAGCATGTGACGCTTAACAGCAACCTTAAAATTCACTATATGAACAATTTGGGAGATATACTTGCAGGCAATTTGTTCCAAAGGCTACAACCTAAGTAACAGAATGACTTTAATCCAAAACCTTTAACCTTTGGAACACCGTAGGCACCTTTTTCTCTAAGTCTTGCACTAAAGGAGTGAATTTTGTCTTGGAATGACCCAATATCTCAAGTGATGAGTGTACCATAGTGGCCTATGTTGGCCTTATATTTGTGTAATTAATTAATGTAATATTGAAATTAATTATGTATGTTATATTTGATTGATAATTATTATATGTTATGGTATTCAAACGTCTCGGCTGTGTTTTCATGTAAATATCTATGAAGTATAAAATACGACAATATTAGTCAAATACAGGAATGTTTACATTTGGCTCTTATTCAAATCATAAGTCTAAAATGCTAAGGACAGAGTTTCTGATGCAATTGTACAACGTGACTTCGTAGGTAAACACCACGTGTTTAGTTATGAAGAGTTGACCGGTTATTGTGAGTATCTCAAGTTTCGTGAAGAATTTTGAAGGCTAAATTGATTTCTTGACATCAAACTATATACGCTTTGTCTTCAAAATATGAATAAAGAAGCTATGTTTTAGAGGTCAAAGATGTCACGGAGAGAGTGAGCGACGCTCACAAACCCCTGAAGATCGGATCGTCACGCATGACTGGTTTGATTTACCGTTAATGGAAATGCCCAATTAACTAACCACTCGCTTGATCTCTCAAACTATATATATATATATACGAACCTTCCCAAAAGGGATTACGCATTAACAGTTATGGAGTCGGCTAGCGATCCTGATGAAACTGACCCGAAGCGCTTAATAAATGCAAGCATACTCCGTATCAAAAAAGAAATGATTAATGAAAGTAAAATGAACTCGAGCCTCGGCGACGATGACTACGACTACGACGAAGTATGCAACAACGAAGTCGAATCATCACAGCCCTCTATTCTGCCACAACGCTTCTACCAGAAACTAGATAATAACTTGTCTAATCTACCTAAAGAATCATATGTAGATGAATTAATGACGATTTGCAAACAAAACTTCAAACTATCAAAATAAATGCCTATCGCGAGAGACTCGCTGAGAGGACCCGTGGAACTCCATGGTGTCCCGAAACAAGACTTGTTAACAGGAAAAATTCGTCCGCTGCAAGCAAAGAAAAAAAATGTGCTAACGATTGTCACGTTATTCAATCATTCATTGATGGCAAACGGTCACGTGAAATAAATGACGTTTTTACATGTCCATCGACAGTGACTCAGGAGGCCGAAGTAATCGAATGTGACACTGAAAATGACTTTATTAAACCAGATATTTATGCAGTTTTGTTCAGTATCCAGTCGAGTGTCGAAGACATAACGCGCAAACAAACTGAAGATTCCGTCATAATTCAGCAGACGTACACAGACGTCTGCAATATAGCGATAGCATTCCGCCGGTTTCAAGGAACTTTAAACAGCATTCTTGCCTCTCTGCATTCGGCCGGAAGTGCAATGGTAACTAAACTCCAAAGTGATATGGACAAGCTTGAGTCAGCAGTCACAACTATAAACAAGCGATTCGTTGGCAAATCAAGGTAACGCATACAAACGTCAATATACCGAAAAAGGATCAGCCAATGATGTACAGCGAGGTCGTTAGTTCTCCATCTCCCGTGCGAATTTCAAACGACTCAAATGCTAAAGCTCAAAACCATATGCAAACGCATATTACAGCTCCCAGCATGGAAACGATTTCTACCGAACAAATAAAAACGAATGCCGATAGCAATGCAAACCCAACCCATATCGCTCCAAAAGAGCATACCACCTTGCAATCTACTTCTTACGCTGCAACGGGAAATAACAGAAACACTGCCAATTCTTGCTCAAAACAAAGCCTAAGGTCTGAAAATCGAAGCGAGGAAAGTAGAACAAACTTCACAAAACATCCTACACCGGAACCAAGCGATACAACTCCCCACCCGAACAATCGATTCATCGCCGTGAAACACCGCCAGACTAGATCATACTTCTTGGGGAATATTGACCCAGACGTCGTCGAACATGATATCCATGATTACATGACAGATATGAAAGTTCGAGTGAAACGTCTTACACTATTTCGTGGACGTCATGGTTCATCCGCACGACTAAACATATATCCGGAAGACGAAGAAACAGTTGAAGATAACTCATTTTGGCCCGAAAATGTAACGTGGCGTCGGTGGGTCAGCAAACAAGAGTGGGAGCGCGAACGGGAGGAGTCACGTCAGCGACGTCGTGACCACCTAAGGCACCAGCCATACCGGCATTACCACCGATATACGATGACTCCTACAACAAACGACAACACAGAGTCGAAGACACCAGCTCACATGACAACGACAGGAACAGCCCATGGTACTCTGATAGAGACGACTACCACGATATTGATGAGTTGGACCCATCGAGGGACTAACAATTATATTTAGTGATGCAAAATACTGACAAGATCCAGTCTTACAAGCATCATTTTATAATGCCATACTCTTTTTGGACTCATTTTGTTATTGTTTTCATCGTACCTATGTCACTTAATATTTTAGTATGGAATGTTAGAGGTATCATGTCATCAGCATACTCTCTCTCTAAGTTACTCGATGACAATACGATTGATATCGCCCTTCTTACTGAGCATAATTTGTTACCTCACTCAGCCCATTTTTTGGATAGTGTTCATCCGAATTATACCTCATATTACACTATTGATGAATCGCTGGGACACTTTAATTTCTTAAAATGTGGTAAGGGAGGGACAGCAATTATGATTAAGAACACTATTGGTTGTAAAATAAGTAAAATCACAGCCATAGATAATGATAGAATATCAGCGGTCGATTTATTTCTCACAAAAAGGTTCCGACGTATCTTTTCTGCATATACATGCCGTCTTGTAGCGACATTGAACTATTTAAGGAAACCCTTAAAGACGTCTGTGCTCTCTTAACTTCTACTCCCGGATCGGAAATGTAATATTGGCCGGGGATTTCAATGCGCAAATAAACTCTCAATTCGGCCCACAGTCATCCACCCCAAAATCCCGTATTTTTACAGAGTTTGTAGCTAAACACCAACTTACGTCGCTGAAAGAGCACATAGGAAATACCAACAAATATACTGTCCACCCGACGAAGTCGACAATAGATCATGTCTTAGTCCATAACTCATCATTAGATATGTTTCACTCATTCTCGGTTATACCTGAAAGAGACATACTTACCTCAGATCATGCCCCAATATTATTTTCTATAAACCTTGACCTAGGGAGAAATGCACAACCCACAGTGCATAGAACATATCGAACTACCAAACCCAACTAAGTAGCGAATTAAATAGCTTTGCAATGCTTTAAAACAGGCCGCCTCACAACTTCCTGTAAGTAAGTTTAACCGAAAAGCCAAACCGTATTGGACGGAAGAGGTCAAAGCGGCGCATGCGCAGGCCCGGCGCGCTCGGCATATATGGTTAGTTCAAGGCAGAACCCCCAGTACAATGTCAGACTCATTCATAAACTATAAACAAGCCAAACGCACTTTCAGGAGAATACAGCGGAATTGTCGCGAGTCCCATGAAAACCAATAATATGACGAACTTAATAGAACAGCTGAAGTAGACTATCGAATGTTATGGAAGTTGTTAAAACGAAACAGCAAACGATCTTTTGAGACTTGCTCTGAGTTGAAAATAGACGACACGAGTTATAAAGATGACAGAGTGACTGACGGATTTAAAAACCACTATTCAAAAGTTTTTAGTCACCCAAACGAGCATGACATCCTATCAGAAGATGATTTGTTCGAACTTCAGTGTTATCTTACATGTAAAACAACTAACAACACCGTCACCCCAATTAGCTAAGATGAGGTTAACAAAATAATCAAATCCCTCGCGAAGAGAAAAAGCCCTGGTCTTGATGGTATAATGAATGAACATGTCATATTTGGCGGACTTGCTGTTACAAAAGCGCTCACACTACTATTCAATTTAGATTGGAAAACCAGCGTTATCATCCCTGTATGTAAAGGTAAAGGAAAAGACAAACGTGACCTTTCAAGCTACAGACCTATATCATTACTCCCTTGTTTTTGCAAAATTTTCGAAAAGGTTATGGCCGAACGGATCAACTCTCATGTGTCGTCAGCAAGTAACACCTTCCCAAGCCTACAACAAAACGGATTCCAAAAGGGTCTCAGTTGTGTGACCACATCCTTTAATCTCGAAGAAACAATTTTCTATGCTATAGACAAAGGTAGCAACGCATATGTTGCATGTCTTGATCAGAAAGCCGCCTTGGACACAGTGAGGCACTCTGCATTAATCCTCAAATTAGGTCGACTTGGCCTTAAAGGTAAACTACTAAGGGCCATCAAGTCCTCTTATGAATCCCTAAATGCACCGTACGTGTTTGTCGAGACCTAATGTCAGATACCTTCGACGTAGTCCGCGGCGTGCGTCAAGGGGGAGTCTTGTCCAGTTTTTACTATCTCGTTTATCTCGATAGCCTATTACAAAACTTCGAGATAAGTAAGAATGACTCTCGGCTTATGTCTGTTAATTGCGGCAGCCCAACATTTGCCGACGACATCTCTCCCATCTCGTTATCTCCGTATAAGCTGCAATGCATGGTGGATATTGTGTATAGTTACTGTAAACGTTGGCACGTTGATATCAATGTCGATAAATCTAACGTAGTCGTATTTACTCAAGCCCGCCGAGTCCCACAAGTATACATCACCTATGGGGACCAAGAAATAAAACAGGTTACATCAATAACGCACCTAGGCATTTCCCAAGAGGGCAGCCTTAAAATACGTACACGCATTTCAGAACGCTTACAGAAAGCTAGAAATGCTTTTTTTAATGGTGGGTCAGGGTGTCCACCATCTCGGTGTGAACCCCTTAGTATCCACAAGTCTTTACAAAAAAATTGTAATTCCCATTGCTCTCTACGGCTCCGAACTCTGAAACTCAATGACTAACGTTGACACCTTAGCTATCAACCGTCTCCAACACTTCGTAGCCAAAAAGATACAAGGACTGCCTATCTGTACCAGATCGGATATGTCGGAATCTATTCTAGGATTAAATAAGTTATATACCTACGTCGAAAAAAGACAACTGATGTTCTTACACAAGTTGTTAATGCTTCCAAACAAATGTATAAGCAAACAAATTTTTGTGAGAAAATATATTTCTTACATTCTTGATAACAACTCAATCAAACGAGGATTTATACCAGATATATGTAAGCTGCTGACCAAATACAACATGCAATTTGTGCTAAATAGCTACTTCTCCGTAGAAAGAGCCACCCCAGATAAACAAACTTGGAAACGCATGGTTAACAATGCTGTTATACTTAAATGCAAGTTATGCTGGGATATCCGTACTTCCAATGATTGCGATTTTATGTTATATCGTATTCTTCATCCATGTTTACAACCTGCTATTATGTATACTATTTCAAGAAAAAGTAGTTTTCGTCACACAGCAAGGATTAGCAAAATTGTGGTGCAGACCGTCGATTTTACGAAACAGACATTGTGCTAAGTGTAACTTAACCTTTCAAGAAGAGCTTGTACATATACTAAGCGAGTGTTACCACACATTGGCAATTAGAGAAGACTTTACTACCCAAATGAATACTATTTTGAATGGACATGACTATGAAAGCTTAAATAACTGAGAACAAATACAATGGACTCTGCTACTTCTCGGAGCACCTTTAGAACCTTTTATAGACACGGACAACAACGCTCTACTTCTGCAATGTTCATACAATTATACATTACGATGTATACGTGCATACTTTGACTACAGTTTGCTGAAGCGACATTTAATAGCGCTTATCATAATAACCGTAGCTTGGTTGCTAATCAACTACCGATTATAACCATAATCATAATCACGTTTACCTCAACTTATCTACGTACACAGTTAAACCGAACAGTATAGAAACATGTTCCGTAAAAGCCTCTTGTTCTGTTTCGTTAGGGTGATTACACAGCAATACTTGCATACAATGCATGCATCGTTTTCTTATACATTCCTGTTATTACACTCATCACAGCTATGTTTATAATCTCTAATTAAATCGCTAGCTCAAATAACAATGTGGACCCGTTATAAGATGAAAAAATAGAATACAAAACCTAAAAACAAAAGCATCCAATGTACATATGTGTAACTAAATGTATACATATTATATATAATTATGTTAGATACGTTTTCCTTGTTTATTGTGTTAACTTGTTCTATATTGCTCAATGTTAGAGCACATTACACGTTATATATAGCTTTATTAGCTATAATCTATTAAAAGTAACTTGATTGTCATTTTGTACAAACAAAGTTAGAAGCTGAAATATCTGTTCTCCTAGCTGAAATGTCGGCTGACATTAATGATTTGTATATAAACTGAGTGTTCCAGAGCAGAGAAGAGTTGAAATGCTGTTTTAAGAAGTATTCTATTAAAAATATTTATCTTGGACTTGGAGTTTGATGTTGCGTATTTAAGATCACCCCGTTACATGATGTTTCCATTTTATTAGATAGTTCCGTGTTGTTTGGGTCATTGTCGGCCACCGTCTCCTAGTGGTTAAGGCAGCCGCCTACGGAGCGGGAGGTCGTGGGTTCGATCCCTGGCCGCGTCATACCGAAATACGTTAAAAGTTGGTACAAGTAGCTCCCTTGCCTGGCACACGGCATTTAAAGGGCAGTGTTTGGAAAAATGGTGTACTCAGTACTGGTTTAACCCAGGAATGTTGTACCCCGTGTATCGGTGCTTTACACAGAGCACGTAAAAGAATCAAGGGGTCTCTTCGAAAAAGAGCTAGGGTATCGCACCGGATTTCTTTGTATCCCACCACTGTCTCTTCCGCGTGCCGTCCCTTCGGCAAAAACAAAAGACCCCGTTGGAAATAGGTGCTTGCACTTTCACGGGTTATCCTTGACCTGGTGAGACCCGTACATTAATGTATCAAGGAAGGTCAATAATTAGCACCGGTCTATTATCATGAATACTTTGATTATTTGAAAGGAACAAATGATCATTCACTTCGATAAAGGTACGTGTATTGTTGCTTATGCAAATGTTATATTTTAGAACACGATTGCTTTTCAAGAATGTTGTTTGTACTGCAATAAAAATGGCTGATAATTTTCAAAGCAGTTCTCATCTAAATTCCATGACATGAGATTTTGACGGGGGATGAGGTACGGTGATGGTACCAGGGATAATGCATTCAAAATATTAAACACAATATATATATATCACGAACTGAGGACAGGACGGCGCTTGTGAGCCCGAGGGTTGTTCACTCCTTGAATTACATTGCCAAGCAGCTACACCTTTAAAACTCATTTAATATTATGACGCCAAATCCACAGGCGTCTGGCTCATTGTTTGTGTCTAAAATGTTGATTTATATCATTTTGGGTACATATGATGAGGTAAACAACACATCTGAAGATATTTTATGCCTTTTATATACAAGAAAGATACAAGGTATGTAACTCAAACTTACCGGATCTCTCACAGTAGAGTCCAGTTGTCCAAATTTCATAATCAGTATAGAAAAAAATCCATTTTTAACTAGGTGCCACGAACAGCGGAATCGATTCCCTTTAAAATGGTATGTGTTATGTTGGTATAACTGTATAGTCTTTAGACGAACTAACCAAAATCAATGTCCCATTCTCGTCTTATTCGGTAGTCGGAAACTGCTATCATGTGAGCGCTTGCCAGTCAGGAAAATGTCCGCTTCATACGAAATTTTAAAGTGAACTTAAATTTGAAGACTGTTTTGGTTGTTCATCAAATCATACGTTTGTTTTTTTCTGGTATTTCGGAATGGAATGGTATCACCTACACACAGAAGCATAACATCAATAAAATGTCTCTGTGTTCTACTGTTTACACGTGCTGTTTCCAGATAGGAATGTACTTTTTTGGCCTAATCCACATAAACTCAAATATTTGATGAGCTAGTTCAATCTAATTGATTTTAATTGCAGAGCCATTCAATTCAGTCGATTTGGGCATATCTTCAATTGGATTGAAGAGCTCTCCAAATGATATAGACGGATATCCGCTCTAAATCAACTAGGTGCGTAGATTACTACCATTGGAACTCTCTTAAATTGAATTGAAGACCTCTCTAATTTTTTGAAGAGCTTTTCAAGCATTTGAGTTTATGTTGATTTGGGTTTCATAATTTAAAAGTAGGCTGACCAAGTTCTGGATTGAGAATGCAATCATTGAAAGGAATAATATAACTTGGATATCTTGGGCCACTGGCGTAGAAACGGATGGAACTTTGTATTGTTAGAAATGCCCAGAATAACATGAATGCTATATGGAATAATAGTAAGTCATTTAAAGTATATTTTATTTAAATAACTCAGTTTATAAATTTCTTTTCGATGCCTAATTAGTACATTTTCAATACTATTCACTAGAACAGATGAATCATACTGAACCACTGAAGCTGTTGAACATTGAAAAAATGCATGATTGGCTTTTTCTGTAAGATCTATTTTACAGGTGAAGGCCTCTTTAACTTTCAAGAATGAAGATACCGGGCGCAGTTGCCGTAGTAACAGGCGGTTCTCGTGGGTTTGGTCGAGCATTCTCTGTTGAGTTGCTGAAACGAGGCGCTAGGGTGAGACTTTTAAAAATAACTTGTAATTTCGTACAAGCGTATAGTATAGCGTACTTCAGTATCGCTCCATTTGTACTGAGTATAGTTCGTGTGATGTTGCACCTATAGCATAATTATGCGCCCAAACAAGCACTGAATGGACCATTTTTTCAAAAAACTTTCAACGGCATCGTTGGTAACATTGTCTCAAATCTTGTTAGGAAATCTGCGGAGCATAAGTGTATCCGTGAAACTCCCAGAGCAATATTTGAATGTTAACGACGACACCATTTATAACGTTGGTAACAATTATTAGGATTGTTCTGAACAATCGGCCCATTAAACAATGGAACGTTTAATAGTTTTCAAGCGATAGTTACGCAAAATCCGCTATGATAATGAAGATCCTGTAGCACTGCTGTCAGAACTAAAAGCGAGCCCCGTTACAAGACCTCTTTTCAATTGTTATTGTCCTGCACTGATAATATCTGCTGTCCCCAGGTGTGTGTTGCGGACATCAATGAGACGGAGGGCCGTCAGGCGGAGGCGGCACTGCAGCGACAATACGGGGCGGACAAGGCGCTCTTTGTTAAATGTGACGTTAGCAAGGAAAACGACATGAAAGGTGAACGTTTTTAACTCGTTGTATGAGTTGATGCAGTAGTTCAATGTAATCTACAAACTTTAAACTGTTTCTGGAGGTCCCCATATCCCGTTCCGTGTTTTACATCATCAAATGCAATGTGTGAAAGCATTTGCAATCGCAAAATGATACGTGAAAGGGTGAAATAATGGTCATTATGCCGTTCCATTTTGTTTGGGTGCATTCTCAATTATTTTGCCTTCCAAAATCTTTCTCATGTGTAGAGTTTCTGGAAGGGCAAACAATGCATACAGATCATGATTTCTTACCAATTGACTAACCATCTCTTTGCGTCGGTTATACAAATATCACTGCAGATCTGTGACGAGTGGCGGTGGAACGATTCACAACGGTGGACCTGATGGTGAACAAGTCGGCATCATGAACGAAATCCTCGTGGAGGAGACTGTGCAGATCAACCTTGTGAGATACTCGCAGCCTTAACCAACGCTTCCTTTTCTTTTACTAAAGTTATCCACAAACTATGCTCAACCGTCGCGAGCAATATGCTCTAGTACATGAAATGCTATGTGCATATGGCGAGGATCGAACACACGACCTCTCGCTCTGTGCGGACACAACAGGGTCGTTATAACAACAAGCGAAATTTCGAGAACATCCAAGTGCGGCTATATGCATATCAAATATGCAGTTACACATGCACTTGCTCTTGATTTATTGACAAACATAAACTCAGACTAGACATATGAAATGGAAAATAATACTGCAGAAGTTATATAATGCGAGAGTCCTATTGGTGTTTTTCTTTTGGTGTCAGATGGGAGCCATGCGGGGCTCGATGATGGCGTTCGAACACATGCGGAAGGACCGGGGAGGGAAGGGCGGAGTCATCATCAACGTCGCTTCCACCGGAGGTATGCCGCTTCGCCTGTGGGCGGGTTACAGGCGGTTTAGATATACAGTCCTGATTTGGTAGTTTAACGCATATGAATTATTTTGGCGACACCCTAGTATTTGTAATAATGATCCTTTGTAGGTGAAAAGGCAACAGATATAATTTGATATTTCAAGCATAACTAATCAAAACATTTCAACACACGAGTTTTGAGTGTTATTATAACTTGTTTCAGTGTTGTTCCCCGTGTTCTTCATACCCACGTATGCGGCCTCCAAGTACGCCCTCGTCGGATTTACCCGCAGCTGGGCCGTGAGTTATCGTTCCATTATACAAAAAACGTACATAAATATACACATATGCAATATGTACGCCATAGTTGAAACACTATTATAACAAGAGATGTTTGTCAAACATTATGCCCCCCCGAGCGCCATGTTGTCAGGATTATTTAGTGGACCTATCGTCATCAAACTTGACAATAAGATTGGGCCTGACCAGTAGATGACCCCTATTGATTTTAGGGCCCATCGGGTCAAAGTCCAAGGTCACAGTGCCCTTTAACGCGAAAAGGTTGACAAAGCTTCGTCGAGTGATAACTCAACAATGCCAGTATATGACCCCTATTGATTTTAGGGGTCATCTTGTCAAAGGTCAAGGTGATAACTTATCAATGCTTGCACCCAGGTCAAACTTGACTTGGAGGTTCGGCCTGACCAGAGATGACCCCTTTTGATTTAAGGGGTCATTTGGTCAAAGGTCAAGGTCACGGTGACCTTGAATACAAAAATCCTGTCTGTGTGATAACTCGACATTGCCTGTGCCCATGACCCTCAAACTTGACATTAAGGTGGTGGGTGAGCAGTAGTTGATCCCTATAGATTTTGAGGTCATAGAGAAACTGGTCAAGGTCACAGCTCATATAGGTCAATATAATTTATGTCATATTTACTTATTCTCTGCTGCTAAGAGAATACATGTTTATCTGGAAATATCGGCCATCATCTGAACATGATTAAAAACTGTGCCCACTATCCTCACACTTTGAATGGCGTTAATCTTAAAACTGTCTCAAAGGCATCCAATGCCAATGACAAATTAGCTGTCATTTCGGTCCATGCATATTTCATTCAATTGTCCAAAATTCCTGACAACCTGGCGCGCAGGGGGGGGGGGGGGGGGGGGGGGGGGGTCGGGGGGCATAATGTTTGACAAACATCTCTTGTATAATTAAAATTTTGCCCTGTTAAAACCACCTCAATATCGTGTTTTGTTTGTAGTCGAACCCGTGCCAGGCGAGGTTTGGTTGTGAGCTGGGCGGTCCTGTGCCACGCCTTCTCCGACACGAGCATGCTGTCTTTGGCCCTAGACGGCCCCGACCCGCCCCTCGTCGCCTACCAAGAGAACAAGGAGCAGGTTGTCGCAACAGTCAAGAAAATAGGCGTCAACAGGTACTCGGCGTTACATGTTCATGCAGTGATTAGTTAGACGGGTAAAAAACATACCGTAGATTGCGAAAACAACAGTCATTTTATATTCATATATATTTAAAGTTACTCTCTTATTCAAAATCAATACATAAACATGTGTAACAAGAATTATTTTTGGATCATAAACCTTTAACTTCTTACTAAATAGTGCATTTATGGAAAATATTAAATACTAATAACAAGATTGTAACCGAGTATTTAATAGCAGAAAACGCACAAATATTAAATGATTGGTGAATGCTTAAAGATTAACTGTTATCTTCTATAGTCTCATAATGTAGAAAATCCGTGTAAAAATCGGAATCCTACATAAGAATCATTGTTTTACGACATTTATTCATCTTTTTTGTAATATTAAAACAATATTATGAATTGTCATAAATCTTATTTGAGAGTAAGGGTGCATCATTAAATAAAACTGTTTTCAATCCAATCTGATGAAAAAAAAACCCTACAGGAACACGTTTGAACTCGTTGGATCTTGTTCACAAACTTTTCCATTTTGTCTACAGCTTGGATGACGTGTCCCGTGCGTTCGCTGAGCTGGTAGAGAAAGACGATAACAACGGTGCCGTCGTCATAGTCGAGAAGAACATGGGCGGAGCCGTCTAACGCTTCGTTAAAAATCCAAACCGTCTCTGACACCCCCGCGTAGTCTACTTAAAAGTCGACGTTTTACCCAACCCTATCTAACGTACTTCGACCTGAATTCCGTCTCAAAGAACTTACATGCCTAGACCGACGTCAACCAAACATCTTCGCACACTGAACTTATTAAATGACAATTATGTGCCATAATATTACTAGATCTTATTTATCGGCTTGGCTTTATTTGGATCTTGCTTTCATCTACCGTTTGGTACGGAGTGCCGTTAGGGTCATTGCCTGTGAATGTGTTGATCTGAAACGCGATACTCGATCACGAAACAGACGGTGGCCCTAACAGCATTCCGTAGAATATGTTGCGTTGACAATACTTCAAAATTACATTCGTGTTTGTCGACATACGTTTTGACTCTAACAAGAGAACCAACATTACCGATGTTATTGTGTCTGTGCATAATATAATTATAATATATTCATGTTCAATTGTTGACGGGTTTGTACAAATTCAAATTCAGTAGGAATATACTATATGCATGTTTGTTAAGACTTTTATTTTTAAAATAAATAAATTGTATACTGTTTGCTTGTGACAATGCTCCATTGATGTCTTCCGAGTAATGCATCGGCCCTCTAAAACGAAAACCCAGGTTGAAATGAAGGGAATATGAAACCTTGATTCGTAATCATATTGATTATAACACGGTTACCGATCAACAAATGATTTTTTTTTCATTTGCAGTGTGTCAATGCATCTTCCTATTCTTGGTAACAATGTACACTACACGGAATGACGTTTTTAAATGAGTCCAATGTGACTCCTGATTGTCGTTACTTTTGCTCCGATCATGTTCGCCAGAGTGTGGACAGGGCTCTGTGCGTGATTAACGTATTCGGTTCCTCGCGTGATTCAGGTATTCGGTTCCGCGCTTGATTCACGTATTTGGTTCCGCGCTTGATTCACGTATTCGGTTCCTCGCGTGATTCAGGTATTCGGTTCCGCGCTTGATTCACGTATTCGGTTCCGCGCCTGATTCACGTATTCGGTTCCTCGCGTGATTCAGGTATTCGGTTCCGCGCTTGATTCACGTATTCGGTTCCGCGCGTGATTTGGCTATTGATCATTGTTGATTTAGATGCCTAAATTTTAATTTACCTATAGAAAAGGGTCGTTTCTATGGCATTGAAAGAGGAAAAAGACTGTGTGATAGACAAGTATTGAAGACGAATTTCATTATATTTTTTAATTGTAATCACTTTATTTATGAAAGACGTAAATATGTTAATCATAACTTCTTTAGATATTCAAACATTTTGAACTATAAAAATGTAATGTGTAGTACTGATAAAAAACTGATAAAGCTAGCACTCTTTGCAAAAAATAATAATGCTGAATTTTATTCGAATCATCTTCCTTAATCTTATTCTAAAATAAACTTTTCATGATGAGCTGATATGTTTGTGTTTTTTTTTTGTGTTTTTTTGTGTTTCTGTTCATCTCATATTTCTATTCTTCCTGCAGTTTTTTGTTTTGATACATGTTTAGTTACCTGGCATGCCCATATGGGCCAAGAGAACGAATAAAACTTGAACACTTGAAACTTGGTTGTTGCGGTCTTGAAAGTTCGGTTTCCATAACGTCAACTTAAAGGATGACCTTTGTTTTATGTACAACCATACAGTCACTGGCCACATGAATTATGGATCCGCGTTGAATTGAATATTGGACATTTTAGAATCATTATTGAATCTGCACTGGTGGTTAAACTGCCATTCGTATTGTCACCTGCAAATTACTGTGCACGTTATGGGATGAACCAGCAAAGGTAGGCGGTGTTATAAAAGTACTTATTTAACGTTTTGAAAAATACTACTGTATTTTGTGTAGAAACAAAATCAACTGAAAATCTGGCATTATTAAAATAAAAATATTGCAGTTAAGAGTTAATATATTGACGGTTTAAGCATTGTTCGATTTCAATTTCTTAATTTCACACGCGGGTCATTCACATTTTCAAAAATATTTTTATAGTTAATTTGATAATATTCGTGTCAGGCTGACGATGATAGAAGTGATGAAATGTCCTGCAAACTTGTTACGTGACAATGGGGCGATTGTTCACAACTTTGTTAAAGTTAACAACGTGACTAACGGCATCGTTAAAAAAAACGTTTTCTATGATGTTCTTATGTATTTACAAATAAACAAACAGACAAACACAGTTGTCTTAAATCTTGTTAGAAATACAGCATATACAAGTCTGTCCATTTAACTGCTTTGAAAGTTTACAGCGATGGTGTTATCAACCTTGTTAACTTTAAAAAGTTCCAAACAGTCGGCGGGATCTTTTAATTGCTCACCGTTGTTAAAACAGAAACAAAAAATGAAGGATACTTGGCCATTGGTGGCCCACTTCAAACTGATTATGTCAAACAGATATCGGAAACATGTTAACAATCTTGCAAAATATGTTTACTTTTCAAAATAATAAGTAGGTCGAATATTTCATTATTTGTCTTTTATTGTTTATGATGATAACGGATAACAAGTTTAAATAATATCACTCTTTCAACATATATAGAATATGTAATGATATATTTGCTAGGATTCTCTTTATGTTATTTCAAATTGATGATAATAAGATTTCCTTTACAGTGTGCGAGTGTAATACAATGGTTTTCTCCATCCGGGTCTCGGTGATTAAGAACGCGCCAAACGCTTTGAAATGTAAGTCTCGTCATTTCCAACTGCTACAATAAATATTTACTTTGTTTGTATTAGAATATGCAAATCCATGGCAACGACTTTTGGCGAGATATGTGAATATCGATATCGAGTACAATGTGGATATGAATAATTAACCAGTATGCTTTGTTTAACCGTGAGGTGCACATTACTATCTGTAAGCCTAGGGCCAATCGGTAATTGTCTTTAACCAATCATCATCAATAAGACTGACCGGTATTTTTACAAAGTGTTATTTATGCTATTTTATTTATTTGTTTATGTTGTAGGAGTTGTCCAAGCAGTACCGAATTGTACCAAATATAGTGTGATACTGTTTATCAGTAGTCTCAAATGTCCCCTTCTTTTTGCAGTGTTCGCAGTCCTGCAATTGGTGCTGGTTGTCGCGGTGCTGCAGTTGCGAGTACTGGTATCGCCGGATATGACGGTGCATGACGACCGCCACGTCGTTCTCTGGTATAATCCGTCCATATATCTGCAGAACCGGCCTACAGCCCTCGCCCGCTCGTTTGATGCTTGTCCGGCGGCCCATTGCCGCCTTACGTTCGACCTTGAGGAAGCTGCGCGGGCTAAGGCAGTCATATTCGATGGACGGCGGATTGCGCACCACTACCGGAATTTCAGCCGTCCGTATGGTCAGCTGTGGGTATGGTGGGCAAACGAGCCGCCGTCCAAGTACTATGAGACAGGGGAGGGTTGGGAGGAATTTGTAAGCACAATTGATGAAGTAACAACTTTTCACTTGCTGAAATACGAATCACACGTCCGAAAAAAAGAGATAAAAAACATACAAGATCTGATTTAACAATAACGAATGTAATTGTAAAAATAACGTCAAAGTGGCTTGTATTCACTGTAGATGTTGGGCTAATGTTGGTAATAATGCGTTTAATGTATGACGGTAAAGTTGGAAGGTAGTTGGTAGTTCGTAGTTGGGAATTCGAATATTCAACTACTTACCAGTTGCCAGTTGGGGATTCGAATATTCAACTACCTGCTAATTGCCAGTTGGGGATTCGACAAACACTGTTTTAATTCACTTTTATTGGTATATTCGCCAGTCGGATATTCGACCATTTTCAGTGTTTGTCGCAAAGATACATATGTGAACATGCATAAAGAAACATTTGGCGATTAATTTTCCCATATGTGACCTTTAAAACCATACATATAGACATAATCTGAATCCCCAACTACTGACTGGTTAGCAGTTGAACATTCGCGAATAATCGACTGGAAATGGTCGAATATCCGACTGGCGAATATACCAATAAAAGTGAATTAAAACAGTGTTTGTCGAATCCCCAACTGGCAACTAGCAGGTAGTTGAATATTCGTATCCCCAACTGGCAACTGGTAAGTAGTTGATTATTCGAATCCCCAACTACCAACTACCTTCCAACTTTACCGTCATGTTTAATGTACATGTAACATTATTTTTTAATCAAATCTATTTATACATTTTTAAATACTATTTTACTAGTTAGTATTATGCTAGTATCTGAAGATAAATATACTTGTGTGTTTTTTTATTCTATCAGTCTGGCGAGTTTAACCTTACGATGACCTATCATAGAAGGAGCGACGTTTATGTACCGTACGGAAAACTTGTACCGAAGAGTCCGCCGGAACCAAAGGACTTCGCAGCAGTGGCCGAAAACAAGACAAGATCAGTGCTTTGGGTCGCCTCGAACTGCCACACGTTTTCTTGGAGGGAACAGTATGTTAAGGAGTTACAAAAGTACATTGACGTGGACATATACGGGCGATGTTCTCCCAACATGAAACCATGGACGTGCGGGCAACGCCATTACCACGACCAATGCTTCTCAAAGCTAAATGCATACAAGTTTTATCTAGCCTTTGAGAACGCGCTATGCGAAGACTATATAACGGAAAAGTTCTTCGAGAACTACGATTATGACACAGTTATGGTGGCACGGGGAGGCGTGGACGCGAATTACAAGGAAATAATCCCCGAAGACGTGTACGTCGACGCTAACGACTTTCCGAACCCGAAGGCTTTAGCCACTCACCTGAAAAGTTTGATTGATGATGTTCCACGCTATGCAAACATGCTGGAAAAGAAGAACGTGTTTAAGAACATGCCTTACCATCTCATCTACCAGAGTGCTCTGTGTCAGCTATGTGACAAGATCTCCTACCCTGATATGTTTGAAGTCTCCCGCTATAAAAGTATACGAGATACATTCCATGAAAGTCAGTTCTGCAGGCATCCAACAGATTTGACAAAAAAGTACAGGTAGAGGCCGGGCCTAAATATTGAAAGCCCCGCTCGTGAAAACACGAACACCGCAAAACTGTAGGTAAAAGGTCACCAAATCGAGAGCAATGGCATATTAATGTGGCGGTTTATTGCAATGACGGGTCTACTTTTGACGCGTATTTGCGCATGATTTGGTGGCTTTTCGCCTTCGCGTACTTTCACGTAGCAGGTTTTTCCATGGCGGCGTTACGCCCTTTCGCTCTGAAAACCCGCTAACACGAAACATAAAGATCAGCCACAATGGAATGTTGGCTTAATGATTTCAATACTTTTTCTCGTCTCTTCCTGTCCGAGTAAAACTGATTTAAAACCTGATCATGAAAAATATTATTTCATTTATGACGGTTTCGCCCTTTTTTGTTTATTTCGTGCTGTTCTTCGTCGTTTATGTTATTTCAATCAGATACAGACGTTAACCATTGGCTTGATAGTGCTTGATCGTCCACTGCAAGTGTTCCATGACAGCTCTGCCTTTAATGATGTCGTGTGCTATTTCGTATTTTTGTGTTCTTATATTAAATGCTTTGCAAAAAACTGTACATGTTGTTCAAGACGTATTTTTCTTCGCTGGTTACGGGTGGCTAAATCGCTTCAAACGAGGGCAATAGTATTCGACTATGTACATCCATAGAAGTTGATTATGTCTTAGTAGTATATTTTTGTGTATAAAAACATGTCTTATATTGTATTCTGAAAACCGACCGAAAGAAAGACATATAAAACAACATGACTACTATCGTCTTTATAACAGTCTTTTCAACAGCAAATTGACAAAAGACCATCTAGTATCTTACTCAAAAAGTACGCCACACTTCATTCTGCCCAATAACCACAATTACTAAAGAACGCTTGGACCCAGGAACTTCATACTTGGTATACCAGTTGGTCATGACTAGTAGATATGAGTCCTACTGATGTTGAGATCAGTATGTCAAAGGTCAAGGTGACATTGAGGTGAAAAAATGGTTTCCACTCAATTACTTTAGAACACTTTCACTCAGGTTCGTCATACTTGGTATGCCAGTTGGTCATGACTAGTTGATGACCCTTATTGATTTAAGGTGACATTGAGGTAAAAGCCGTTTCTAGTTGAATAACTAAAGAACGCTTGCACCAGGGAACTTTAATTAATACTTGGTATACCAATTGGTCATGACTAGTTGATGACTCCTACTGGTTTTGGATCAATAGGTCAAAGGTCAATGTCGCGGTGACTTTGCGCGAAAAAAAAACGGTTTCCGCTCAATAACTAAAGAACGCTTGCACCCAGGAACTTCATACTTGACATGCCAATTGGTCATGACTAGTCGATGACTCCTACATATTTTGGGATCAGTTGGTCAAAGGTCAGCATCGCATTGACCTTGAAGGGAAACATATTCCAATACATATGCAATAGCTAAATAACACTTCCAACCAAGAACATAATATATTTTGTCAGTTGGTCATGATTGTTAGACGACCTCATTGACTTTGAGATTACTTCATTAAAGGTCAAGGTCGCGGTGACCTTAATGTGAAAAAAAGTAGTTAATGACACCTATTAATTATTTTTAACAGTAGATCAAAGGCTATAAGGTCGTAGTATATGTAGCAGTGAGCATGAGGCATAAAAACGGTGTCCGCTACAGAACGCTTGCACCAGTACCTTCATTCTTGGTATGTCAGTTGTTCATGACTAGTTGATGACCCTATTGATTTTGGCATCTGTAGGGACACACTTCTTTCCGCTCAATAACTAACGAACGCTTGGGCCAAGGAACTTCATACTTTGACTCAGAACAATACCGTAATCAAGTCGTTTAATTTAACAACTTGATTACGGTATTGTTCTATAAGAGGATATTAGGATTTGGTCGGCGTGAGGATGTATTTTGACCCAAATAGAATCACGAACCCCAGTCAAACTTATCGACTACCGGCTCAAAATGTTATGACTCATGTATATTTAACAAAATGATACCGGGGAGTCGTTTATCTGTGGATGTCGAAAATCTGCTTAAAGGGGCTGTACTCCGTATGTTAAAATAGCGGAAAAAAAGAAAATTGTCGAACACTAACATAAACTTGGCATCGATATGTACAATGCACTGAAACTTACTGACTGAAGTACCACATAGTTTACAATTTATTTAAGTTTAGCAGTTATTTCGTATTTTTTCCATTAAAACGATTACTGGGTATGTCTAACAGGTAGAATTCATTCCTTATGCGTGATTTCCTAGTCGGTGGTATCACGTGATATAACCGAGTTACGTGTATAAAAGAGTACGCCGTCGTAGCTCAGTGGATACGACACTGGACTGCAATTTTGGCGACACGGGTTCGAACCCGGTCTCCGACACAATTTTTTTTTTCATTTTGGTACTTTTTTTTTACAATTATGATATCAAAGCGTAACACATTCCATTAGATAATTGTCCTGAGATCCGTTACAGAAAAAATATTGACACACCCCCACACCCCAAATAATAACATGACTCCCAACGATAGTTACTGTAAATAGTTATTTAACCCCACCGAACAGAACCGACTATGTTGGTCATTTAATACGTGTGCTGTTAAGTCTTAGTAATACAGGTGGTGATGCTGCAGCTATTGCTGTTGATACTACCACTACTGCTTCTGCTATTGCCACTGTCAACACCACCGCCACAACACCACCGTCACCACCACCACAACCACCACAACCACCGATGATGATGATGATGATGATGATGATGATGATGATGATGATGATGATGATGATGATGATGATGATGATGATGATGATGATGATGATGATGAACTATGGTACGCAATAGTACGGGAAACATATTTGAAGTGCGACTTTTATAAACCAATTATTTGTCAATTTTGACATTTAAATTCAATATGGCGACTGAGGTGCTGAAAGTTGAAACACAGGACTCAATTGAAGCTTTACAGCGAGAAGCAGAGGAACTGAAGAAACGATTGGAGGAAGAAAAAGCAAAGTTGAAAGATGTGGAAAGTATGATAATATTTCTTTTCTTGAAAATGAACGGGATACACCTGAAATCGATGATAACAGTTTGCTCATTGATTAGATCAAGAGTGATTTCCGTTTTTTTTTTTATATGATTTTCATTTGGCTTTTGATAGATCAGGGGCTAGAGAACCACGTACTGAACGCTTGCAGTTTTTCGGTTTGAACTGTTTTAAGTATATATGTGTTGGGCTTAAGTTAAACTTCCCTTGTATAACTATAAATGTTGGTGCATTTCCAGTTCAGCGGCCCATTATATGAATAACCCAAGTCAATATGTTTGTCAATGTCTTCTATGTTATAGGATATTTCCTCATATATTTGTGGGCTGAATGTTGATACGTTACTGTATATGTTTCTCATGCAACCTACGTATTATTTTTTGCAGTAGAGGCAATAATGAAAGTGTATGGTATGGTAGGTCATCGGCTTGGATTTTAAGGATTGCAGGTCAAAACGTCCCCAGGTTAAAACGTCCCCATTTTGGTAAAAACGTCCCCACCAAAAGTCAAAACATCTCCACCAAAAGTCAAAACATCTCCAATAGCTAGTCAAAAATGCCCCCACTAATATTTTATTATATATTGTTTTTTATTATTATAATAATAATAATTACGTAGATATAAACAATTGTTCTTTGTTACTTACAACCTAGATAGAAATATATAATTAACAAATTTATTGTTTTCTTTTTTCATTTAAAATGTCTTTAGAAGCCTCGTTATTTCAAAGAACCCACTGCAAGCATTCAGTACGTCAATTTTTTAACTGAAAAATAAAAATCTGCAATCTAATTTTTTGTCAGCGGTCTTATATAACTGGTTTCTATGCATATTCGCAAAAATTGGCTCATTCCAAGACAAAAATAAAAAAAGTTTTCAAAATCTGTGCGAGTGCAGCTTAAATCTTAAATTTTGTACATAATGGGTTATAATTAACAAGAAACAATGTAAACGTCGTTTACATTGTTTCTTGTATCTCTATCGTTCACAGCATCTTCTTACAGCCTCTCAACAATTTTGCCGCCTTTCAGGTTTTTCAAATTCACTTAGTAGTTTTGTTGGCACATAGGTTTTTCTTCTGCTTACTCGTTCCCTAGTTAGGTCTCATTCAGTGTCCTTCTCTTTTAATCATTTTTGGTAATATCTACAAATTTCTGATTTTGATTTCACCATTGTTTTCTGTGAAAAACAAGTTAAAATGGGGTTTAACATCATGTAATGTTCGCGACATCTATGTAGTAAGGTTCAAGACCAAGATAATTAGCATTGTATCATATATGTAGCATCATAGTTTTATCAAACTTATATTCAAATGAAGTATGATGAGTGAACTAGTGAAATACATCATTTCCAGAGTATTTAAGTATCACCAGAAGATGACATGAGAAATACTTCAAATAGTGTAAGAATGTGTCTCTTTTACTTTATTTCTCATTAGGTTTCTAATTCACATAACCATTTTGTAATTATTTATGATGTTTTAAGTAATTTTAATGTAAAGAGAACAGTATTAAATAAATAAGTAACATTTTTCGTCATTTGGAACCACTTGTGATAAATAATAACAACAATCCAAACTGTGTAATGTTCGCTACAATTGGTAGCATACATTACAAAACATGATAATCATACATGTTTATTTATTTTTACAGCTGTAGATATCCGAAAACGTTGTACACTATTACTGCTTTCAAAATAGTATGCACTTGAAAATACATGCATCTTAACAACTTCATAACTAGTTTGTTAAAATACAAGAAAAAAGTACTTACCAAATGTATGGTTTTCTTTTGGTCAAAATGAAGGGGGATGTTTTGTCGAGCCACTGGGGATGTTTTGACCATAGGACGTTTTGCCCTGGGGACGTTTTGACTGTAAATCATTTTAAGATATACAGTAATTGCCTTTAAAGTTTGGATTGTACATTCTTCCAGTGTGTAAGGCAGCAGGGAAGTTGGATATCATCACCAACTTCAGCATGAAACAGCGCCGCCACCTGAAGGGCCACCAGGGCAAGGTTCTGTGCATGGACTGGTCCACAGACAAACGCCACATTGTCAGCTCCTCACAGGTACATACATGTACTTTGACATCTTCATCTCCACAGATTGGTTTACAGTACAGTTGCAGGCCTTTTTAGTATCAACAGGTCAGACTATCGGACCCAATCAAAAGAAGTGTTATTATACCCCTGACAAACGAAGTTTGAAGGGGGTATATTGGAGTCACCCTGTGGTCGGTCAGTCGGTTTGTCGGTCGGTCCGTTGCAATTTACCTTGTCCGGAGCATAACTTAAAAACTACTGGATGGAATTGAATTACACTTCATACAATGGTAGAGCATAATGAGAGGAAGTGCAGTGTACAATAACCATAACTCTATTCTTGCTTGTTACTGAGTTATTGCCCATTGTTACTTTTTTGTCCAGAGTATAACTTGAAAAGTACTGGATGGAATTCATTGGAACTTCATACAATGGTAAAGCACAATGAGAGGAAGTGCAGTGTTCAAGAACCATAACTCTACTTTAGCTAATTACTGAGTTATTGCCCTTTATTTGTTTTTTTGCTGTCAATTTTTTTCCAGACATTAACTTGCAAACTACTAGATGGAATTTATTGAAACTTCATACAATGGTAAAGCACAATGAGAGGAAGTGCAGTGCACAAGAACCATAACTCTATTTTAGCTAAATACAGAGTTATGGCCTTTAATACTTTTTTCTTGTCCCGATTATTTATAGATGGTCATATGGTCATGGGCAATCGTATGTTCTGTGCTTTAGAACATCAAATATATAAGTATTAACATCTCAGTATTAGCATGACTGATATTGTTTAAAGCCTTTTTTCTTACTTTTAAAAACATAATAAAAAAATGAATAAATGACGATAGTCCATAAAATAAAGTTGTCATTTATAGGTAGGCTTTCCAAATAGTTGACTGCAATTTCATATCAGGAAGGCGTTCGGGGGATATTAATCACATTCAGTGATAGCTCTAGTTTTTCCCAATCTGGAGAAACCAATCCCAATAAAAAATAAAACATAATAATAAAGTATTAGGTTTTTTTACTTGTATTTGTTTATTCAGCATCCTAATGAATAGTATGATGTAAAGTTTTGGGGATTAATGAAATCAGAAACCCTTGTTTATCATTACATTAAGAGATCAGTATGCACTATAAACTGTGATGATTTATTGCAATATGTATTTACGCTTATATGTGTTGATATTTTAGTCATTTCAGGACTATTGAAAGGGAAAAGAAATTTATATATTAATAATTTTCTCATCTGCAGGAGACAGAATAGCTAGTTCATTTAACTGTAGAAGTGGAGTGATGATTTATTTTCAATAAGGCATATTACTCAATGCAAGTTTTCCCAAAATGTCAATGGTCTTTTTCCCAAAATGGGCAGAAAAAGGCCTGAGTTAGAAATGACTCCTCACCATTTTTTTTAAGAAAAAGAACATTTAATGTTTTATGAGTTTTACAGGATTTACTAACAGAGTAAGAGTTAGTCAGAGTTGAACCAAAACTGCCATTAACTGTTCAAACTTCTCTTTCTTTCAGGATGGGAAAATGCTTGTTTGGGATGCATTTACTACTAATAAGGTGAGGCCAATGGTTAGTTTGTATTTTGAAATATTCCATTAATTTATATAATGTTTGATGCAGTTGATTTTGCGATATAAATTTAAAACATATATGACCTTTTTAGATTTTTTTGGTCAAACATACAATATTACAATGCTTACTGGCTGCCTTTGTTGTCTCAGGAACATGCAGTTACCATGCCAACAACCTGGGTCATGGCCTGTGCTTATGGCCCTTCTGGAACAAAGGTCGCATGTGGGTATGTTCATTTACATTCTACTGAATTCAATTGTATTGATAACTCAGTAATATATCTATTTCAGTGATCTTGTTTTATGAATATTTCATTGATGATTTTCATGGATATTGTCATGCATTATTATAATTTGCCTTTTCATAATTTTTTTATCTGTTTCTTTGATAATTGTAGAAATCATATCTTAGCTTTATTAAAAAATAAGTATGTTATTCCTGCTTAACATTAATTGGTAGCTGTTGATCATGCAAACTGATGCATTGACTTTATGCAGTGGCCTGGACAACAAGTGTACAATATACCCCCTGAGTTTTGAGGAGACAGACATATCAAGCAAGAAAAAGGCAGTGGCCACGCACACCAGCTACCTTTCGTGTTGTTCCTTTACCAGCTCAGACAACCAGGTGTTTGACCGTATTAGTTATAAATGTACTTTAAAGAGAAGAATTCCTTACACAGTTGTTATATTGAACTTACAAGAGAATAGATTAATTTACTATTTCTTCATCTCCTTAAATCTCAGAAAGCTTATTTGAATGAAATTTCATTTGATAGTACATTTTTCTAAATTTTATGATGGAGCATATGCATTTTATTGATTATTTGGTGGAAACATATCATTACACATTTATTGTGTTTTCTGTGCAGCATTGCAGATATATAGGAATCATGATATCCGGCTTCTTCATTGTTGTTGTCTGTGGTGGCACACTTTCATGTTAACCTACTTGCAATTCGCATCAAATTATAACCATACTGGTTCCATTAACAGCTACAATGCATTATTCACTCAAGAGCTATAACCATTTAATTAACTATTACATTTATCATAAGGGTGGCTTAAGTTGGTGACATTTGTTGAACTCTAGTTTTACTACATGGTTAGTTGACTTTTAATGATTGTGAGTTTTCAGATCCTGACAGGAAGTGGTGACAGCACCTGTGCATTGTGGGATGTTGAGAGCGGTCAGTTGATTCAGAGTTTCCATGGACATGCAGGGGACGTCATGAGCATTGACCTTTCACCTTCAGAAACAGGAAACCTTTTTGTATCTGGGGTAAATATCAAGTATTTTCATTTACTATTTGTTTGTGAAGTCATATCATGTTTTGTGTTCTGTAATAAGCTTGTGCCATTATCTTTCGTCATAGTACGTAAAATTTGAAAATTGGAACCATTGCTCTTGGTCAAAATTATATTTCAATTGACCTTTAAAAAGTTGGTCCTAAGTTTAGTGTTTTATTTTGTAGCAGAAAAAATATTTTTCCATATTTTAGGGCTGTGACAAGACTGCCATGGTTTGGGACATGAGGTTTGGAGAATGTGTGCAGGTGTTTGAGGGACACGAGTCTGACATCAACAATGTACGCTTCTACCCGAGCGGTGATGCCTTCGCCACTGGCTCAGATGATGCCACGGTAGGTGACAAACTCACAGAGAGTTCCACTTTGTACAAGATCATACTGGTTAATACTTTTTGGTTCAAAATAATTCTGATTATTCAAGTATCCTTACGATGAGCCACTGGCTCAGATGATGCCACGGTAGGTGACAAACTCACAGAGAGTTCCACTTTGTACAAGATCATACTGGTTAATACTTTTTGGTTCAAAATAATTCTGATTATTCAAGTATCCTTACGATATACTCCAAATTTTAAATGTTATGCCAAATTTTAAATGTATCCTTACGATATACTCCAAATTTTAAATGTTATGCTTCATTTATTTAGAAGAATCATGAATAACTGATAACTAAGATTTTGAATTTGAAAACCTTAATCATTGGTGGGATTTAATGGCCAATTGCAGTGTCGCCTGTTTGATCTGAGAGCAGACAGGGAAGCCAACTGTTACAAAATGGAGAGTATTATTTTTGGATGCAACTCTGTGGATTTCTCCATTAGTGGTAGGAACTCTTAAATCACATATGTTTTTATAAGGACCCTGCACAAAATGTGGGTGCCCTATAGTCATCATCCTGTCTGTCTGTCCGTCTGTCCACATGATTTATGTATATTCTTAATTCCTTCAAAATCATATAAAAGTCTGTCGAAAAGATATCAACTTCGTATATTTGATAACAGTAACAATACACACTTTTATAACCACTATATAACTCCAACTTAAATATTGCTGGATTTATGGGCCTATTTTGCTTATTCACTACTCTTTGGTCCCACTATTTCCGAATTGCAACCATTGTGTTTTAGCAAATTAATTTACTTTTCGTCTGAAGTTGTTGAACAATATTGGATTTTTGTCAATGAAACTTTTAGAATCAATTGGTAACTATGTGATATTGTGTGATGTACAAGAATAATAACTCTGTGACTATTTTAAACCAAAGTGCTTGTACATCATGTCATGACATTTTACAGTTATTACATGAGTACTTCCTAACTCATTCAAATACTGTAAATGATGACATAATATTTTAATACTGTTGCATCCTTTGTTTGTGTGTATACATGCTGTGTAATCCTGACTTTAGGGCGCCTGTTGTTTGGGGGGTACAACGACCATACAGTGAATGTTTGGGACGTGTTAAAGGGTAACCGTGTGACAAAATTGTATGCGCACGAGAACCGTGTAAGCTGCCTGGGTATCTCCCCTGATGGCACCGCACTCTGCACCGGCAGCTGGGATAACACACTTAAGGTACATTACACATATCTTTGCACAGGTCCATTGCATAGGCAAATGTTTAATGAATAATAAAACCGTTAAAAAGAAGATATACTGATGCAAGTGTTCCTCTTCTGCCTTAAACTTATTATAATTTATCATTTTCAAAAATATATTTTTTAATACAAGTAATTCTTAGATTAAGGTAAGGTTTATATATTCTTTAAATATTTCAATTTCCTCAATCGATACAATAATTTTGCACATAATTTTGTGTTGTCATATTAATGGAAAATAAGTTGTGGTTCATTTTTTTCAGGTGTGGGCCTAATTCTTGAATGATTGGAGTCCAGTTCTAGAGGACTACAATCGATGTTTATTTGTTTTTATCCGAAAAAGTTGGGTTGGAGAAAGCACAATAATGAAAATATATTGAAGGATTCCATGAACCTACTTCAACTGTGTTTGCAAATGAACTTAGCATTTCAAGGTTTTGAGGGATTGAATGATCATGTCTATTCCTCCGCACAAGAACACTAAATGGATTTGAAACACTTCAATGAAACACTGACTGATTTGGCATTCTCTTTGTGACATATATATAAGGTGGTATTCATACATAAAAGGTTTACATTGGTTTCAGTTCAACGATTCAATTAAATCATAGCTTTAAATAACAATCGCAAAAACTGCACAGTTACAAACAAAACTCTTTGAATTATTGAAACTGACTTCTCAAAGGTGCCATTCAGGCAGCACAAATTGAATGTCACTTTTGGCAAAATGGCATTAGGATCATGCTTTGTTTAACTAATTGAAGAGCAAGTTAATTTGCAAATGTAGTAAAATCAATTAAAATGCAGATGAACTACTTTCCTTAAAACTTTCTGTAGTTGTGGCAAAATTGGGACAAATAAGTAACGATAGCCAAAATGTAAATGGAAATTTTATGAAGTGAATAATCAATATATCTACTTCTTTATGTCTAACTAAACTCCACATACTTTTATTGTCATTGTTAGCTCCTAATTCTTCCACATCATTTAATCTGAGAATCTCATGGAAAATTGATTAGGTTTCCTTTGCTAGTAATTTCTGTAGGAAAGAGTTAACAAGCCGTTATCTCAAAAGTCTTATAAAGAATGATTATATTGTTTTAACGGACTTAAAACCCATAAAGATGTACTGTATATTACACCTTGACAAATGATGGAAATGTTTTTAAAAAAGCAGAATGGTTTACAAGTAATTTCTGTAATAGGGTTCCAGATGTTGTTTGCTATATTGACCATAAATAGGATATCATTATTGACTTGAATTAATGGATTTTCAAGTGAAGCTTCTGGTACTGTTGGTTGAAGCCTACATTGATGAAGATATTTTCGCACGGAGGACATGTATGAATTGTTGAGTAACCTATTAACAGATCTCTCGGGACCATTTCCAAATGCTGTTAATAATGTTCATTGTCAGGATATTTAATGGTACATTTTAAACTTATAATGATGTGCAATAGATTCCCTATGTTCATGTACTTTTGTATGTTTTGTTACGTATATGATGACTTAGTTTCTGCATGTTGTTATTTTTTTACTTTAACTTTTCCAAAGATAAAAAGTTGCCGTCATCTGCCTTTTATCTTCGTAAATGTGGTTGGAAGGTTGTAGATGAGCTGGTCTGATCTGATTGCTATTTGGACGCATTAGAGAGTTTTTGATATGGTATATTTTACTTCCGAATTCATTTGCTTCTCTCATTTTTTAAAGACCTGTAATGAACATGTTCATAAGAATATAACTTGTTTGAGAAGTTTATTGGTTACAATCTAAAACGAGTAAAATATGTCAAATGTGTAAACGTTCATAATTTTCCTATAAGCTTATTTCAGTAGCCTAATTATTCTATATCAGTAAAAGAAATCCTACAGTCTGCCATATATTTTTAGAAACCGCCTGGTTACCCTAAAGAGGGAGACATTTTAGTTTTTTTTAGGCCTCGATTTTTTCATAGTTTCCAGATATCTTTCTGTTATTCTGTTCTGTATTCCTAGATGCTCAGATATGTAGAAGCTGTGAACCGAAACAAAGATACACCAATTTAAATTATATTATTATCCAGTTTTCTGCCTTGTCCCCTAAACAGTGCAACTTGGATTTATTATGAAATTTGTATTTTTGAATTCCAAACTATACCCATGTGCAATAGTTCGTTATAGACACTGTGTTCATTGTTCACTTGTTATTGCTCTTGGACAGCAGCAGCTTTACATGTCGATCATGTCATTTGTTTACTTCTAGATTATTTTTGAAATGTACACAAACATTTTACCATTATGCACATAAATCAAATGAAGAAATTTAAAATCACTTGGTCAGTCTTTTGCACGTAATGGAATTATTAAAAAACGATTTGGGTACCATCTTTAGTGTTTACATTTATCATATTGTTATGTTATTGTATTATGATTTACATTCTTTTATTGCTGTTATCTTTTGTATATGTATATTTTTCTTAACACTGCATTTACATGTAAATTGTTTCAAATTCTAGTCATATTGTTTCCTGAACTACAATGTATGTTTTAAACTAGTCTCTTGTGTAACCTTTTTCATAGATTTATAGTATCAAATAAAAAAGAGAACAGTTAATGTTTGTGTATTCCAAATGCCTCATTGTTGGGTAACATCCGCAAACATAATGTGTTACTTCTGCCTAGGGATATACTGCTCAGTTAAAAAATGCAAAACTGGTTAATTTTACAAGTCATTTCTTGCATAAGAATTTTATCATGATAAAAAATGACTAGCTTATGATATCATGGATATGATTATGGATATAATGCTTCTGGGCTTTAGCTAAAGCAAAGTCCAGGGCAGTCTTGCAAGATGGGGCTTGTGCCCATGCAGTCTTAATTAATTTACGGAACATGCTATAAATGCCATTGGCTATAAATTGAACCAATAAACATTGTAGAAAAAAATCCTTTGTACAAATGCAATAGAAACTATGGTATAGTGCAAACTGTTTCTTTGTTTAGCGTGTTCAAATTTCACAACCTACCTATTGGGTAGGGAAAAAAATCAAGAAAAAACGACGAATTGTTATCCTAAAATTTAACCTCTTAACAGACCTGAGCAAGGTTAACTGAGCAATGCAAACATAAAACAACGCTACATATTTGCAGACTCGACTTTTAGAGGGGTGCTTTTAGGGTCCATGTTTCGAAATTGCAAACATGTGTGCAAGTACATTTACTGTTTATCCTTACATTTCAACTTAGATGTATATATGTCTTATAAGGTGTAAATAAAATTGACAACAATAATAACAAAAGAAATTAAGAGTATATTTGGTTGTTTGGTTTTTAGCTCTACTGACCAAAGGGCTTATGCGATGGTAATGTGTACGTAGTATGTGCATCCGTGCGTCCGTGCGGTTGTGCGTTCGTGCGTCTGTAAACAATTGGTTGTGAACACGATACAGTCTTCAGTTTTGTACAGTATCTAGATATCCATTAGAGCTCGGTTCCTTTCGAAAACCAGCCAGATCCGCCCATAAATGCCTAGATTATGGGCCATGAAAGTTTTAAAGAAATGCTTTCTATTTTTAGCCAGGTCTGCATGAGCGAATTCTATTTTTAGCCAAGTTTACATGTACATGTAAATTCGAGTCTAGAGTTAAGGGAGACAATTTGCAAGTCTAGGATTTTGAGAGACAATTTGCTTTTTGCTTCTGCAGTTGATTTTGTGAATTACTCTGCCTTGTTCTTGTTGAAAGCCCAAAGGCCATTTTTTAGCTTTAAGTTCTGTAGTTTGCGCATTCATCTTAACACAATTAGTTGTGAATGTTTAAGTTACGCACCTGGTGTCATTACTGGCCACACCCAGGGTTCACAGGTTTGGTAAACATAAATCTGGAAAGGTTTGAATTTTTTTTTTTGTGTGTTCGTGCATCCATCTCAGCACAATTGATTGCGAATGTTTGTTCAAATTGATCAATGTTGTCCTAGGATGCCCTTGACTTTGACCTTTTGACCAACTTTTTTTAACTTTTAAAACTACAGAAATTTTTACTATGAGTACAGTTTTGAAAGCATTTTTTTTTGTCAGATGACTTTTACTTGGCACATATTAAAATAGTTCAGGCAACTAATCTGCTTACAATACTTTCTGGGCTCAGATGTTGAACGTGCTACGTTTTCAGGTAACCCAAACACAAAACATAAACTATATGTCTGTTGCCTTTTACCCATACATACATGCTGTAGATTGATATGACCACAAAAGCCATGCCAGTAGAGCATAGGCCCTTTTGGGCCTCTTGTTTCAAAATGTAGTGTAAATGTTCAAATATTTCCAGAGAATAATAGTGCACAATGTACTGTTAGGGTGTCTGCGTGTTTAAACTGTTTAGGGTTATTTTAAGTTAAGATTTTGTTGTTGGATTGGATTAATAGCTTTCTAATTAACCGAAGCCAGTGGATCTCCTTGAAGGGAAGTCTTCAAGGTCTGCACCGGTAGCATCAGGTGCCCCTCAAGGAACCGTTAATATGCATGGTCCTCTCTTGTTCTTGGTGTATATCAATGACCATCCTCAAACTGTCCAGTCTACCACTAGACTGTTTGCAAGTAACTTTCTGATGTATATGATCATCAAAACCGCTGCAGTTGCTCAGGCCCTACAGGATGACCTTGACAAATTACAGGCTTGGGGGAAAAAGTGGCTTATGGAGTTCAACCCTGACAAGTTTGTGGTCCTCCGTATCTCTAAGAAGTGGGAGAACATAACCGCAAAAAAAACATCCATGGCCCAACAGCTTATCAAGTCAGAGATATCAAAATATCTTGGAGCTGTCCTCACCACCAACCTGTCCTAGCATGCCCATATCGATAAGGCAAATAACAAAACAACCTTCCTCAGGCGCAACTTATCATCAAGCTCAAGAGCCACTATCAAAGAGTCAGGCCTGATACAAGGTTTTCATCACAGGGGCGGATCCAGGAATTGACGTAAGAGGGGGCGTAACCTAGGGGCGCATGTTAAAACGTTGCGCCCCTCCCTCAGAACCGAAAGTTCATGTATATGGCATATCCTGTTTTAATGTGGATCTTGGGTTACTCCCTTAAGGTAAATTGAGCAATTTGTAGTCGGAAATGGTACATTCTGAGCTTATTTTATAACCTTTTTCTCCAATATTGATATAAAAAGTAAATTTCGACAACTTTAGAGGGGCGCGCGCCGGGTGACTGGGTGACGTTTTGACTAAATATTTCAGCACTGTTTTTTACAAATAAATTTATTTCAAGTAGCGCACGCCGTGCGAACATCCGGGCATCTCATCATATTTCGTCGGAAGACAAATTTGTCATTGTTTCTTCGCTGTGGTAGGACTTTATGACGTAAAGTTCAACTATTTCTTTAAAATTGCAATTTGTAAACTTCGTTGACATGTTTTGTTTGATAAATATTCAAACTTTTGTAACACAGTAGAACTTGCTTAAGCAATAACAAACCAATTTACTTGCAGAACCTGTCAATGTTTGCGTTCTTTTTATATAATCCAATTACCTGGTTCTACCTGGTTCTTGAGGGAAACTGTAAGGCCCCGAAGGCCTGTCTTTCCCCCCAATGTCCGGTTTGGCATATTTTTAATAGTATCTAGTTTTGGATCTAATCAGTACTCATTTTCAAGAGTAAACCTTGCTACAGTTTATCTAGCTTTGACTGAAACATAATCACATTATTTGTATTTACAATATCTACTGGTAAAACATTCCAATTGTTTCTGACTTTATGGGCAAATGAGTATAGACGAAAAAGATAAAAATCTTTTTGAAATATCTTGGATATAAAAAAATATTGGCCATAATGTACAACCAATTATATGTGGTGATGTTTTTGCTTCATTGAACATAGTAGATACTTGTTATTTGTAGATACTTGTTATTCCAACGGCCGGAAATTAGATAAAATTTCAATTGTAAGAGATATTTCCTTTGGACCTCAATTAGAGTTGAGCAACAAACCAAATCAATATTTTTGTGCGAGGCAAGCATTGTTTTAACTATCATCACGCACTTAATAGCTTTGTTGTGAAGTTATACTAGTGCTTTATGTGGGAAAATAGCTCTGCAAGCTAGTGTTTTTATTTATGTTTATCCGATTGTTTTCCATTCCAGGCAATTTCTGATGGCACACTACGTGTACCCAACAGCTAATGCTGCCCAGTCTGCACCGACATACCCAGCTGCTGTGCAGACAGCGTTTGTCGCAGCCACTCCTCAGGCTGCAGCATATGCAACTGCTCCAAGGGCTGGACAGGCTTATGATGCTTATCAAACACAACATACAACCCCACAATATGCATATGCCAGGACACAAGTTGCAGTTACAGTATGACTGTTGATTGAAATATTTATCGAAAGATACAATTTACACATTTATTGGTGTTGTTAGGTTTGCTGCTTGAGAAATAATACAATAAGATTTGTTAATTGCTGATAGTTAAGATGTTTAATCTAAAACAATAATTGAATTAATTTCAGCCTGCAGCCACATATGAACAGAAAATGTATTACCAGCCAGCACAGGCGGCAGCCACGTACACTACTGGAGAAACCCAGTACCAACAGCAGGCCGGTACGTAGACATTACAGATATTTATAGCTTTTTAAATGGGAAGTTACATTTTTAAGCATCAATATAAGTTAATGAACTTTTCATTTTAATGGATATTCTTGTTATATGTCCATTCCTTGAGGTGTGTTGAAATTGCATTAAGGGTAAGGTCAATTTATTTTGCAGTTATTGTGGTATCAACAGACTTGCTAAACTTAATTTCAGTGGTAGTAAAACCATCCTACACAACTGGAACAACATACACTGCTCAGAGGCAGGCAACAGTTCCTAAAGTTCAAACTGTGCAGGTGACCTCAGCTCCGACCAACTATGTGTACACAGCTGGAGCTTCTACCCAGTCGGTGTCCACATACAACCCTGCCACCACCTACCAGTCCACCACAAGTGCTACCACATCAACATACTCTGGTAAAACACTTGTTACTATCACATACTGAGAAGCGGTTCAGTGATACAAACGTAATGCTTGTATGTCTTGATCCAGTTATGTGAAACATATGGTACAATGTAGTATTTGTAGCAATCAGTTTATTTTTGTGTCATCCCGAACCAAGGCTGACACACAGGGATGACCAGCGGCGTCTTGATCTCTCTGCTGGATGACACAGGATATTCCTGCCACATTTCTGTGTATTATACACATGAACCTCAATGGTCGGCTTTTTTATCTGGATGGGGCTTTTTTATGATAGGGGTAAAAAAATTAAGATTGATCCCAGTAGTTTTATTAACCCATTGATTGAATAAAATTATGACATTTCAAAGTAATGGTACAAGTCCATCTTGAAAATGCATTCACAGATGAAATAAAATAATTTAATATTTCATCATTGACACCATTTATTAGATAATTTAATTTATCTGTAAAAAATATATTCATATTAAAAAGATTTGGCCACAAATTTTGGGAGTTATATCAATCTAAAGGTCATACTGCTGTATAAATTTGCACTTTTCCAATACCCCTAAAAAGGGCCTGCTAATCAGTTAGTTGGCTATTGACTGGGAGGTGTAATCTGGCCACTTGCCTATGTGCTAAAGGGTTAAGGCATCTGAAAGAAAAAAAAGAAAAAAAATATATTTCGACAAAAAGCATAAGGCTTAGAAGTTAGAGCTTTGATATTTAGTGTGTAACATTGTGTAGTGGTTTTCTAAAAAGCCCCTTTGGTTAAATTGACCATGACATAGGGATTACCTGTTTTTCATTAAGATATATAGGAAATCTTCTTGTTCGAAACTGCTGGCCATACTCTTGATATAAGTGTTTTTTATGCCCCCGAAGGTGGGCATATTAAAATTGCACCGTCCGTCCGGCTCTATAACTTTCCCTTGTATGGACAGATTTTAAAATAACTTGCCACATGTGTTCCACACACCAAGACGACGTGTGGCGTGCAAGACTCGTGTCCCTACCTCAAAGGTCAAGGTCACACTTAGTGTTTATTCACAAGGGAATTCTGAATATAAGGACATAACAGTGTGGGTTGTCAAGTATGGGTGGTATTTTTTTATGTTCAGAGGCAATTTAAAATAACTTGCCATATGTATTTGACACGTAAAGGCAAGATCAACTTTTCATGTACTGACCTTGTTTGTACATCAGTGTCACATTCGGGGGCATTCGTCACATACTGTGACAGCTCTTGTTTTATATTCTTCTCGTCTCAGTTACTAGTCCAAGACCTTGCATATTTGGCATGTAGCATCATGTGATAGCCCTCTACCAGGTTTGTTCAAATTATGCACCTAGGGTCAAAGCTGTCCCCATCCCTTTTGAAATACTTTCTTATTTTTGCATCGACAGCAATGAAATTTTGACCACATGTATAGTTTTGCAAACAATCAAATCAATGTTGTCCTCGATGACCTTGACTGTGACCTTTTGACCTACTTTCTTTATTTGAAGCTTTAGTAATGAAATTTGGACCATATGTACAGTTTTGAAAACAAATGTCAATATTGACAGCTGACATTTTGACCATCTTTTTTATCGTTGAAGCTATAACAATTAAATTAAGACCATGTATACAGTTTTGATTACAAATATCAAGCTTAGATAGTTAATTTGTAGCTCCGTCTAGTGGTCCTCTACCAAGATTGTTCAAATTATGCCTGGGTTCTAAATTGGCCCATCCAAAGGTGTCACCTGTGTTTCATAGGGATATAAAGGCAAAAAATAAAAATCTTATTGTCTGAAACCAAAAGGCCTACAACTAATATATTTGGTTTTGAACAATGTCTAGAGGTAAGAAACTGAAGGTTTCACTCAGGTGGGCGATTTAGGGCATGAAGGTAACTTCCGATTATTAAGTTTCTTCTTTGACAAGCTGTTATTGGAGTTACCCTGTTTTTCAGGTTATGATGCTGCTCTGTACTCAGCTGCTACCAGCTACTATCAGCAGCAGCAGGCAGCCAAGGCCACTGGTAACTGGTCCACCCTGAAAAAGGCCGGCCCCACAACACTGGGAAAGAACGGAGTGGCAGGAAAACCCAAGGTTAATAAACCACCTCAGCTTCACTACTGTGATGTCTGCAAAATCAGCTGTGCTGGCCCACAGGTAACTATTGTTTATTCCATACATAATTATTATGCCCCCCTTCCTGTTAATGCCCATACCTAATGGTCTTTTGGAGTTGATAAGGAGACTGGACCTGACCAGAAGATGACCCCATTTGATTTTAAGGTCATTGGGTCAAAGGTCACAGTGGCCTTTAAGCATATGGTCCTGAAACTTGACATGTTGCGACCATGACACCTATTGATTTTGAGGTCATCAGGTTAAATCAGCTGGCATTTCCATCCTTGCATATTTCTTTCAATTGTCCAAATATTTCGGACAACATTGCGCCTAGAGAGGCATGATGTTTGCCAAACATCTCTTGTTATTTCATGAAGTCTCATGTGTTTCAATTCTAATAAGGTGTACGAGGTATTGGAAGTAGACCTATATTATATAATATGATGTAGACATTTAATATGACAGATCATGACATAAGTGTTACTTTGTTTACAACTATTAGCAATAGTTTTCTTAATTTAAATTACCTGTAAAAAGAAAGTGATTAAATGCCAATGTTGTCATATTGCTGATCTTGTAGACATACAGGGAGCACCTGGAGGGTCAGAAACACAAGAAGAAGGAGGCTGCAGCCAAAGCAGGACTCGCTTCCTCTACAGCAAGGGGCGGGCAGAATCAGCTTCGCTGTGAGCTGTGTGATGTCACATGCACAGGAGCGGATGCCTATGCTGCCCATGTAAGAGGAGCAAAGCATCAAAAGGTAAGATTGCAATGCATAAATAAATAATTGGAAAAAAAATGATGTATCTTCTAGCTTCTGACTGATCCCAGTATCTTGTCACGTTTTAATGTACAAATGTAGTTAAATTGCACTGGTAAGTCTTGATTGGAGTTTTTCATGGAATCTTTGTAAGTAAGATTTCATTCCTTTTAAGAAGAGTCATTCAATACCATCATGTCAGCTTTTTCTCTCTCACCTGTCAGGTATTGAAGCTGCATACAAAACTTGGCAAGCCAATCCCCTCATCTGACCCTGTTGTGGTGGGACAGACAAAGTCTACAACCTCTTCCACAGCAGTCAAACCTGTAGCTGTCGCACCGAAGGTCCCAACTGCCACCATAACTGCTGCCAGCACTGCTGCTGTCAAGAAAGTCCTTGCCACACCAAAAATCACCTTTGTTGGTAAGTTTTGACAGTGGTTCTTTGACATGTACCTTACACATGTATATTGTTTACATGTGTTAAAAATGAAGCCAGTATTTTTTAATTATTTTGTGTTAAATTGTCTGTCCCATTCTGCCAATGTTGTTCTGGAAAATGTAGTATAGATGCCTATTTTTCTCCCAGGTGGGAACCAGCTGAAGACAACTGGCATCAAGATGGAGGAGGTGAAAGCTGCTCCAGCCCCGGCTGCAACCCAGGCAGCTCCTATGGATTGTACGTAAACAAAAGTTGTCTGTTCTATAAGTATGTATGACAGTGTCTGATGTAGCTCACTGATATTTTGTTTTTCCTACATTTGATTATGAACAGTGTGTGTACACCACTTGATAAATTACGTCATACATGCTGGTCGGAAGGCAATATTTTGTTTAAAATCAAATTCTGGTAAAAGACCGAAGGCAGGGCTCAATAAGCGGCGTAGACTGCGCTATGTGTCATTTTAAATGATGAAGAAATAGTGAAGTTATCTTAGTTTAAAGTCTTCATTTGAAGCAATTTATCATGTGGTATACACACACTGATGAATATTATATCCCATATTGAAGTGCTGTTGGGGATTTTACTTCTTCTGTTGTTGTTCTTTTTAAGGAAATTTATAGGAACTGTCCTAGCTTTGGTGTCTTCGTCAAAATGCAAAAACCTGTGCCATTTCTCTAAAACCGTCCTAAGATAATCACACAGGTAGTACACTGTTTGCCGAGACAATGTTTGTGTGCTTAGTGAAAAATGATAAACAAGTTTATGCATTCACTCCTCACCGAGCTTGTTAAACTGAATAAGGGTGTCTTGCTTAATCATATTTTGCTTTTGTTGTAAGTTTTGTCTTTGTTTTCAAGCTGATGACGGGGATGATGGACCACTGAATATTCTTGGAGAAAAAGATGTGGCCCCTGTTGGTAGGTAGCTCTTCTGCGTCTTCTCAAACATCATCAGTTACCCATGGCTGATGCATTCTGATTCTCTGCATTCATCAATCTAGGTTAATTGGAGTTAATTTTGATGATATAGCCTAATTCATCAACCAATGCAATGGCTGCGTTCAAATCTGAATAAACTATATAGTCGTGACTGACACATTGGCAGCTTCCATAAATGCAGAAAATCAGTCACATGATTAATAAGTGTTTATTTTTATCAGTGAATATGAATAATAAGGATGTATGCAATGAGCATATAGTGATGTTATTGCTTAAATAACCAAAACAGATTATTGAAGTTTTATTTGTTTGCGAAATTTTGTTAAAATGTCGAAGTGACCTGTCAACAGCTTGACTCCAAAAGTCTTTTGAGGTATTGACTTCTAACTTCATATACAGATAGATCATATTAAGGAGAAGTGCAATGCACATGAACCATATCTTAGATAGAAATATTGTTTAGAATGCTGCATATATGCATATATTGTATGGTTGGTTGTGTACCGTCTGGCTATAACTTTGACATGAACTGAAGGATTTTAACATTTATGTGCATGTGTTCGATGAATGAGATGTAATTTATTAAGACCAACAACCCATCTTAAAATTTCAAGGTCACACTTGAAGTGTTATCATTATTGAATGCTGCATATTATTAGCATATGAAGTTAAGTTGGTCGTGTTAAGGTTGTAACTTTGTCATGCACGAGGATATTTTTTCAAGTACTTTGCACATGTGTTCAGTGCATAAAGGCAATGTGTCAATTGGTCATAATATGCTAGTATTAATGTTAACTCAAATTTTTGCTTCTTTTAACTATGTTAATAATTGGTCCTCCAGCTTATAACAATGGTGGAGAATAGTAAAACATATATTTGAATAATTATATTTGAATAATTGTATTAAGCTTGTGAACTAATATTTGAAGGTCATGAGTACATAGAAGAGATCAAGAATGAGGCGACAGGGAAGATTATCAGCTTCAACTGTAAACTGTGTGAGTGCAAGTTCAATGATCCCAACGCCAAGGACATGCACATGAAGGGACGTAGACACAGACTGCAGTACAAGGTAAACCACTTGGTATTATACTGAACTATTGATTAGCACATAGAATCGTTGGTCTGTCATCAAATGTGCTACACATCTGTCTGTCATCTGGAATTGGGCAACCCTCAGCTTCTGATTGTAGTGGAAAGAGAATGTAACCAAACTTATTGCTAGAATGTACCGTGTGTAACATAAATTTAAATACAACACAATGAAATTAGACCAACTTGTTTGTAACATGAGCCAGAAAAACAACATGTTTTGCCAAACGGCTATATAATCATGAATTGTTTTTTTAAACTCTGTCAAAATACTAAAATCCTGTATTCCCATTGTATTCCAGAAAAAGGTAGACCCCAGCCTGCAGGTTGAGATCAAGCCAAGTATCCGTGTACGGAAGATTCAGGAGGAGAAGCTGCGGAGACAGGCACAGAAGGAAGAGTTCTGGCGCAGGAAGGAACAGGAACAGAGGTAGGGTTTGTCTGTAAGGAATGTATAAGGTGTATGCAGTGTTTGGGTTGTTGTCTTATGGTTAATTTGACCAAGAATTATTACATTCTATAATTGTGAGATATTTGAACTTAAGGAAAATGTGCTGTCAATGGTTTTTGTAACTGTTAAAAGTACATTCTTGCACAGTGCTGACCTCCATGCACCACACAGACACAGAACTGGTTATATACAATCACCAATCATCTCATTCTCGAAGCGAGTCCCTAACAAGTATGATGTCTGAAATGCTTTCATTGCAGCATGATACTGTTGAGGTTCTGAATATTCCCATGTTTGATGTTTCAGGATGGAGGAGGAGTATTACTGGGCTGAGCAGCGTCGGTTCCAGGAAATGGAAATGTATGAGTGGCACCGCATGGGCCGCCCTGGCATGCCCCCACCGCGCTTCGGACCTCTTCCTCCTGTAAGTTATCAATGTGCCAAACTTTGTCATCACCACAGGTTGTCAATGCACCCACATGTAATAAGTGGCATTGATGGTGTCAGGGCTCGACATTAACCACTGCCCGATTGCCTGGGGCAAGTAATTTTGGTAGACGGGCTGTAGTTTTAAGAATCTACCTGCCCAAGCGACAGTAATAGAAAAAAATCGTCAAATTGGCAAGTTTCTGGTAAAAAAGAATATTGCATCATTTATTGAGCATCTCCTTTCTGGGGAGTATTTATGAAACCGAAACCAATGCTTTCATTGCTTGTATTCTCTGAAATCGGGTCATACGGACCATTTTGTTTTAAACAATGCATGGCGGAAATTGCCGAATATTTTCCAATAGAGCTCGAATAATTCTGTCCAGATCGGTTGACCAATCATGTGAGCTTTACCAAATCAAAATAGGGCTCTCGCGCGGGGGCCAAGTGGTCGCCTAAAATTCCCAGACTTCGCCTATTTGTGACATCAAAGCAACATTGACTCCGCCAAATTTTTAGCATATTGTAAATCTGTCAATCAATGAGTATTTGGCCATTATTCAAGCTGTTAAAACATTGCAATTAGCTATTTATAATCGGTAATCTCTTAATCCAATAATTGGGTCATGTATCATCCAATTATTAAAAGATCGCCAGTAGGCTGAACTGCAAGCAATAAGAATGTACATTGAGAAAACCCTAATCAAATGATTTAAGTTTGTTAATATGCGATAGAAAAGGCGACATTATCAAGAAAAATGTTGTCTTGCATAATTAATATTTGTATTGTACAAACAAATCACGCCATTTTTGAAGTAGACGGTTATTGTTATTGGCGAGGTGGCGCTAAGAAAATCAATAACCTGACTCCTCATGTCTAAGATGTTACAAAATGGAGGATGCAGCGAGATCGCTATTTTGTCTAAACAATTTTAGGGGTTTATTTTGCAACCTTCTTGTATGTATTTGTAATATTTCCTTTAAGAACAGATATTTTCAATTTCATTTGATTTTAAAATGTTAGCATATTGATTTTTTAACCAAACACATGTAAATAAAAGCAGAGCTAAATGGACATTTGTACCTGATCCTGATCGTACCGAAATAAGATTCGCAACCAACTCTTAATGTTTTTTTACAGTTCTTTTATGAGACCATTCTGATTGTTTCAAATGCTTAGCTGCCTTTGTTTTTGTTACATTTTAAATGCTTTTTGGAGATAAACTATGCAACAAGTACACTTTTGCTGAGCCAAAATAGATACATTCTTTTATAAACGTTTCATATAGTTAAAGCAATCAAGGTGAGTGTATAGATACATTCTTTTATAAACGTTTCATATAGTTAAAGCAATCAAGGTGAGTGTGAATATAAAATGAGATTTGTGGTATGGCACAGATTGTCTAATAAATTGGGCAAGTAAAAATTTTATTCTGGCAAGTGAAATGGCTTGGTTGTTGCCCGAAGCGCAACCAAGTATTAGAATAAGCGTCAAGCCCTGGGTGTGCGACTTTATAATGAACTATAGCTATAAGTATGTGAGAAAGTGCTAGAATTAAGATCCATATTACAGTTGAGGTATCTGTATATATCATATATATGTTTGAGTCCCACAAGATGCATTGTATCATGGCCTGTAGACCGCTAACATTATAAGCACGTCTGATGCAGGATTCAGAATGTATTGTGTTTTTGCAGGGTATCAGGAAGCCTGACTCCTCTGATGACCGACATGTGATGGCAAAGCATGCTGCCATCTACCCTAATGAAGATGAGCTCCAGCATGTGCAAAACATTGTGTCTGCTTGTGAAAAGGGGCTTAAACTTGTCTCTGACCAAGTCGCTGAAAGGTGAGATCATGCTCATAAACTAAAGCTGACATGAATCAGGCCGTGACCAAATGTTCACCAGGTGTTTTTACTCTTAATGTTTCCTTATTTTTTTTATAAATGATAATATCTCTGACAAAGGATTATTTTATCTGGCATTTATTCCTAAAGGTTAATGTATTTACAAACAATATCTAGCACTGCTAATTGCCAGTTTCCTTGTTTTTGTTCATTTTGAAATCAGCCATGCTTAATTTGTCAATTTACTGCCAGGAAACTTTCATCTTAAATGTCTGAGTTTATTCTGGCTCTAAAACCTCTTCATAAATGACAAAGTTATTTCTTGTGAAAGTTTTTGTTGATTTCATGGCCATATTTCTGTTCTGTTGGACCTGATATATTTCCGGAAACTTGCACATTGTAATACCAGTTAATAGTTGAATGTATATATTGGAAAACCTGTTTGGCCCTTGTGTCAAAAATAGAAACTGTCGTTGACACTTTTAAAATATCATTGTAGCACAGTGATGACAACCATGTACCACACAGATGCAGAACTGGTGATATACATTCACCCAACCAATAATCTGAGTGCTTCAAGAAAACATGGCCCTTGTTATATTAAAATGTGCTTTTTGAGAAAACTTGAGTAAATTAAGTATGAAACTAATTTTGTAGCACAGTGATGACAACCATGTACCACACAGATGCAGAACTGGTGATACACATTCACCCAACCAATAGTCTGAGTGCTAGATCAATATACCCATTTCAATGTGGCACACATGTATTATCTGATTGAAACATAAAATGTTAGGTTCCAAGTTCTTCACTGTAAGAAGTGAGATAATACCATATTCCGTTGTTGCTACAGTGATGCGAAGGTGAGCAAGGTGGAGGTGAAGAAGGAGTCTGTGGCGGCGCCAAAGAAGGAGCCAGTGGCCCCCAAAAAAGAGGCTCCTAAGCCCATCAAGCCCGTAGCAACATCGTCGGACCCGAAAAAGGATGATGATATTAAGGAGGGGTAAGCATTGCTCCTTGCTGGAGTGACAGAATATTTTTAAATCTTAATAACTTAAGATGAATAAGAAATAATGGTTTACACGTTTTTTTGTGTATAAATATTTAAACTACAGGGATAAGAATCTTTAGTGGATCAGCTGATTTCAGCTGTTTTTGCCCCCAAAAAATAATTATAAATTATTTTGAAGCTGGTTCGAAATTTTCAAAATTGATTTTACTTTGTAAGTTTAATGGGGGTGACCCCATTTTCAGCAGATTTTGTGACCAAGCATTCACATCCCTGAAAGTAACAGTGTACAAATGTAAGATAAATGTTGAGAATAAACAAAGCTTCTGTATTTGATAATAGTGCGACTGGTTGTTTTGGTCACCGAGATACACCAGATGACTCCGCCCCTCCTCGTGTGCTGAAGGGCGTAATGAGGGTTGGGGTGCTGGCGAAGGGACTTCTGCTGCATGGGGACCTCAACGTTCATCTGGTTGTTCTCTGCTCAGAGAAACCCACACGCACTCTTCTTGAGAGGGTTGCTGATGGCCTACCAAAACAGCTCACTGTGAGTTGACCGTTATTCTTTATGACTCTTGTCCCTCATCTTTGAATGTTAAAAAAGTAATACTGGAATAAGAGCTGATTATATAAATTCCAACGGTAAATAGCGATGTTTGTATGATTTCTGAGCATTTACATGTATCTTTATATGTTTAAAAGCAACAACTGGCTGTTCTAATATGTAACGTTTATGTCAGACTGTGACGGAGGAGAAGTATGATGTGAAGCGTTGTGTGGAGGAGGCTGCCATCATCGTGACCAACAACATGGAGCCCCATGTGTCATGCACCATCACCCTCACATCCCCCATCATGCGTGAGACGGCTGAAGCAGGTATGCCTCCACAAATGCATCTGTTTACAGTTAATATTTGTTTCATTAGGGTTGCATTTTGTATTTGGCATCTTTGTGGAGTGGTCATGGCTTCTTTTTATGAGATTTTAATCAGTTTCCTACATATAATGCTGCAGATATTATTATTTGTCATCTTAATCTATGCTTTAATGCTTAATATATGTCATGACCTATCTGCTTCAAATTCCTTCAAAATTATTCGCTACATAAGTTGAAGGCTTACAAAATGTTACGTTCATGAAATAAAGAAATTCTGAATAACTGCTTAAAAGTTGACCATTTACTAGTTCTTGAATTGACATTGTATTCAATATCATGCTGACATTTGTTGTGAAGCCTTCTCTTGCAAGCAGTGTCGAGCCAGGGTTCAGTATAGATGGATTTTTGACCATGGTCAGGGTTTCTGGGTCTGTGGGTGGGGGGATCACTTTGCTGTTAAGGAATGATAGGCAGAGCTTTGTTAAATATTTGTTATTGATAATAAAGCCAATATTATTATGTCAATAAAGCCATAGGATTTTATTTTTAAATCTTTTTTGATAAATAAGAAGTTTTTTTGTTTATAGAGGAAGCTATTTCTTGACATTCAACGAAAGTTTAGTAGTCAGTTAAATATTTTCTGAGTAATGTTTGCATCACTTATTTGGTAGCATTAAAATGCTCAAGTCAAGAGAACCTCAAGAACACAAGTTTATGTGTCGTAAAAATTAAACATTGGATCACACTTTTTTGAGTTGATCAAATAGGTATTTTTCTCTTGTTCTCCAAGCGAAGTGACCCCTATTGGGTGTAATTTGGGTGCACACCCTACACCCTATATGTGGCCTAGTCACAGCCCAGAACCCAGGCTCTTATGATCAAACACCCATATGGCAATCGTTGTTTGCAATAACAGAGGCCAGCACAGTGAAAGATCCACCAGATGTTCTGGATAGGCAGAAATGCCTTGATGCCCTGGCAGCCCTTCGACATGCAAAATGGTTCCAGGTTTAGTAACACTTTCTTACTACTTTTCAGCCTTGTGATCACTTGTGTTCATATATATTTCATCATATTTTCCTTATTTGATGTTTGCTCATTACAAGTAGGGTTAGGACTTTATGAATGATCAATCTTTAAGTTTTATAATGTGTTCAAAGTACTCCATATGTATACCTCGTTTCCCCTATATGAAAATCAACGTTTGCATTTCTGCCGACCTGGAAAGGGAAGATCAAGGTCAAAGCATGATTCTTTCTTTCACAGTTGCTGCTAAATGTTTACTGTGACTTTCACATAGTTGACTGTAGATGTTAGTTTATTAGTTGGTAGTCTCTGATAGTTTCTCATTAAATCTGCACATATAAACACACTTGGCATTCTGTGATTGCTGTCCGAGATTTCTAGGCATCAGTACAATTAATCATCAAATTTTTACTATTCCTATATTTGTATGCTAATTGTATTCATATTTTATGAAACATATTGTCATATACTTCCCCAGTTCATGGACATTTGATGATTGAATGTAGTGTATGAATGATATTGCCTTTGATTGGAACAGTTCTTGTGCTGTATTTTATTTGATGTGTGTTTATGGGTATGGCGGTTGTGAACAAAGCCAGTCGTTGTAAAATAAAGATTACTGCGAGATATGAAGCTTGAAACTGTTCCATCACTTTAACCTGGCCTTGAGACTGTTCAAGAAGATTGATCATTGATATGAAAACACATGAGGCTGGAAAGGTAGCGTGGCGGATGCCAGCTTGCCCCAAGTACACCCTACTTGGTGGAGGCTTGCAATCTGACCCTAGTTCCATACACCTGCCCTATAGCAACCAATCTGGACTCTGTACATTTGCGCCCTTCATCGGGTAAAGGTCTGATCTTTTGTGAAACATTGAAGAAGTTGGAAACTAAGTTACGCCATTTTACAGCAAGTCTAAGTCATGTGTTGCACGGCCCTTCTATTTGCTGTTTAAAGATCTTAATGTGTTAAAAGATATTATTTCGGAAATATTGCGCTGAGAAATACTATTCAAGTGTTGTTCTGATGTACTCTTCAATGTGCTTAGTGCCCCAAAAGATGTTTTAAAATACAATGCGACCCCAGTTCCAAATATTTTTTATGAAGACCAACTGCCACTCCTTCGTTAGTATTGGTTTACACTGAAATATATATAAAAATGGTTATATAATGACAGGTGTAGGTGTGTGTGGCAGTTGAATCTTTCATAGCATATACAAATTATAAAGAATTCTCAATACTAATTAAGGAAGATTCCAGATTGTTGCTCCAACCCTTGCCGTAAACTCCTGAGATCAGGTTTAAAAGAGTTTTTTATATGCACTGTAGGCTAGAGCCAATGGTCTGCAGTCATGTGTGATTGTCATCCGAATCTTGAGGGATCTATGTCAGCGTGTACCAACCTGGACTCCGCTTAATGAATGGGTGAGTAAACTTACAACTACTATTATATCTGTCTGTAATATCTTTATCTTTGTATCATAAGTGTAAGGAAATCTCAAAATAACTTGATTATTTCAATTCATAGATCTATATCTTAGTGGCATGTTCTTAATTTTGTGTGCAGGCCATGGAGTTGCTGGTTGAGAAGTGTGTGAGCTCCGCCCCGACCCCTCTCAGTCCTGGGGATGCCCTCCGCAGATTGTTTGAGTGTATTGCTTCTGGAGTTTTACTGCCAGGTATGTCACACATAACGCCAAGTAAACTTACAAGTGAGGGGATATCCCTTTAATTCAAGGTGCATGATTATGCCTATTTTATCCTTAAACAATGATGATCTAGGATTTACTTTTGCTATGATTAATTTAAGTTCCATTTAAAAATCACATGTTTCAGATAGCGAATGAATGTAATTTTACTTCTGTAACAGTTACTATTGTTGATGTTACTTAGATATAAGACTTTGTGTTGTTCAGAATGTTCACAATGTTGTTAAAACTATATTTACCGGCAACTATTCAAAAGATATGAGCCTTACTTGTTTCTATTATTAACCAACAGGAGGTCCTGGACTGCTTGACCCATGCGAGAAGGACCCTGTGGATGCTGCGTCCGGCCTCAGCAACCAGGAGCGTGAAGACATCACAGCATCAGCACAGGTGAGAAACGCCTCATTTATGTAGTTGGGAGCAATGTTAGCTTCATAAGCTATTTTGCAATACATGTGAGTTATGAAAGCTATGGAGTGGAGAAGGGAATGACTCGATAAACTGTAGGTTTGATTTTTAGCTCTACTGGCCAAAGGCCAGAAGAGCTTATGCCATGGTTATGTGTACGTAGTATGTGCGGTCTTGCGTCCCTGCGTTCGTGCGTCTGTAAACAATTGCTTGTGAACACGATACAGTCTTGTACAGTATCTAGATATCCATTAGAGCTCGGTTCCTTTCGAAAACCAGCTAGATCCGCCCATGCATGCCTAGATTATGGCCCTTGATAGTATAAAAAAATGCTATTGTGTATACAATTGGTTGTGAACACGATACAGTCTTCAGTTTTGATTGTATCTCGATGAAACTTGTACAGTATCTAGATATCCATTAGAGCTTGGTTCCTTTCGAAAACCAGCAAGATCCGCCCATGAATGCCTAGATTATGGGCCATGAAAGTTTTAAAGAAATGCTTTCTATTTTTAGTCAGGTCTGCATGAGCGAATTCTATTTTTAGCCACGTTTACATGTATATGTAAATTCAAGTCTAGAGTTAAGGGAGACAATTTGCAAGTCTAGGATTTTGAGAGACAATTTGCTTTTTGCTTCTGCAGTTGATTTTGTGAATTACTCTGCTTTGTTCTTGTTGAAAGCCCAAAGGCCATTTTTTAGCTTTAAGTTCTGTAGTTTGCGCATTCATCTTAACAAAATTGGTTGTGAATGTTTAAGTTATGCACCTGGTGTCATTACTGGCCACACCCAGGGTTCACAGGTTTGGTAAACATAAATCTGGAAAGGTTTGAAAATCTTTTTGTGTGTTCGTGCATCCATCTCAGCACAATTGATTGTGAATGTTTATTCAAATTGATCAAGGATGCCCTTGACTTTGACCTTTTGACCAACTTTTTTTTAACTTTTAAAACTACAGAAATTTTTACTATGAGTACAGTTTTGAAAGCATTTTTTTTTTTTTGTCAGATGACTTTTACTTGGCACATATTAAAATAGTTCATGCAACTAATCTGCTTACAATACTTTCTGGCTCAGATGTTGAACGTGCTACGTTTTCAGGTAACCCAAACACAAAACATAAAGTATATGTCTGTTGCCTTTTACCCATACATACATGCTCTGGATTGATATGACCACAAAAGCCATGCCAGTAGAGCATAGGCCCCTTTGGGCCTCTTGTTGTTGTACATAACATTAACAGTTTGGCCAATCATAGGATTTTTAGAAAAATAATCTCTGACCATTTTATATATATTTGCAGCATGCATTGCGGCTGATAGCATACCGGCAGATCCACAAAGTTCTGGGTATGGACGCTCTCCCAGTTCCAAGGTTTGCCAGACGACCTTTTGCCAACCGCAAACGCCGCCGCACAGACAGCACACAAGCTGATGGTGAAGGGGAAGGCACAGGTAACATACATGCACACTGACATAACACGAGTTACATACATGTACACTGACATGAGTTACATACATGCACACTGACATAAAACTAGTTACATACATGTACACTGACATAACACAAGTAACATATATGTTCACTGACATAACACGAGTTACATACATGCACACTGACATAAGATGGGTAACATACATGCACACTGACATAACACGAGTAACATACATGCACACTGACATAACATGAGTAACATACATGCACACTGACATAACACTAGTTACATACATGCACACTGACATAACATGAGTAACATACATGTTCACTGACATAACACGAGTTACATACATGCACACTGACATAACACGAGTGCACACTGACATAACACGAGTAACATACATGCACACTGACATAACACGAGTAACATACATGGTCACTGACATAACACGAGTTACATACATGCATACTGACATAACACGAGTAACATACATGTTCACTGACATAGCACGAGTTACATACATGCACACTGACAGAACACGAGTAACATACATGTTCACTGACATTACACGAGTAACATACATGCACACTGACATAACACGAGTAACATACATGCACAATGACATAACACGAGTTACATACATGCACACTGACATAACACGAGTAACATACATGTTCACTGACATAACACGAGTAACATACATGTTCACTGACATAACACGAGTTACATACATGTTCACTGACATAACACGAGTTACATACATGCACACTGACATAACACGAGTAACATACATGCACACTGACATAACACGAGTTTCATACATGCACACTGGCATAACATGAGTAACATACATGCACACTTGACATAACACGAGTTACATACATGCACACTGACATAACACAGGTAACATACATGCACACTGACATAACACAGGTAACACACATGCACACTGACATAAGATGGGTAACATACATGCACACTGACGGGTAACATACATTCACACACATCTTGTTCATTGTTGTCTTGATAGACAGTGTTTGCGCTTGAGCATAATAGATAAAATGAATTAAAGGTTAGCTTTTGAACCTTTGCTATTTATGTATGTGGGGGGATTTTGATATTTTGACTAAAATTCTAAAACATTGTACATTTAATGGTGCATTAAAATGCATTTAATTCTTAATGAAGTTGTTGCCTGTGAGTTGTGAACGAGATTTCCATGTTTGGTAACGATATGCATGTCTCCGGTATGCAAGAAGAATTTTCATGAATTATTTCTAATGGTTCTCTCATCTTAAAATATCCATGGTCTTCCCTTTCAAGTTTTTAATGTTGATTTTACAGCTGCAGAAAAGAAGGATAAGAAGGAGGATGAATCTATGGACACAAAGTAAACAGCTGGGTGCCCTGGTGGGAAGGTGCTGCAGTGTCGCTATCTAACAGTGTAGTCCTCCCTGGTGGGGGATGGCTGCAACATTGCCATCAAACTACTATAAACAATGTTTCTTCTGTCGAGAAGAAGAAAATAATTAAACTTGATTATAGAAGTGGCTTTGGTTTGCAGGAACTACTAGACGTTAAATTGTATATTGCTATTTAGATGGAGTTGTCCTTTGTGAACACATTGTATTACAATAATATTCGTACAATATTAGCAATGTAAATGTGTTTTTTCAATACTTAATCACTGAAATACATATTTTCTTGTTGCTGATCAGTGTGTTTCAGTTGAATTATTAATATGTATTGTTATTTAATGATTTATTGAATGTGAAGTGAGGAATAGTCTTCTTAGGGTTTTCTTGTTGCTTATCAAGTGTGTATATAATCCTGTTTGCCTGTTTGGTCAGATTCAGTCATTAGTGTTGTGTTTCTGTTTCTTCACATAACTTCATTCACCTTTGCATACATTTAGCCATTTCAGCTGTACCCGTTACAGAGACCCTGCATTGTCTGCATGTTCAAGTATTCTGGGTTGAGCTCTTTTCTGAAGAAAATGTTGTGAAGCAAATGTCTTGAATGTCTCATATTTTTCTTAAAAAAGATCCAGGAGTCTTCTCATTTCTTCGTTTAATAGATGCCGACCAATATATTGAAGGGTTCAACATTATTTGTTGTCAAATGTTCTTATAGCTATGTGCATGTGTTCGTACTTACAATTTCTCAATATCTATTTTTCATTACAAAAAACCCATGAGTCTTGTCATGATGTTCCATTTGTAGTCAACTTTCTATGTAATAAAGTGTTAAAAAGATTTTTTCTTCCTCAGTTCAAGATTCACGTGTTACAAATGGCAATATTGTGGGTTAATTGAACGTTGGTTATATGTGCTTGTTGTAAAAGATGGTGACTTTTTTTTGTAAATTTCAGTCTGTATTATAATGTGATCTTTAAATAACTGTTACTAGTCACATGTCAGGACATAGAAGTGATATATTGACATATCTGGAACTAAATCTTAACTCAAAATAAGTGATATTGACCTCGAATATGTTTTGCTTCATGTAAATGAATTTAAATGTCTTTCAGTTTCAAATTCTTATATCTTGGTCCAATTTCAAATTCATACTTTTGGAATCTAAAGCTTGTCCTGCAATTGCTCAAGGAATATTGGACATGGGTTAAAACAAGAGGGCAATGTGGAGGTTATGCACGTTATTTATTTTTGTCAGACATAGTAATGCAGAGTTATGTCCCTTGACTTATTAAAAATAACTCGGTATGTGGATAGTGGGCAAAACGTTATTTGATCCTCGGATCATTAAAAGTAGAACACTTTATTATACATTTGTAAAATGGTACTCGGTTACTGGGGATAATAATATCTGCCCGATTTAACTTGGGGCGGAACATCCAAGCTAAAGCCCTTTAAACTTTTATTTTTACATTAAGGATGGTGCGTGACTGAAATCAGTGTTCAAATTTCTAAATATGCTTTTTCCTTTTCCAACCACATTGATCTTGTTATGTCTTCGCACAATGTTGGCAAACCTTTTTCATTATGACCATGTTGATCCATCCATACATAGCTATACCCTGTCACATTCAGCATGTTTAACCCTTGTAGTCCAATGTTGTGTCCCAATTTGACCATGTATTTGAGCACATCATATACAAGACGCACACATCTTTCATGAGGCGTTCTTCAGTGCCCCATAGCGCTGAACCATACGGTAATATTGGCGCCATGTTCGTATCAAATATTTCAAAATATGACTTCTGTTTTCTACAATTTCCAATAGTTCCTTTTAAAAATTCCATTTTTTAGTCTTCGAGAGTTTACCGTCATTTTTTTAACCATCACTGATTTTCTAAGTATTGACCGTACGCTTAAAATGCAGTGCAAAAACACTTAGTTTTCAAGGGCCTTCCACAGTAAAAAGTGGGTGTCTTGTGAGTGACTGATCATATCTTTTCAAATAAGAAAGGTATTCAATAAAATAACGAAATTCATTTCCTAGTTATGTCAAACAAATCATGCAGTTTCTGTGCCAACAGAGAAGATAGTAAATCATTTAATACTATTTTAACAATGGCATCCAAACCGATTGTGGACTGTTGCATTGCTAGAAAACGTTATTGTTTTGTTAGATAAGACCCCCGCCATTAGTTCAAAAATCAGTTAGCTCTTTTCACATTTTCACTTTCAATGTAACATTGAGCGTAGGTTAAATGGAAAAACCATCTTTGGCAGTTGTTTTTAATTTTAAGTTTCCCGCTAAAACTTCTCATAATTTGTATAAATGCTACCAAAAATACTAAAAACTATTGTCAATAAAGATAATGAATTAGTAGTATACAGTACATACATGTACACATACATGAACTGTTACATAAGAGAGTTTATCACATGCAATACCTTAATACCAAGATAATATTGGCACTCGTCATTATAAAATGCACAATTGTATTTCTTGAACTCGTTGAATAACATTCTGCATTATGGGACGACTCGTAACCGATTCTATAATTATATATACTGTCTCAGAAAGTTTATCAGCTAATATTTGATAAACAATAAGTTATGTTTTAAACATTCCAGTTACAATATCATTCGGAGCTCCTCGGCCATTTTTATCGAAAATAACCTCGAATGTATGCCAGTACATCATTTGAAGTAGTTCGTATTTTTTAATTATATCATTAATTCAATGTAGTGTTTCCAAGTTGTATTTATTGATCTGAGTTTAAATTGATTGCAAATAAAGTGTTTTATAGCAAACATAATTAAGATTCCCAAGAGTTAAGTCATAGAGATTAACTGCTAAAATAAATTACTACGCGATCTACTTGTAAAACGTACCACTTTTTGTGTATGTAATCCGTCCAAATACATCCGGGGTTGGTTTTCGATAAAAATGGCCGAGGAGTTCCGAATGTTACAATATGCAATAAAAAAGTACTGTATGATTATATCGGCAAATATCCCAAATTATGGACCATACACTAGGATATTCACCACATCATATTATAACAAATTATATATTGTTATTGTTTTTCTTGCTCGAAAAAAACATAGTACCAATATGAAAGTGATCGGGGTTCTTTTGCCGTGGTCAGAAACACCTGATATTTTTGGCAAAAATTTGCTGTAACTGGTCTCTTAGTCCCGTATTGGTGCTTCGATTAAAATACAACCCGATGGTACTGTTGGCACCCGCGTGTAGTGTTAACTCTGCTAGACAGTCTCACATGACTCATCGACAAGGAAATCGTTATTTCAAACAATTCAGTTCCTTGAAGGAGTTCGAGCATTATATCTCTAAATATACGTGGCTAAACACGCTTTTGATGTATATTATTGTATGACCTATGATGTTATAAACTGGAAAAGTGATCATGTTGACATAATAATCTATTTTATATCTTAGAGTATTTTTTGGAAAAAATATCAGAAGAGCAAGGTTCCTTATTATAATGACTAAATTTTAAACATGTTTATTAATGATGTGCTAGAGATACTCACCGACTCAATAGAATCATCGAAATTGTCACAGTAAAAACAAAATCTACAACAAAAATAGTTAAGACATGCTACATCTTGACATCGGATTACTTGTGTTGCGTTTTCTCTGAATTGTAACATAATGTGCCGGTTTACAATATTGTGCATAGAACTGGTTTGGTCTCGGGTTAAGGGCAATGACACAACGCAATGGCTCATTATATGTGTATCTGCTGCTTCTTAATCAAGGAACAGTTTTTGTTTATTACCTTGAATTCGGCTTATGCCAAAAATAACGACTGACTGCTCCCTAACTAAAAAAATGTACGTCAAATTTGAAAAATAATGTCATTCTATTATCAAAATATAATTTCGAAATCCAATATTGTTTCTTAATGTTTTATGCTCCTAAAATCTAACATTTTTGTGAACGTTGAATTTGCTGTATATAATACAGAATAATTTTTTGTTCAGTTCAAACATTCATAATTATATACAATGAAAATATACTTGATCATTGACAAGAAATAATACGTGTTCATATATGAATGATGATCGGCGAGTCAATACATGAAATGAAAGCATTTGAGCACGCAACATGGCAAATTGTTATTAAAACATAATTTAGATTTTAAATGAAATAGTAGAAAAATAGACCTTGACGTGTTGATAGTTATTATCTTTTCAGAAGACATTCGACATTTCTATAGATTTCGGATATATTCTTAAATAATTCCAATAAATCTATAATCATGTTTAAGCTAAAAAGCAAACTGTTTTCCTTTTTCAAAAGCTCTATATACAAATACAGCGAGGCTTTTAAGTATATTTACATTATTTGGTATCTTTGTCTAATTTTAGAATACATGTTGCATTCAAAATGAAAGTGAAACTCATTTTCTATAATGTTACGAGATGGACAAGTCTATTGAACAAAATCATTGTGTATAATTCTATCTACCAGTTTCATTACTTATTCTATGAGATGACTATCTCAACTAGCTGAGAGCATTCCTATATTTCTCAACATTAACACGTTTAAGATAAAATTGAGAATCAAATTTAAAAAAAAAATGTTTTTCTAAAAAACAATGCGCTTGAAGACAAATTGAATCAACTATAAACAAAATTATTCATTATTTGCAAGTCTTAGTTTAAAATGTAACAAAAAATAAGTTAATCTCCAACATTTTGGGATATTATCAAATATGATTAAACCTAAAGATCTTAGAAACAAATTTTACTGTTTAGCCCCGTATTTTTTAAAGTCGAATTTCAAAATCAACCACCATTAATTTATAAGTAAGATTAATGTTTTTGTGTTTTGGAGAACAAATGACTTTAACCAGTGCTTAATCATGTTTAATGTCCTTAACGTCATAAGAGCTAGTCTACCCGTCTCTGCTAGGATAAAAGCATTTTGTGTACTAGCTTTTTCTTTATATCTTAAACCGAAGGGTTTCCCTTATATTCTAGTCAACTACTTTAGTTAAATCAATAAATGTACAGAATTATAGCTTAATATGATCAAAACAGTGACTTGTCAATCCATGCAATACAAATCTATTGTCTATGGTTCCCATGATAGCCCAAAAACCTGCCCGTTCTTCCTATTGTCCAGTTGTGCCCGATTTGATAACATATGTAACGCTGCAATACTTAACTAATAAGGAATATCCACGTTCCTTGAGTTCATTCCGTCTTGATCGTATAGTGAAATGGTTTCCTTTTTTCAATTCGATCTCCCCTCACGAGAGTAAAATATGTATCAAATATTTATATTTCGGCCAAAGATAGGTTCGAACAAAAAAAACAAGCCCAAGGCGAACTTGTAAACAATGTATCATATATTTACAATGACATGACATTTGAAGTCCTGCCACGTGGTGGAACTTTTGACACTTTACTTTAATGGTATTCCATGACTTTCGAATTTTGTAAACAGCTTGTAAACACAGAAACTTAAACAGCTTGTAAACACAGAAACTTAACATAATATTGTAATACATTTTCTGACAATATTGCAATTTCAATGTATTGGCAATATCAACAAATACATGCTTTTGGCCAGAATTATCATCAAAGTTCACTAAGATGGAGACAAAAAGGAAAAGAGAAAAACATTAACTTACAAACATATTTGATAACTACATTTGGAAGCTACACATGATTACACACACATGCTCACATTCACGCATATAAAATACACACATATATTAATACAATCAAAATGCTACTGTATGTAACATTTAAACAAATCAAGAAACACCGGTTCATCGTTTTGTTTGGACATGGCAAAATATACAAATTTCGCTAGGTTCCTGATATTCCTTGAATTATTACGAGATAAGGCAGATACAAATGTTTCAATAGTGTTAAACGATCTGTTTATGTTACATATATTTCTAAGGTCCATATATAAAGGACAAATACATAAAAAGTGATATTCTGATTCAACCATATTGGTAGTACACACACTCATTTCCATTTCCATATTCTCTAATAATGTTATTGTGTGTTCCAGTTTCAATCTCTAACGAATGGGCAATCAGTCTAAATCCTGATAAAGCAATTCGATGATTTTCTTTGTCGATGGTGTCGATATATTTTTCAAATTGAAATTCCTTTTTAGACTTTGCATACTATCACGTAGCCTTTGTTTGAGCAATGGAAAATAATTTCTTTCGTAGTTAAAATTTAAGAAAATATAATTAAACCCAAGTTCATTAAGAAGATGTTCAACAGCTTAAATCCAACATAGTTTAGTTTTTATATTTACGAATAAAATGTCTCTAACCTTTTCAACATAAACATATCTTATAATTTAGTTTGGGGAACTCATAACCTTATACCAGAATTTGAGAGCTCTCCCTTTACATAAAACAGACAGTGGGAAACGACCATGGTGCTCACCACGCACAGCTGCATTAGAGGTCTGTTGTCGGACAACACAATTGTGTTTACAAAACTTAAGGTGTAGCTTGTCAACCTGAGTAAAACAATAGAATCCCCAGACTTCACAAGCATACGTGATAATAGGCACAACTAAAGCATCAAATAGTAATAATTTTGTCTTCACATCTAGCTTAACTCTGCTTAATATAGATAAAAGGTTAATATATGCATTTAAGGCTTGTTTATTAAGCATTTTAACAGCATCATTGAAAGTACCATTGTAGGTAAATTTAATACCCAAGTATGTAAAACAACAACAACAACAACAACAACAACAACTTTTAATGCATTCAGGCAATAATGCCTATAGCATACAAACAGTTTATGAGCAAACAGGTAGAACTTAGCGAGAAGCATAAAACTAAATGTGAACATAAAGATAAATGATTGTTAGTCAGTAGTAGTAAATTATTTTGTAATTAAAGGTAGATCTAGAATGCTTAAATAAAACATTTTGTTATTAACAATTTGCTAGAACAAAAATTAATTCACCAAAGTCCGAGTGTTTGTTTAACAGAAGTTAGATGTAGTAGTATTTATCCAGTCGTGAATATCTTGAGCTAACTCGTGTTTTTGTATGTACTCAATGACTTGACAATTTTGGACATACTTAAAGAAAATGGTATTTTGATTCTACTTGGTTTTGACTGCAGTTTGTACAAATTCTCTGTGTTCTTGGTATATTGTTATATCTCCCCGTTTCTATTTGTAGTGTGTGAGAACTGGTTCTAAATTTGGTTAATGCTATTCGGTACTTTTTACATTTAATTCGGTCTAGATAATTTTCAAGTACAAATTCGTGTTTAAATAGACAGTATGTTTCAAGTTTACTAGAGTTGTTTATTCTTGAGTACCATGACTGTTTATAGATATCTGTTATTCTTTGAATAATTGATGTGGTGTTAATTTGAGTTCTTGCTTGGTTCACCCATATGTCATTCAAACAGTCAACTATTTCTCTGTACTGTTCTAATCAACACAATTCAGTATATAACACGTAATAAAACGACACTTTATTAAATGACTCAACAATTAAAATATCATGCAATTAATATTTCATGAATTAAGTTAACTTATTAACCCTTGAAGCCATTATGTTACACATACTATTAATTAATTCGGTAATAATTTTCCAGGTACGCTTTACGGTGAAATAAGTATTATGTTGTATACGTCAGTGTTACTCCCTGTTTATGAATTTATTTGACAAAATTTAGCATCCAGTCCATTTATCTGGAAAATATCCAAGGTCTTAAATTTTATTAAACAGTTTTAACAAGAAAATTCAGTCTTCCCATTGATATAAAAAGATAATTTAAACATTAGATCTGGTCCTGAACTGCTTCCAGTATTCAGATTGCAATTTATCATGTCAACTTCTTCAAACTATTAATTTGTTCTGCATTGTAGTATTATAAAAAATAAATAACATTGTTGTCAGCTTATTCCTTTTCTATATCGATGTGATAATTTATGACCCGAAAGTCCACTGTTAATGTGACCATGCTATTGTTGTGTTGTTGTTTTTTGCTCACTACCTTCTTTCAATGATTTCCATCTGAATATTTTGAATTTCTATATTGCGCTGTAAAAGTTCTATACTCTTTTCTTTCTTTTTCTGAAAATTAAATTATCTTAAGCTTACCTTATATTTGATCCTAGTTTCAATCATTAATAATTTGTTTTCATGAGAACTATTCCTCCTGTATCAAATGCTTTGTAAAATATCGTTCTATCATCAGCACAAATGTTGTTATAGAATACTAAAAATTGTTTCTTTTTAATATATGTGTTTTGCTCACATTTGATTTTCTCGAAAATAAAGGCTGGCAAACACTGCCAATTTCTGTATAACAAGGGAAATAAGCTGTATTCCGCGCAAACTATTCAACTTGCGATTACATCATCACTTTGTAATTTACATATAAATAATATAAGAGCACATAAAATGGAGTTATTTAGCTCATTCATTGAGTTTTCCGCTGCCTTTGACTCTGTTTCGACATTCTCCTCTTTCACCTTTTTCTATGATCAAATGTGCTCTGTCATATTTAACCACATATTATAACTAACCAGATTTTCCCCCTAATTATCTATAATGTTTAAAATATAACAACAACAACAACAACAACAACAACAACTACGACAACTACTACAACAGCAACAACAACAACAACTACAACAACAACAAACCGTTAACCATGAATTAGTGTTTGCATATTTTGTGGATCAATGCCAATTGAGTATTTTCATTTTTTCTGTTCATTAATTTTACAAAGATCTATTCTAACGAATGCACAACAAAGTTTCATAAATAATTTCATTTTTTCCACCAAAGCTCACCTATAAAGAGTGTGTCATAAGTAAAATATAGCTAATTCTTTGTGGCCGAGGTACGTCCGATCTGTTTTCTGTAGATTGCCAAAATTCAACTCTAATATAAACAGAACAGAACAGTGTTTTATTCACGTAAACTATAAAGGTATTTGTGACGAAAATTACATTTAAACACATGAAAATACAATACATAAGATAATAACACATGGTAAGAATGACTCTTATATCGAATATATAAGTTTAAACAATTTCACAAGGTAAAGGGTATAAAGCATGTTCACTTAAAAAATAATATTGCTCGGCGGGCAATCATTGGAGCCATACCATTTTGTTATGTGTTGAAAATGCTCCAACGCGTCTTCCGTTATAGTGCCAATGAGTGGAATATGGATGTAAACAGTGAGCATGTTTTTTTTTTTTTTCATTTTTAGAGGTTAACACGAGTAAATTTATAAAATTGGAGAATGTAGTTCCACATAGGAATGGCTATGAGTTGTTCTAAATGTAAAAGTTCTAAATAAAATTTAAAATCTGATCGCCTAGAACTTGCATAACTTGCTAGACGTCAGTGTTGACAACGTAAACACCTGGATTTTCGTGAGAATTGTTCTCGTACCTTAGGTTTAAGCATTTTCTGTACATGTGTGTAGCTTTTTTATTGACAAAAGGTTGCCTCGTTACAAATTTTAGAACTTTATTTGTTATACTTGCTGCACTATGCTCGATTTTCTGAACGTTGTGGTGGCAATGAATAGGTTGTGGTGCTCGTGAATTGTAATTTAGTAGGAAACGAATTGTGAAAGAACTGTAGCAATTTAATAACATGAAAATTAACAATTCATTGAATCAATATCATTTTCGATCTTTTTAAAGTATGACCAACTACCAAACTGCTTCGCGAACTTCAAGGTTCATTTGGTGTCTAATAAATTAAAACTTGATAGCAAATGATCGTCGTAATTCTTATTCTGTATTTTCAGGTATTATAAGGCAAAAATCTAACGATTGTGTTTATATATTTTCAGATGGGTGTCTTTAAAGGGAAAAGGAGGCGGTGTCATTCATGTCGAGAAAATAAATAACTCCGTAGCTCAAAATTTGCAAGACAAGTATTTTACAGTCGTTCACCTAAATCAACAAGCACTCCCTTGCCGTCTCAGAAAAAAAGATTCCTCCCTTGTAGCAGTCGAAAACAGATAGTTACTAAAAGAGCACGGTTTTTTTCGCCTATAATACATGCTGAAATATCTATTCACAAAAGTGAAGTCTTCCAATGCAAATAAATCTCATAAAATCCGTTCATACCTTACATTTGCTTAACGTTAGCAAACAGTTTGGTTTATTATTTTCAACACCCAAATGGTTATTCGATATCATATCCTTAATATAATGTTGTCTGTATGATACAACTTAAACCAAAACTTAATTATTTTATTGTATCTATTTATATACAGTGAAAAAAACGTCCAAACTCTCCGTATACAGCAGCGTTGTCAGCGGATTGTCTTATACCAACTGGGTCTTTGTAAACTATAAGATAGTTTGTGATAAAAAAAATGTTTATAAAAAAAAGAAGAAACCTAACTCTGTGTGGCAATGTAAAACACTAGTATTTAATATAAGAGTAAGGCAGTCGTTTGCACTTAACAAAAACAAAAGTCATTTTTTGTACAATTTGACGTCAATTACATATTTGACGTCGAAAACTGAACCCCCTAAAACAAGTAAAGTTTTACAAAATTTAAGATGAATATTTTCTAAAAGTTTAGACTCAATAAAGCCCCAAACTTCACAACTTTATGAAACAATTGAGGATACAAAAGCATCAAATAACTGTTATGCTACTTTTCCCATAGTATCATATTGTGTAAGTTTACTTAACAACGTATTCATTTTTTTTCAATGCCTTTCCGTGCAAAGCCTGTATATTAAGGTTAAAATTACCAGTATAATTTAATGTAACTCCAAGATAATTAAAATCATTTACAACGTCGACGGTTTTGTTACCAAAAAATCCATGACTTATTTCTTATAAAACCACCTCTTTTTCTCAATGCTTCATTTTTCGTCTTTGCAACTTTTACTTCTTATCCCCACTTTGTACAAAAGTCTCAAAAAGTCTATCAAACGAAGTTTGTATATCTTGGGGTGACGTGCCTAGTATACACATATCGTCTGCAAATACATATGGTCGCCATTAACCCACCATCTTAACTTAATTGTTCCATGTATAACTATGTTTCGTGTTTCCACATGTATTTGCTGTGGTGAAATAAAACTTGCGTTGAGTGTGACAAAATAAACATATCATTAGTAAAAAATGTTCTCTTATATACATTGATAATACCCCTGAACTCCTTTTAGCTGTTGGCAATTGATTTCTATTCAAAATGAAAGCGTCGAAAATTCACAACATTGTAACAAAAATCTTCAAACCCTACGTTTCAGTGACACATACCATACCATTTGTTCGAAACAAAGATAAAACTTTAGGTGGCAAATTTATTATTACGTTTCGTTATTAGTTCTTAAATATTCAAAAGTGCAAATCTCAATTTGTTAGAAGTTGCATGTGAGCATGCACATAACAGAACAGAACAAAACCGAGCGTTTATTGACTTAAACTATGCATACTGTAGTGTCTCGTTATTATAAACATATAACGTAGAATATAAACACATATGCGCACATTTAAATGTATTAAATTTCATGTCAAATGAGAGAAATATAATGCAATAAAGTTGAGAAAAATGAGAAGGAATTGACATAACTATCTTTACAGGCAAATAGGTAATATGTGTGTATGAAATATCAAACAAAAAAACAGCCTATGGATTTAATTTAACAAGTTATGTCAAATGATATTATGCATTGCGTTTTCTATGTATCGTACACACTAAACAGTTCAGTAGCATTTTGCATGTAAGGACATTCTAACAGTTGATATTCGCTTGGATTCACCCAGTAGTGTCTTTAATCCCTGAAATCACAGTAAGTGTTACATTTTATTAGGAAGTGAAACTCATCTTCTATCTCCTGTGAGATACACGGTTGACATAGTCGCTGATTCTTGTCAATCCTGGTTCTTCTATATTTACCCGTGTCGATTCTCAATTTATGCGCACATGCCCTCGTCTGCGAGATTAAACGTCTGTATATGATATTTCTTACAATGTCTAAATCATGTTCATACTCAAATCTAGGCTTTTAATAGATATACACAAGTCATTGAGACAAAACCACAAATGAAATTGTCTCCCTTCTGCACTTTGGGTAAATAAAATTATATTTTTGCAAGTGCCAGTGTTTAGTACTTAAATCCAGTATATAATCAATCGTGCGTGTCTGTTAACAAACCAAGGTTATCTATGCAACTCCCCACATACTGCAGTATAAATGCATGGCAATGTTACCCCTAATATACGTTAACAAAATTTAAGATGCATCAGTAATAAATTAATAATTTATTCTACTCTCATTTTACATTCATTCGTTCTAAAGTATGGACGCCACAAATGCATCAAACAGTTCACAATATACATAAGTCACGGTGCGTATCCATATCGGTACCCTCTTTGCGAAATCTACTTAAACGGTACCCTTTTTGCACATGCACCGGTCATTCTTTACTGAAAACAAATCGGCGATGGACAAATATCGATTTTTTTTAATTTACTTAATAACACTAAGGGTTCTATGGTGGCATATAACTGCCGTTAGATAACCTGTTAATGTTAGCGAATTGTTTCGTGCTAACCACTTAATTTTCGCGAAAATTATCTAGCTATCTAGTCAATATTCGCGAAACCTTTTCTGTAAGATAAATATCATAAGACTAAAAACAGGCTTGAAAGAGCCCAGAACTGCCATCTGTACCTTATTTTAGCTGTACAACATTAACAGGTTAACTAGTTATGTTTAGCGAATTCCACTTAATAAGTAACATACTAACTGGTTAACTAGATAAGATTCCTGTTACCACTTATCTATAAATGCATTTTTGGCTTTTTTGCGAATTCTACTTAGTAAGTAACTTACTAACTGGTTAACTAGATAAGACTTAAGTTAATATATTGCGGTATAAGTAACTTACTAACTGGTTAACTAGATAAGACTTAAGTTAATATATTGCTAACTGGTTAACTAGATAAGACTTAAGTTAATATATTGCGGTATAACAGATAATATATTGCGGTATAACAGATAATATATTGCGGTATAACAGATAATTTATTGCGGTATAACAGATAATATATTGCGGTATAACAGATTTATTCGGGGTCCCGACAAATAAGAAAAACACATGAAATGCCTTCATGGGTCTCTTGTTTGCACGCACTATAAATCATTTCAAGATAATACTCCTAGTGGCGATCAGAGTGTGAAGTTCTGAGGTTGGTCCCTACTCCTAGTGGCGATCAGAGTGTGGAGTTCTGAGGTTGGTCCCTACTCCTAGTGGCGATCAGAGTGTGGAGTTCTGAGGTTGGTCCCTACTCCTAGTGGCGATCAGAGTGTGGAGTTCTGAGGTTGGTCCCTACTCCTAGTGGCGATCAGAGTGTGGAGTTCTGAGGATGGTCCCTACTCCTAGTGGCGATCAGAGTGTGAAGTTCTGAGGTTGGTCCCTACTCCTAGTGGCGATCAGAGTGTGAAGTTCTGAATTTGTCCCTACTCCTAGTGGCGATCAGAGTGTGGAGTTCTGAGGATGGTCCCTACTCCTAGTGGCGATCAGAGTGTGAAGTTCTGAGGTTGGTCCCTACTCCTAGTGGCGATCAGAGTGTGAAGTTCTGAGGTTGGTCCCTACTCCTAGTGGCGATTAGAGTGTGAAGTTCTGAGGTTGGTCCCTACTCCTAGTGGCGATCAGAGTGTGAAGTTCTGAGGTTTGTCCCTACTACTAGTGGCGATCAGAGTGTGGAGTTCTGAGGTTGGTCCCTACTCCTAGTGGCGATCAGAGTGTGGAGTTCTGAAGTTGGTCACTACTCCTAGTGGCGATCAGAGTGTGGAGTTCTGAAGTTGGTCACTACTCCTAGTGGCGATCAGAGTGTGGAGTTCTGAAGTTGGTCACTACTCTTAGTGGCGATCAGAGTGTGAAGTTCTGAAGTTGGTCACTACTCCTAGTGGCGATCAGAGTGTGAAGTTCTGAGGTTGGTCCCTACTCCTAGTGGCGATCTGAGTGTGAAGTTCTGAGGTTGGTCCCTACTCCTAGTGGAGATCAGAGTGTGAAGTTCTGAAGTTGGTCCCTACTCCTAGCGGCGATCTGAGAGTGAACTTCTGAAGTTGGTCCATACTCCTAGTGGAGATCAGAGTGTGAAGTTCTGAGGTTGGTCCCTACTCCCAGCGGCGATCTGAGAGTGAACTTCTGAAGTTGGTCCCTATTCCTTGTGGCGATCTCAGTGTGATGTTTTTAAGTTGGACCCTTCTCCTTGTGACGATCTTAGTGTGAAGTTTTGAAGTCGGTCCCTACTACTACTTGTTACGATCTTAGTGTGAAGTTCTAAAGTTGGTCCATACTCGTTTTGGCGATCTCCAGCCTCCATCAGCGGCACTGTATCCGATATCCGCTCCCTTCCACTGCCGAGCTGCTCCAAGAAAGCACTCACTTCTAGCCGCATGCCTGGTATTGGTTAATTCATGAAAAATAATACATGGCTATGACTGTCGTTAGTTTGGCCCTGTCAGATTATTTACATATTTTGAGACTCCTTACATCTGACTAATTCTAGGGAACGGTTATTCGTTTTCTCATAATTCAGGACATTAAGAGGTTTTGGCTATACCAAATGTGTTATTAGATATAGTGAGCAAGACATTGAAGCATTTGTTATCATTATTAGATGAAATATATACTACTTAAATAACTTGCATTTATAAGTGTTTGGTATGCATACGGATGCAGCTTACACTCAAACGTGAATCAGGACAGTGTGGTGAAAATAAATTAATGAAGAACAAATTATATTAGTTTATGTTAAAGTAAAAACAAAACGGAAGAAAAGGATATTTCTTTCAAATAACGGGATCATGAAGAGTCTGTTGGTGCTTCTTGAAGGTAAGTTGGTGTTGGTTCAAAACTCTGTCAAAACCACATCGCAAAATTAAGTTGTTTTTTTTATTCATAACAAAATGGCTGTTTAAAGTCATATTATGTTGCCTTTGAAAAAGCCCAACATAATGTCATAAAAATATATCTCAATTGTCCAATCAACAATTGTTCATGTTGGTGTGTTACTTATTTACTAATATTCGGTATCCGTTGGCTAATAAAGGGCTCACTGTGTGTTTTGAAACTTAGGGCTCATTGTGTGTTTTGAAACTTAGGGCTCATTGTGTGTTTTGAAACTTAGGGCTCACTGTGTGTTTTGAAAAGTTTCTTGAGATATCCAGTAAAATGTCCGTATCTTTATATTGTAAAACTTTTATGACCAAGGTAATTCAATTGATATGTATACGTTTCTATAAAAATTATGATAAATTGTTAAAACTAAACGAATGTTTGATATATTGTAAGAAAAACAAACTTATGAAGTCAACGAAGACAAACTTTCTTTTGCGATATATGCGCGAAAATTAATCACATGTACTAGATATTTTACTCAATACTAATCATTGAATCAACTTGCAATTTAAGTTGTGGACATTTTTCTGATAAATCAAGAACTCTTCATATTTGTTCCCAATCAACTTGCCGCACTTGTTCATTTATTGTTGTTAAATATTGACACATGATTTTCCACATGTTAAAATATTCTCACTTACTGCTACAATATTTACACGCGTTACACGAGCCCAGATTGCCGCGATAAGCATGCTCAATTGCCGAGTAAAATGTAAATATTTGAAAAAGAAAATTGTTATTATTTCTGTTCAATATTAACGCAACGTGGGTCAGACAAGAACGTATTTCACTTGTTGTTTCATACCAAATGCTTTCGGCGTGTTATGCCTTTACACCATATTATAGTTTTGTTATTGTAAAGTGCACATAGAGTTTAATTTTGGTGTAAGATCGCAATTCAATGTATGCTTTCATGTGATTTAAAGAGTTGAATCAGTGAAATAAAAAAGATACTTCACTGTTTCAAACAGTGTTATTATTTCAATGTTTCAAACAGTGAACTAACATTTTAATATTGTTCACAGTGTTGTCAGTTTTACCTGCTCTCGATCAGCACACAGGGCTTTGGACTCAAACTTCACATTTTAATAAAACAATAACTTAAATATTTTTTTTCAAATGTTTCTCATTCAAATTTCATCTACGTTCATAAACAACAAGTATGGCCGAATGATTAGATAACCATACACACACTATGGATATATACAAAGAGCGAAGTTTTGAAGACTTTATTATAAAACTTCATTCCTGTAAAATGTCACAATAAATAAATGATAACATGAACAAAATGTCAAAACTATCATATTTTCGGGCAGGCACTGTAAGTGTTCCCTGGTGAAAACTGACGCCGTATGCAGAACTGGGCCGCTCAATTACACAATTATCTCGTCACTGTCAGCACCCTTTGGACATGCTAAATGAACCATATACCATCAACACTCACATGCGCACTTTTACGCCAATTTTGCAGAGAAGTATCAACAAAACACGATCTAAACAAATATGTATAAAGCTACACACAGTTTAACGGGAGGTGCGCAGTTGTAGGTTAATTGTCTTAAAATAAAGTAAAAGAAATATATATAATTCCTGAAATATAGCATCAAAACACGTTCCACAATGCACACTATATTCAACTTTAATGATTATGAAATTTAGACCTTATCACTTCGTAACTATTTGTTATATAGTTAGCAAGGAACAATGTTTGTATACCATTTCCATCCGTCTGTTCATCTAGCACAAGTGAACGAGGACACGATTGTTTTCAGAATTTATAAACTCTTTGATACAAACATCGACATATAGTTAGAAGTTTGGTTGTTTCTGCTAATAGCATATGTGCTAATGAATTGTTATATATTTTAAATCATTGTAATATATTTTAAATCATGGTAATATATTTTAAATTAATATACGTAACTCTCTTTGTCCGATTCTTGCATAATTTGAAGAACATGTTTTGTATAAACTGGTATATCGTGTACTGGTATATCGTGTACTGGTATATCGTGTACTGGTTTATCGTGTACTGGTATATCGTGTACTGGTATATCGTGTACTGGTATATCGTGAAGTCTCGTTATCTGGATCGATTCAAAACTCAAGACGTTTTCTTTGGCCACTTTATTTGTCAATGTACATTTTTTTTTCAAACGAAACAGGACTTTTGATGATTTTAAGAACCAACCAGCATCGCACATTATTTTTTTTTAAATATGACCTTTCAAATGTTGACAAATTCCTCCAAAATTATAAATTATACCTCCGTTCCCGTCTTCATGGTACACTGAATAAATGTTCACTGGTTGAAAAACCAGAGGACCAGTTCGAATCCTGCTGTCTACGAGTATTTTCTTTTCATATTTTATTCTTTTTCCTTTATATAATTTATTTAATTTCTAATCTTCTTGCACATACATTGTATATCAAAAAAACATAATCAGATTTTTTTTAGAATTGAATAATTATCTATTTTTTAAGCTTATTGATTATTATAAGTACTTAACACCCTGATGACCAAATTAAAACCAATTCATGCACGAACATGTATATATGTTTAAAAAGAAAGGCAATTCTCACGATTATGTTATAATAAGATGAAAGCATTACCAATCGCTACTGTTGGGACCAAAGTAACGGAAACTAATTTGCGCAAATTTCTTGGTAACTTTTAAATTATATGTTAGTGCATGCACAGCCTAATAGCCATGGCTAATGGCAATACAAGATACATAATGTGTGTGCATCTGTGACACACGTGCAAACGGTACATTCGCCGCTGGGAATGGCGAACTAATAACAGTATCGGTGACCATTGTCTTGAACATTAGGCCATTGCGACTCCAGATGGCAGTGTCCGACCATTAACACTCATCACTTTGGCGTTTCCTCGGCAATAATCTTTTCACATTCATAGAACTTGAAGCAAAGAAAGGATAGTGCCTTGCTTTCTTTGGTTGTATTTAACAATTGCTCCCTGTCTTTATTAGTTAACTACTCTTTTAAATCTGGTGCTAGTGCGTGTGAGATCGGTGCTGTAGGTTAACAGTTGAAGCGAAAATTTTATTAGAAATAATATGCTTGACACAGCCTCACATTTCTGCCGCATATATTCAGCACGGCCTCACATTTCCCCCGCATATATTCAGCACTAGCATCACATTACCCCCTATATATCCAGTACGACCTCACATTCCCCCGCATATATCCAGGACGGCCTCACATTTACCCCGCATATATTCGAGCACAGCCCCATATTCCCCCCACATATATTTAGCACAACCTCACATTTCCGCCGCATATATACAACATGACCTCTCATTTCCCCCGCATATATTCAGGACGGCTTCACATTTCCCCGCATACATTCAAGCACGGCCTCAAATCTCCCAGCGTAAATTAATCTAGAAAACTTGTCATCAATTTTTAACAAAAAAGGTGGATTGCCCTACAAGCCACCACACATTACACGATTCATTGCAATTTGTATAAGATCGTTTAATATAATTTATTATGAACATACATTTTATTTCATTGGTTAAATTGAATTGCAGAAACTGCCATGCTCATGCTGTTATGATATAACAGTTTAATATGCATAAACTATTCACTATAAGCACTACAAGGCCAGGAGTAGTTTACGTTGACTGCCTTCTCAATTAAAAGATGCTGTCTGATCACGTACACTTAAAATTTGCAACGAGAGACTGGCAGAATGAGGGTTCATAATTATTTAATTGTGTGTTTAATTTCTAACCTGGTATAAAAACAATACATTAATAATTTGGACAAGCACTGTGGTCAAGCATTCACTTTTCAATCTTTGCACATTCATTTTTACATACGTTGGTTTAAAGACGTTTGGAGCCTCCTCTATTAGGTTTGGGAAATAAACACGTTCGGAGAAAATTGCCCTTATGTTTTAGCAAAAAGCAAAAATATCTCGGCAGCCAGCTTGACAAAATCCTTTCACAGAATAATGGCGAATATTAATTGGTCTATTGCGTTACGGGGGTTTCATTTTACTTTGTCGCAAAGAAATGTCAAGAAAGTAATTTCATTCGTATGAGACAAAAAGTAAAGCCAAATCCATTTTCCACGGGACAGCTTGGAGTTAATGGTAACCCAATAGCGCATAATTTATTTGTTTTTCCCTCGAAACATCGGTGTCCATTAGAATTACTCACCATTTCTGGTACTTTCGTGGTCTCTATGTAGAAGATGCAAGAATCAAAGAAAGAATATGATTTGTCAGTCCTTATATTAAATTGACAAAATCTGCTCCCAAGAAAGATTCTTCAAACATATCGGGCCGTTCGACTAGAGCACAGAAAGCCAATTGATGAGCGTGTATTTCTCCGATAAGCGGTAGGGAGAGTGTATCGTTCGTTCTTATTTATATGAACAAATCTTAAGGGTTAATGGAAGGGTCAAGTGTTTTTTTCATGGTACGAGAACTAATTGGTCTCTCTCTGTGCTCCGGTTCTGTTCTGCGATTCTGTTTGGGAAATGTGACAACTTGGATTAAACAGCTTCAATGAATCCCGGAACATTTAATCAAAGGTCAAACGTTACAAACTATACACACAAACAACACAGTTCACATAATAATAATCAATAGGTAAACCAACTGTTGTCCCTTATTGGTACTGGTGTCTATGGTGACACCCAAGAAGTCACCGTATAACGCCTCATCGGGCTGATATTTCCCTATGACTCACGTGATACAGGAAATACTACAAACTCGGCAGGAGAGGTTCCGAGCATGTTTCGTACAAAAACACAGTAAATACCAATTATGAGTTATGAATTATGGCAATCACATGCCATGTGAGTATATAAATATCTACGATAATATTGAGCTGTAGATCCTTTAGTTTCAGAGAGGATTTCCCTTCGGCTTTGGAGGGTTGAAACAGCTAAAAAAGAACACCATATATCACCGTGATAACAATTCTGAGAATATGACATTGAGTCAAAGTAATAAATACGAGGCGTCAAATCAGACACCAAAACGTGCTGCCAAGATTGTCACAGACTATATTGAAAAGTCGTCTTTATGATCGCCTCTATGATTGAGATTCAGGCGGGCAAATTAAGAATGACGTGCCGTCTTTGAAGGGACGGCCACGATGATTGACTAATATTGTGTCCCATTTTGTTGACGCACGGTTTTCGTGGAGACGCACTAATGCAATGAAAGAGGCTTTTCAGAATGATATGTATTGGCGACAAGTAATGCAGAAAAACACTTAGATTCCAACAGTGACCACTTCGCTCGTGCTCGCATACATAATTTCTGGCGGCGAGCAGATAATGTTCACAGTCCGTTGGCGATAAAGAATCTAACCATTCTTAATGCGATGATCATGAACCCCATAAAACATGTTCTTTAAATGATATTTTCCTATGAGTTTATTTTTCAACGCAAAGGTTAATCACACATTCATTGCTTGAATTATTGCAAAGATATCATTGAACGAAGAATCCATAAGAAGTTTAATTTTAACACACTAGTTCACGCATAACCTATCGCTCTGGGCGTTTTATTTGTATTTCATAATCGCACACGAATATTGAACAATGGTACAGGACTACTATCTAGTTTGTTCGTCGCTGGTTCATTTAGCGGCAGTAAGATCCGTGGGGAAATCAGCGCGCCCCGGGAGCCCCGCCATGTCATCCATTATCGCGGTATACCGACTGCATGGCTAGAAATATATCACCTCCTTTCTCAATAAGTCTCTTTACCACCTGCCAATTGATGCCGTCCAAATTATACGGGAAGACATCCATATTAATATTTAAAACCTACACAATGGATCAGCGGCCAGGATACAGCTCCTAGTGTATCATAATTTGCATCGCTTAACCACGACCAAACTACGCCAGACTTACATACCAAACCCTTTCAAGATTTGACCTAGGATAATTCTTATAAACTTTACAATATTCGCTTGTTTTTGATTGAACTCTGATATTTTGTACTTAGTAAAGCATGTTACCTAAATACTTAAATACAATGAGCATAGTAGGTATGACTCAATATGACCTTCATGTGAACAATGTTTAAAGACGTTTATCATTTGTCAGCTATGAATGGCAAACTAAAAATAATTGCATATTTCTGTTTAAAGGAAGTATACAATTTTTCACTTTTCCAGCTAAATGAGCGATCGCTACGACTGGAAGTAAAGCAGATGCGGTGTATTAAATTAATCCGCAATTGAACGCCAATAAAACCACTTGTACTAGAGAAATTGGAATTCCGATCCATAAATGTGTTAAACGCAATTTAAGTTTCGCTGTTTCATCCCATGGCAAAATCAAGTTATCAGAGAATATTCAAATTACCTTACCATCTTAAATACAAAAGGGGGTTTACAAACAGAAAACACTGAATATCAGAGTTCACCAAGTAAATAATTTTAATGACGATGTTTATTATGGCCATATATGGCATTTATATGCTCTTTTGCTAATACGCCTTTAACTGGATTAAAAAAGTAAGGTCATTTATAAGGTACTTTGCAAAAACAATCTAAAATTATTAGTATATTCCTCATTATAAAAATGTGGCTGCATTGCATGGCCAGGTTACTGTTACAAGTAAGAAATGCTGCCTGGCTTATAACGAAACAAGGCAGTATCCCCAGCTGATCATTTACCAGGGAAATCACGGTAGGTTTCGTGAAAATATCTCCTTTTTATTCCAGAAACAGTTGTCAATTATCGCCCCCAACATTAATAACTGTATAAATGGTATAAAATAAGCAAACAGACGCGCGAGAGAGTAAACATGGTCTCGTGGCAGACACGCAGCCCAATATTAGTTTTCCGGCCCGGTCCAGTCAGCCGTTAATTGTCCGGACGTGTCCCGATATGGCTGTTTAGTATAGGCAATGTCGGTAAATAAATAGTTCCTTTTACACGTACAAATGAAGTGTCATGTAACAACAGACCTTTGATTGCATCAATATTTACTCAGCTCCTTCTTGCCTGTTGCACCTCTCTGGCAGTTCCATTTATCCAGATAAAGATACATAACTTGTAAACGAAAAGGCTTAAATAAAAAGGATAAAAAAAACACTTGTCATAATTGTGCAAATAATTATAAATTTCAATGCGCAAAGGTGACTCGGTGCATTGGTTGTACTTGTATTTCTTAAATATATATGATCGATGTAACTGTACATAAAGAAAACAATAATATATGCGTTTCTATACACATAACTTAAACAATATATATTTAATTATATGAGTCAGAAGCGCAAAAAAGAGTAAATAAATTTGGGTATTAGTTCCGTGTTGGTTTGAAAGTTTTGAATTGTCGTGTACGGTTCAGCGATAAGGGGATTGCAAACATAAAATTGAATCGAAATAGTTCATGTGTTTGCATGCTAGAGGTTTCTTGACAGAATGTATGAATTGATTTCATTATGTTCTAGAAACTGAGGTATTATGGTTGTATAGATGGCTTGTTTACGCGTGAAAACCATGTTCAAATATACAACACATATGGGAATGAATAAAAAAAAATCTGTTTCCTTTATGCTTATTTTAGGAGTTGTATTGGTATTTGCATTATCTTTTTAAATATCCCCTTTTTAAAAAGAGTTTTTCATACACCGCTTACAATGGTAGGCCCCTCACGCAAAGTTTTGCGCTGATGACGTAAATGTCATTTCCGGTTCGTGGGGAAAGTGTTTGGTTGTAGTTTTGTTTTACTTGTTTTTAGTGAATATTCATAAACGAACTTTTATTAATGCATCTATGGTCCAAATTATAACAGTTATTGCAACTACTTTTAGATTGGACAGGATGAGAATACATGACGAAATTACTACACTGGTCGCCATTTACTAAAGTAAAATTTGAAAGGTCGAACATGTTAGCAAGACAATTGTGGATACTCATTGGATTATAAAACATTATTCTTAGTTTGAGAGTTATTTTCATGATAAATGGGTATTCAAAAGGGATCAGTCTGATTCGCTTGAGGACGAGTCGTTTTTTCAAATAAAAAGTGAAGGCAACGCTAGGTTGTTGACACATTTTGACGCGTGGGTGGGGGTTAATAAAATCATCAGTTAATCTGGTACTTGTTTTGTGAATTTTCTATGAAGTTTGTATAACAAAGTCAAACAGTTAAAAAATATATTTGAAATATGATGTAGCATTGAATTCATTTCCGAGCAGTTGTTTTCCTTTGTAATTTGTTTTGTATGAAAGCAAATGTTCGTACATTCAGCTTCAAAGTTCCACAAAACGTTTAAAAAAAGAATTACCATTTTTATAATAAACGATTAATTGTTTATTTCCATCTTTATCTTAAGTTAAACTTACACAACCTATTTGAATATCAAATTATTGTTTTGGCAACAGTATCTGGTTCAAAAGTGATGTGTTTAGTTTTGATCAAGGGAAAGTAACTACACTGGATTTTAAAAGTAGTTCTTAAAATTGATATTTTCACTCCTTTGTTTGCAGTGAAAATAACAAAATTGTATGTTCACTGTTGTTATTTCACTGATAAAACTCCATATTTCTTCGAAAAACATGAAAGAAATACACATACAGGCGGCAATTTATAACCGCATTAAAAGCGATGTTCATCTGCGGTAGATCAGTTGACTGTAGCGATGTTCATCTGCGGTAGATCAGTTGACTGTAGCGATGTTCATCTGCGGTAGATCAGTTGACTGTAGCGATGTTCATCTGCGGTAGATCAGTTGACTGTAGCGATGTTCATCTGCGGTAGATCAGTTGACTGTATATTTGTTCGTACTCATAGTCATATGCATTATAGCAGAGAGAACAATTTTGCTGAGGAAATCCTGTGTCATGATATATAAAAGAACATCATTAATCTAGCTAATAAACTACGAACTAGTCTATGTTATTAACCTTGCCATGAAGCTTTAATGTCATTTTATTGGACATCATATTGCATTGTTTGAACTTCCCGAGATTTCCATTACAAAAGTGTAAGATACAAATGAAAGTTTATTGAGACAATTACCCCCTGAAGTGGCGTATGTACCCCATGGGCCGGTGGGTTGTTGTGTGGGAGAGGGGATAAACACCCTGCTACACGCAACCCCCATCTGTCGAAAGTCGGCCATTATACCGGGAATTCTGACACCCTTGTAAGAAATATCGGATACTAATTTGTTTAGTTGTGTTGGCCATTTATTGTTTTTTCTTCCAGTATTCCAATCGAAGTTGATGAACAAATGATATTTCCATGATCTTAAACAGATGGGTTTTTTAAATCAATGCTAATCAGATTGTTTTTTAATCAATGCTAAAGGTCTCCTACATAAGACATAAACATGTTGCAAAATGTTTTTATGTTCTACTTTTTGTGTGGGTATGTGCACTTTGTACATAGGAAAGCGTGTTACCAGAGCATGTATGAGTAGGCCCGTGCAAGGTATCGACAACTGTCATGTGTACTTCTACGGGAATCTTTACGTACACGTTCATGTATATGTACCGGTCCGCAATCTCTCCAATGACTATAGTGCCTGTGATAGTTTTTTTTTATGTTTACAATGTCATTGTTTACCACTTTACTAACTGCTTTTTTCTTTTATTTGCTTTTACATTTTTAAGGTATTACTGATTTATAGTAAGGACAGGATACAGTCGTCTTCTATTTGCCCACCTTCGGATAAAATCACATAGCTTGTTTGTGTAGAGACAATGACATACATGTTACTGTGGTGTATGAAAGCTGACTTGACCGGATTATGTAATGGGTACGATTGTTAATTTGTACATGTATATACGGAAATAAATGGTTTGATGTGAAACATTTGCATACCAAATCATTTTGTGTAAGTACTTATATTAAAAAATAATAATTGAAGATGATAAGCCACTGCTTTCGTTGAAACCGTTCCAATATATCATGTATATAAAAGTATGACATATAATGTTGCATTGTTTTATATAAATATAAATGAATATTATATGTTTGAAATATTAAACTTTTTATCTTTAAGGTTTTAAAGTGTTCTATATTATATTGTCCAAACTGCCCATGCACTTATTGGGCCAGCCACTGTTTATATGTTTAAAATTAATAACGTCTGACTGCTTATTTACTAAAATAAATGTATTAAATAAACTTGAGAAATATTGCCTTCTCGTTGGACAAAATACATTGTTAACCATTAGGGTTAATTTGTGTTCGCCATATAATGTTCATCTGGCGACTCGCTGTACTTTAATAAAATACTATTTAAGAAGGGTATATACTTGAGCTATCTACTAAGTTAATTGCTATATTTAAAATAAATCAAATTTCTTGGATTACAACCTACATTTTCACCAAATAAAATGGCAGACAGGCAATCACTATATAAGTACTAGGTGTTATCATTAAGAATTTTAACTTTCGCGGGTGTTTAAGGGTCCACCTTCTGTCACTCATCCGATACACACTCCCTGTGTCAGAATTGGCGTTGACAATGTGTCAGCCAGTGAGGTCTGAAGTAAAATCTTAATGATTTAGGAGGGCCCGTTCGTTCCACCCACCCCGCACATTCTTAGTTATTAAGATTTTACTTCATGTCATCTAGCTATAATATGTAACGTGTAAAATATTACATTATTAAAGCAAGTCAAGTCAACACTTTAGTATCTCAAATGCATGTACAGCATACACTATTCAGGTTAATCATAGAGACAATATCTAAAATATGTGTTTAATTTTAAATACTAGTATATAATCTGCACCAGTGATATTAACCAGTGTTACACCACCCTGTTGGTATATTTTCTTGTTTAATACGATCGGAGAGTCACTTATAAGTAACGAAAATTCCGACACAGATTCAGTTCTGTGTGTTTCTTTGGGAAAGGCATTTAAAATTGATTGACGTTAATATTTACAGATGGTGGAAATTTTTCTTAACAATAAAGCCAAGTTAGTTGTTGACGTGGTGGTGTAACATTTGCCACAAAATACCGCGATTGCAATGATGGCCAGTATACAATTTTCTCCAAAGAAAAATGTGTCGCTACCTAAAGTGAAACTCGGAAACAATTAGAACCATCAGTTTAATTATCAAATATAAAATGTCAAATGACATTAAATCTGACTTTACTATTATAACATCCACAATTTGTTTTAAAGGGCCTGTTGAAATTATTCAAAACATGTGAATTTACAAGAATAATGAGGTAGAATGATATATTTGGCTATTACTGTGATATCTGTTTAACCATTTTCTGTTAAACTCTCAATTCTTCATATGCCAGACAAACACCAGTAAAATACGACTTCTTGAATGACCGAAAATACAGTGTACGTTGGCAGATTTATTTCTTGGCGTGTTAGGACGTCACCAGCAAACAGAAACGTTTCATTATACGCATTTGAAGTGGCCCGGAGGATGCTTATTTTGACATGGAAGAGCTTGTTAACCACAGCCTCAAACTGCCAATTGTATTGCTCTTGGAAGTATATTTCTCGAATGGGAGATAAAGTACTTCAACAAGAAAATAAGAGATGAATAAAGCAATTAAAAACAAACCCATTTCAGTTGATTAGCACAATCAACGTAGTTGTGTTTCCAGCTCTGTTAAGGTATGTGAGGCGCAGAGCGGACCGTTTTGATGCGAGACAACATATTTGGTACATTCCTCCTGGGTCTAGAGCCCGGTGATCTGTCACAGTATAGTATGATAGAGAAACAAACATAAAGCAAGTCAATTATAGCAATTTCGATGTAGCTGGTCGTCTCGAGAAGACGATTACAGTCTTCCGTTTTTCACTGCCAATAATTATAGGGCTCTCAGAGATGTAGGAAAGCCGTCTGTAAGGAGTATCTGTCATTTCACATGTATCAATGTGCATCGGTAGTAAAACATGCGAAGGATGTGCAGTTCAAACGCAGACCAGCAATTTATATTGACGTCCTATAAAAGAAACTGAATTAAGATAAACCATGATAGGGCGTTTTGTCGTCAGCGAGGAGGCTAAGTCTATAAACTCCAGTTTTCAATACTTTAAGAAAGGAAGTATGTTTCAAAGTTTGTAAATGAATTCAAAACGTAATCCGATATAGAAGTGCATGTGCCCATTTGATCGTGCCAGGGAGGTAGCATCAATATTTATTTAAGGACCGTAACTTATAAGTATTGTTTTCCGTGATTCCACTGCCCTAGGACCTTCCTTATGTGATGTTCTTTGTCGAGAGCATCGTATTGTGTCGTTGATGTTGTTGAAAAATGTTTGATCTGTGAGATTGGGCGCAATCAAACCACTTAAGCATTATCTTAACTTTTGCTACCGCGATAAGTACAAGCGAGTTATCTCGAATTTCAAGGTCTGACACAAAATGCAGGTTCATTTTACTTTAAAAATAATAAAGACAAACTAATACTTCCCGTATCATTACCATACAACATCGAAAGGGAAATGCATTTGCAGATGAGTCAGTGCCATCAAACATGCTTGGTTTTATAGAAAACAGATTATGTGATTGTTTTGTCATATTCATGTATGAATGTTATATAATGTTGTATACATGTAATACGTTTAATAACTTGAGGTTACAATGTTACATTACAAGCTGGATGCTCATTGCATCAACATACATGTTTGTCTACGCCGCACGTAACAAGCTTCGTCTCAGCTTTTACGGACCGCCATCTTCACTTTGCCTTCTTTATGTCTATGCAAATCGGTATCTGATTCCGTCCAAACTTCCTTCACGCCTAGAGTTTGGGCAATAAATTTCGCTAAACGAGGAACAGAAAACATTCCGTATGCTCATTTAAATGTATTTCTGGCTGATGTATTTGCTTTTGAACTGATGTTCGATGCCGTTTCTGCCTAAAACAGTTTCATTATGTCCAAATTGCAAATTCAAGCTATTGCTTGCCAAACGTGGGCCCCAGTGAAAGTTTCATGTGTGTAATATATTTGTATGTATTGCATATTAAATTGTATATAATGTTGACCTAAGCACTCCATATTTAAATAAAGTACTTCTTAATGAATTTTAAAGATAAACATGCACATTGTTTGGTCTATTTTAAATTTAATTAATACATAATTTTAAAGAAATTCACAGTCTAAAGTAAATCATATTTTAGAAATCGCAAGACCTTTTAAACATGTGCAAAATTGGTTGCATTTTTAATCCAACCATTCAAACAGATGGATGCTTGATTAAAATCTACAATGTATTTTTTTTGTGTTGGAGACTGATGGGTACTGTAGGATTGTTTCAGAAGAATCACATAGAAAATTTAATAATTGTGTTTAATGTATTGGTGTATGCTTCAGTTGTGTCGACGATTACAATATAAAGCGTTCTGTAGAATCTGGACTGTTTATATGCGTTGTGCAATATGATAATAAATCAAGTTCTTCCAACCCAACTCATTCTATAGTCGTAATATTTACACTTAATAACAACCCATCGTATATTCTATGTAATGGAGATGCACAAATAAGCAGCATAATAGCGGATAAACTCGGTGCGAGTTCCAGAGGTGATCAATGGATACTGTCGTAGAATCGACAGAAGCACGGACATCCACGTGTGAGCAATTGCGGGCCGGGGCAAAGGTCCCCCATCAGCCGTACGCTTATTGCCAATATCGTATAAACCTTTTGTTCGCGCAGAGCCAATTCTATTGAAAACAACAACGTAATACGGCCTTTCAGCGTGTGTTGTCCCTTTACCAATTTCTTTTTTAGGGATATTCAGTCAGATTGTTGACTTGAAGATGAAAATAAGAACGACTTCATTCTCTTTTTCAAAACTAATGGTATATTCAAAAAGACGTCTTTTCTGTCACATCGTTGCCATGCATTCGACCAAACTGAATTTTATCAAACATATTCATTTTTTTTTAAATTGCATGGCACTAGCGGATTTAGAGGGGGGCGCTTCCGGCGCGCGCCCCCTCTAAAATCGTCAAAGTTTACTTTTTATGTCGTTTTAGGAGATAAAAAATAATAAAATACGCCTATAATGCATCATTTCCAACTACAAATTGTTAATTTTTCTTGATTGCTTAACCCCCAATCCATATGCAAACAGTTTATGCCATACACTTTCGGTTCAGAGGGAGGGGTGCATGTCAAAAGGTTGCGCCCCTAAGTTACGCCCCCTCTAACGTTCATTCCTGGATCCGCCTCTGCATGGGACGCATTTTAGATTGCGTTCTTAGTGGCGGAACTTAAATGCGTAAACGGTAAAAATGGAAAAGAAGCCGGTAATCTTACTTGACCTCAAAACGCATCGTACATCACAAACACGTGGTGATGGGATTTACAACACAAATGAAGTTGACAAGCTGCACATAAAGTTAGAGTGTAAATTGCCCGCATAAGTTCGCCCCAGACTTTTAATGCAGCCAGTTTGATTTCTATTGTCCATTAGTCTAAGATAATGAAAAAGCCAGATTCACTTATGTACAGTATTTATATTGAACAATGAACTATGTATAATGCTAGGAACGTCATAACAAATGTAAATATTAATAATTATAACAATAATGATTGTATATTTTGGTGTCCGTCTGATAAATTTGTGTTTGAGAACCTTGGCTATGGAAATATTCTCTATGATGTAAATGTTAATCTTAATTTTATACCCAACCTTTGTTACGATTGAGATCTCAGTTTGAACAAAAATGTAATGGTATATTGTTTTATCTTTCAAAGATGGGGTATTGCAGAATTTTCAAATGTTAATTTATATTCGAGAAATTTTAAGATTGGATAAGACACCATTTGTCCAAATTGAGATTACCCTCATGTTATTTGGGAATTGAAAGAGGTGAATTACATAATATTACCAGAGAAGAGCCGAGACGTAAATTATGTGCACAGAACAATCAAACAAGACTCTTGTGAACATGTCAAGGTTATTTACAATGTTGCCAGATTTTCTTCCGATACTTTTAAATTCCGAAAGGACAAAAATCCGAAAATTAGCTGCTTTCTAATCTTGGTTTGATAGATGGTGTTTATACATAACATATTTAATTATCATAAATTAGAATCTGTTTAGATGTATTACATCAAATAGTACGAAAATAATTGTAATGCCTCATTGTGTAATATCCCTCTAGTTCTGTCTGTTTTCAGACAACGTGTCAGAGATAATTTTATTCAAAATCTTGCAAGCAGGATTAATGGCTCTTCAAGGGCAATATTTTACAGGACTTTTATTGATTTTAATTGCCAATCTTATTTGAATTGCATTTATATTCCAAAATATAGAATTCACGGATGGCAATCATTGGAGCAACAGCATTTTGTAATGCGATGCAAGTGTCCCAATGCGTCTACCGTTGTGATGAAAAATGAGTGGGAAAAGGGCGGTGATGCTTTGGTACAAGTTTTAGAATTTTATTTGCTACTCTTGGTGCACTAATGTCGATTTTGTGAACGTTGCGAATGTCGACAAGAGATTGATTTTTGTTCTGAACTTTGTCATTCAACACAACACACAGTTGATCCGATGTGGAACTATTTCCCCAATTTTCTTTTAGTTTTACTCTGAAAAGGAGAATTAAGAGACCATATTCACCGACTACGTCAATTTTTCACTCATTAGCACTACAACAGGGAGCGCGTTGGAGAATTTTCAACGCATAACAAAATGTTGTGGCACCAGTGATTGTCCTCCGTGGAATTGCACTTAGTAAATTAAGTATTGGCTCACATAGATTGAACGTAGAAGTAAAAACATGGAATAGAACTCCTTTGAATGAAAGACTTTGTCGTATATGCTAAGTACTTGAAGATGAGTTCCATTTTATTTTTGGATGTCATATGTATGTTGAGAAAGGAAATGATTATAAACGGAGATAATATCGTCTACGACCCTCTTTGCTATCGAACGTTTTCAATCAGAAAACAAACACATACTATATACATTCCGTATCCATCTTTGAAGAAGAAAAAGAAATGCTCAGCTGTAAATGATTCTACTTTAAGATGCCATAATTATAAATTACACATTTCCTATAGCTGTTGTATGAAATACAGAACAGAAATTTTATTAGGCCTAAACAATAAACATGTTCATAGCCAAACACACATATATCGATTCACATTCACGATATATAACGGTTTTGTAATGAGAAGAGCACGATTACAGAAGAAGATGAACATGAACATAATTGCACATCAATCAAGTTATTGCACTTCTACGATTTTAATTTGGAATATAAGTATACTTAGCAAGTTTGACAAATCATTTATAGTTGCATACCATTTTATCGTACAAGCGTTAATTAACTTTCGACAATTGTAACTTAGCAATCGACATATTATCCGAAATATGATTAAATCGAAGATCGAAGGACATTTTTTTCAACAGTTTAACACCAAGTATCTTATCTTTTTACTGATTCGAATACAATAAAAAACTACAGGGACAAGCCCATTTCTCATTTATACCATTGTGTATATTGTGTGAACTTTTTAAAACGAAATAAGCTTTGTTCTGTTCTGTTCAATATTTAAACTTAGTTTTATTGTTTACTAGATTATCATTGTTGTTTATATAGGTTTATTTCTTGGCCATATTACTATCTTTACCATTTTCAAATGGCTGAATTCAAGATGCCGATTTGCTTATAAAACATGTTTGTAGATGTATGAACCTAGATTGAAATATGATTGTAGAATCTCTAAATAACTGTTTGGATGTTGGACCGCGTTCTATAAAACAAGTGGAAATATCAAACAATACATCAATACATTTTTAACATCATGTGATGTCAATCAACCAATCATGCAACAACGAATCGCTCATAGCCGTTATTAGAGCTAATGAAAATTGTGGTCCTTAAAGACGATATTTGGTCAAATATCAACATATAATTTGCTGAAGGTGTTCCAGCTTTTGGTATCTTTGTTTTAACTCTTAATGATTTGCCACAATTTATATCGTATTACAAAAAAAAAGTGCATTTTACAAAGACATGAGAGAATCCCTTTAAATGTTACGGCATCCATTGACTGTTCATTATTGTTCCAATCATTCGAGATAGTGGATGTCATAAATCATTTGAAAACGACTTAAGGCTCGTTTGACAGTCTTAGAAGTTTGGTTTAGTCTTAAAGCCATTTGACGTATTTATGCTTTTAGCTTTAGTTGATTATCTAAGGAAATCTAAGCCTTGAAATGAATCATTCTCTTTTACTTCCCTTCCACTCAAGTAGTTTATTTCTCTGATTTCAGATGTAGATATACATCATTAAAACCATGAGGAAAAAAACAACAAAATTTGGCAATGACAAAATATATGAGATTAATTGAGGTTTTCTACCAAATGCTATGCTACCGATGCGCGTATTTAAGCAAACTGAGTCAAGAAGGTCATGTCATCTAAATCGACAATGTTATGGTTTCTCAATTATCGTGGACTGGTTCACTTAACCACAAACAAATGTATATTCATGAAATCTTAAAATGTTTACTTTTTAACTGCTATGAGTTTTTGTTTTAGTGACTATATAAAGCTTGAAAAAAATGAAACCCCTAATTCTGCAACAACAACAACAATTCGCGAGTATTTTCGAGTAAGATGTTTATTAAACAAACAAGATATATAATTTATCACAACGTTGTTTTAATACAGTTCATCTTGAACTATTACTGATACGAATCAAGAAACATTTCTGGCTACTATTTAACAAGTAACTTGATACAGTATATTAAGTTTAACGAAATGAAATTGTCAAAACAATGCAGGAATGTCGAAGCACATTCTGCTGAACGAAAACACACGGTCACTAGGAAAACCCCTAGTGACCCCAGTGCCGTAGTTACACTGAGGCACACCGGTGTTTTTTGGGGCAAATAACAATTTCTATAGCTCTAAAAATAACTCTTTTCAACTTTCTTCATTGGCCTCAATGTACACAAACCATCGAGACGGAATGTCTATATTTGAAGAAAGAACTGAATATTAGATATAATATAATAAACTCTACAAACTTCGGTACAGTGACGATATGTGAGACGTTTAGAAGTAGGTTTATGGTATCGGTAACAAGGCCTCATATGATTGTGACAGTATTTTTTTTTCTAAGTACACATTTGTTTTGTCTAAATTTATGTAAACCGTGTAGAATTAACTTCAACTGTACCAAAAGTTATAGCACTAAAAATGTTGAAATTTGATATTGATATGTAACATTTTTAAACATTTAATTATACCAAAGATACTCCAGAATGCAGGAAATCGCTTCTTGCAAAATAAAATTTCAGGGGGGGGGGGGCCCGGACTCCCCTAGGCCGTTCTGCCTCGGTGTTTTTTTTAAGACTGGCTACGGCACTGGACACACTGAATGCCACACTATCAAATCTATCCTTCATTAAACTGGAACAAAATAGTTGGCCTGCATATATTATTTTCAGGTCAATTAGAATATTGCCTTTGACCTATGAATAAGTAGGTCACTATGTAAGTTGTTTGGAGAAAACACAATAAACTAAGTTGAGGCTTTGTCTATCATTAATTGGGTCACAAATGTCAATTGCTTGTAACACTGTTAAGTCCCTATCTATGCCACTTATTTTACATTATAGAATTCTTCATACGAACAACTTTTAAAAACTGGGTTAATTGTTAAAATAAAACATTTCAAAAAGTTTCATTTAAAATGGCAGGTCTTTATACATATAGGTCACTAGATAGAGTAGTATGTATATTTTCTTTATAAACAGTTCGACAATATTTTGTTTAATCGATGATAAATGAACGAGCCCTCTTATGTGATAAAGATGTTACAAAATATATTCTAATTGACTGTTCTGGCAGTAGGGGAACGAACTTATGACGCCGTGTCTATTAGGTTGCTAAGTTGCAAGCTCGGTACATATAGAACGCCGATTCGCGATGTTATTGGCTGTTAATGTATATCAAAATCTATTTAAGTAGAAACAACATTCCTATTCAACGTTTATGCGATCAAGTTTGAAAAATGGACCATGTCTTGTAAAAAGCTGTGTACTACGCTCAAGCTGTAGAACACGTTTTAAACATTTAGAGGCTCAGGTGTCTACTCAGTATAACGTTATTTGAAAAATACACTGGACTACTACCCTTACTTAATGGTTAGTTGAATAGCATTGTGTTGTTCTGAACTTTCCTTTAATATCTCTGGAAAAGAAGTCGTAGAAGGTGACATCTAATAAAACTTAATGTCTTCTTTGCTGTCATATATTCCAAGTCTAGTTAACCGTTCGCCATTGCATTTCGTGTTTATCTGTCACCGAATTTCGTGATATAAAAACAATATAACAGACGCTTGTGATTGTAGAAATTTGTCTGTTGCCTGGAGGGGAAAATACACCGTTATCTTCTCTCTGATAATAACTTGCATCCACAACCCATGGTAAAAGTACTATTTCATTTGTGAATACTATTCGCGGCCTTTTGTTGAAGTTTTTTTTTATATGATTTCTAATGTAATCATACTCGTTAAGTAAAGTTTGTCATGTTTAAGTGACGTTTAGGTTATGTTATTTTTCCTCTATTTTTATTCCCATATTCCCATGCCGTAAAAGTAGTTCTAGACATGTGTCAATGACTACAACTGGGCAAAATGCATGTTGTGAATGACCTTCTTCTTACATTGACACAAGAGTGTAATTGTCCAGTAGTTTGCATTGTATTAATACAAAAACATGACGCTCGCCCGTTCGGTGTTTACGTTACTTATTGTTACCACGCCACCATTGGTAAAACTAATCAGCCCCGTGTCACAGACTATTGGCAGTTCTGTCGATACTTCGCCGGTGATTTCTCTGTAATGAGTGAATAATATGGTACTGGAAGAGGCCAACTGTGTTATTGTTTGCCATGTCGTTAAATTATGACTGCTTTAATCTTGTGGATTTTCGTTTCAAATTTCCACCTCAAATTCCTAGAATGTTGATTTTCTCATTAGACCACATGGACTACTAACTAGAACAGGAGCTCGTGATACAAATCTTGTTTAGAGATATCGATACAACGTATTTTAAAATTTGAAGGCACGGTTGCAATAGTTTTGAAAAATATAATCGCTCTGAGAATATTTTATAATTGCTAACCATCAAGCAAACATAATCTGGGCTGCGATGTTTGTGTAAGTCAGTCACTAGGTAGAAAACACAAAACATTATCAAACCTTCTTCTTTGTCTGTCATTAATTGGGTCAGGCATGACAATTTCTTGGAGCTTTGTTAATCTCTACAATTGCCGCTGTTTCTACCATATCATAAATATAAAATATAAATAAAACTTTGTTAAGGACATGTTTGGATTTTGGGGTTATACCGAATCAAAATAAACGCACTGTACGAAAAGTCTTCAAATATACTCAGAGTTTTTGACATTTCATACGCTTGTTTGAACAACTGTGTTTACATTTATATGTATAGGTTAGGTAAAGTATGAATATTGGTGATATTGTATAAAGAGTAGGTTGCTAGTTCAATTATTAAATAAAATATAACTTTGGTAGGACTCTTCCTTATGAGCAAAGACCAACAGGTCGAGAAGTAGGTATATATGTTTTGTTTTTAATATATTCATTATTAAAATGACATACCCAATCTTTATATACACGGTCAAGTTATACAATTGGCTGTTTAGTTAAAGCAGCCAGGCGTCAGAAACCGTTGTAAATGCTAAAGTGTCTACTCACTATAACGTTCTTTCAAAATTCCACTTGACAAATGCCCTGAAATGATAGTAAAATGTGTTGTTTTGACGTTTCCATTACATATCAGTAGGAAAAATCATAGAAGGGTTGACTTGTTTGAAAGTCGATATCTTTTTTTAAATTATTGCTGCCAGATATGTTCCAAGTCTAGATAATCGATCGACATTGCTTTTTGTGCTGATTTGTCACCGAATTACGAGATAAAGAAACAAACATAACAGACTGTATGTGATTGCAGCAATTTGACTGTTGCCTGAAGGAGAATACACACAACTCTCTTCTCCTCTCCGATAATAACTCATCAGCACTAAACCAATTCCATTTGTATATACCATTTATGGACTATTGTTTTGATATACTTAACAAAATATCATAATCACACTTTAAATATTGTTTGATATAAAAACAGTGATGTTTAAGTTTTGTTTAATTTTTCTTTTCCTGAAGGCCCTATGCGTTATTTGTGCCGTAAACAAGATCTGGAAATGTGTGTCTGTTATTGGATGCGACCATGCCGTAAACAAGATCCGAATATGTGCATCTGCATCTGGTCGTGTCACTGTCGGTAACAAGATTTGGATATGTGTCTGCTAATGAGCGTGTCAGTGCCGTTAAGATCTGGATATGTGTGTCTGCTCCTGGGTGTGTCTGTTTCGTTAACAAAATCTGAATACGTGTGTCTGCTACTGGGCGTGTCTGTGCCATACACAAAATCTGAATATGTGTGTCTGCTACTGGGCGTGTCTGTGCCATATACACGATCTGAATATGTGTGTCTGCTACTGGGCGTGTCCATGCCATAAACAAGATCTGAATATGTGTGTCTGCTACTGGGCGTGTCCATGTCGTTAAAAAGATCTGAATATGTGTGTCTGCTACTGGGCGAGTCAATTCCATAAACAAGATCTGAATATGTGTGTCTGCTACTGGGCGAGTCAATGCCATTAACAAGATCTTAATATGTGTGTCTGCTACTGGACGTGTCCATGTCGTAAACAAGATTTGAATATGTGTGTCTGCTACTGGGCGAGTCAATGCCATAAACAAGATCTGAATATGTGTGTCTGCTACTGGGCGTGTCCATGTCGTAAACAAGATCTGAATATGTGTGTCTGCTACTGGGTGTGTCCATGCCATACACAAGATCTGCATATGTGTGTCTGCTACTGGGTGTGTCCGTGCCGTTAACAAGATCTGAATATGTGGGTCTGCTACTGGGCGTGTCACTGCCGTGAACACGATCTGGATGTGTGTGTCTGCTACAGGGCTAGATCGGAATATTTATAAGACGCTCCTAAATTAAAATCTATAATTAAGCAATGGCCATTTCGGACTTATACCATTTTGTATATCATGTGATTTTTTTTTAAAACGAAATAAGCTTTGTTCTGTTATATTCTTTTATGTTCTATATATAAACTTGGTGTTAACATATATTTAATTATTATTGTTGGGCATATTAGTTCATTTCTTAGCCATTTCTTGGTACTTTCTTTACCACTTGTAGATGACTAAAGGAAAAATGCCGACTTGCTGATAAAACATTTTGGTAACTGTTAGAACCTACATTGTAATATGATTGCATAATTTTAAAATAACTGTTTGAATATTGTAAACGGTTCTGTCATATTTAAGACAGGTGGAAATATCACAATAAGTTTTGATACACTCTCACTACTCTTTGTAAGACTTCATTTAGCTCGTTCTTAAATATTATGGCACCCATTGATTGTTCATTATTTTACCAATCTTTCGAGATAGTGGATGTCATAAATCATTTGAAAACGACTTAAGGCTTGTTTGACAGTCTTAAAAGTTTGGTTCAGTCCTAATGCCATTTGACGTATTAATGCCTTTAGCTTTAGTTGATTATCTAAGGAAATCTAAGCCTTGAAATTTGCTTCCCTTCTTCTCTAGTAGTTTATTTTTCCGATTTCAGACGTAGATGTACGCATTGACTCATTAAAACTATGAGGAAAAGCCAGATTTGGCAAAGACAAAAAAATGAGAGTAATAGAGGTTTTCTACCAAATGCTTAACTACCGAAGCGCGTGTTAAAGAGGCTGTCTTACCTATGATAAAAGAGCGAAAAAAAGAAGAAAATTGTCGAAAACTGACACAAACTTGGCACCGATGTGTACAATGCATTGAAACTTACTAACTGAAGTACCACATAGTTTACAATTTATTTAAGTTTAGCAGTTATTTCGTATGTTTCCATTAAAAAAGATTACTGGGTATGTCTACCAGGTAGAATTCATTCCTTATGCGTGATTGGCTAGTCGATGTTATCACGTGATATTACCGAGGTAGGTCTTTTGCTTAATTATGTCACGCGTTTAGTATCAGCCTTTGTAGCTCAGTGAGGAAGACGATGGACATCAATTCTGGCGACTCGGGTTCGAACCCTGTCTCCAACACAATTTTTTTTTTACATTTTGGTACTTTTTTACAATTATGATATCAAAGCGTAACACATTCTATTAGATAATTGTCCTGAGATTCGTTACAGAAAAAAAACTTTTTTGGTGCCAATCTGTGACACAGTCCCTTTAAAGCAAACTGAGTCAAGAAGGTCATGTCATCTTAATCGACCATGTCATAATTTTTCAATCTACGTAGAAATGCTACACTTAATCACAAACAAAACCTCTTTTATCCTGTCACTTGCATAGAAATCGGTCCAATAACATGGTGCCGTGTAAATTTTAGTTTATTAGGATAGTAGATCACGAGCTGTTTATCTACAGTCAGGTGGTCATGTGACCGCGAAAACGAAGTTCTTTTCTATATTCTGCAATGTCAGAGGAAAAGCACATAGACTACTTCAGTATGTTATCAATAGACGGCCAACAACCGAACTCAACAATCACTAGCCCATAAAGTCCCATCACTCTGCATAATAATGACACTGGGAAGACAATCGGCCTGGAAATCTACATGTGATGTAAAAATCTTACCCCACCCGTAAATGCTGGAAACTTCGCAGCATTCAACGATACTCGTCGATAGTTTATTCCATTTCTGTGGTAAATGACAAAATCTCACATACAACAGAATGATCTCTTTGCCGGTGCAGTTCTGGATGATGACCTGTGTACTATACTCTGTGACTTGCGGAATAATTGTTACATCATCAGATAATGTTTAGAGACTGATCCAAGTTTATGCACTTTTAAATAAACAAAGTAACAGGATAAAAAGAATACTAGGTTAGTGCCATGAAACATTTATTTATACTTAATATATTTTACCAAGTCACGTTTTAAACAGTATCTAAAATGTTTCTTGATTCGTATCAGTAATAGTTCAAGATGAACTGTATTGAAACAACTTTGTGAAAGATTATATATCGTGTTTGTTCAAAGAACATCTAACTCGAAAATACTCGCGAATTGTTGTTGTTGCAGAATTAGGGGTTTCTATTTTTGCAAGCAGTTAAAGCTTTATATATTCACTAAAAAAACTCATAGTAGTTAAAAAGTAAACATTTTAAGATTTCAGTAAATAGAGAATACCGCAGCTGAGCCAGATAAACTTTTTCCATAGTATATGTGTGGTAAGAAGGAGTGCAGGTATATATCGGAGCTCATTTTGTTCAGCAAAAATACGGTATTTTAGAATATTGGCTTCGACCTATGAACAAGTATGTCACTATGTAAGCTATTTGGAGATAACACAATAAAATAACACTCTCTTCAAGCTTTATTTATCATTAATTGAGTCACAAATGTCAATTGCTTGAAACTTTGTTATGTCTCTATCTATGCCACTTATTTAACATTATAATATTCTTCAAACGGGTTATTTGTTAGAAAAATAATTCAAAAATTCCAATTAAAGATTAAAGGACTGCACATGTTGTCTTTATAAATATAGGTCACTAGGTGAGTAATAGGTATAAATGTTTTTTTATTAATAGTTTGAAAATATTTTGAAAAGTCGATGATGAATGAACAAGCCCTTTTTCGTGATATTGATGTTACAAAATATGCTCTCATTGACCATTTCTGCAGAAGGGGAACTAAATTATGACGTCGTGTCTATTATGTTGTTAAACTGCAAGCGGGTACTTATAAAACACCGAATCGCGATGCTATTGGCTGTAAATGTAGGTTGAAATTTATATAAGTTGAAACAATATACAGAAACAAGCTCAGTAGCCAAAAGTTTAAACAGAAACAAGTTTGGAAAGGAGCCATGTCTTGTTAAAACCTAGGTACCCCGGTCAAGCTGTAGAACACGTTTTTAAAACTTAGAGGCTAAAGTGTCTACTCAATATTACATTATTTCAAAATTCCACTCGACAAATACCCTTACTTAAGTGTTAGTTAATTGGCATTGTGTCGTTCTGATATTTCCATTAATATCTGTGGAAAAGAAATCGTAGAAGGTTAAACTTGATAACATTATTATTGCTGCCAGATATGTTCCATGTCTAAGTTGCCGTTTGGCCTTGCTTTTTGTGTTGATCTGTCAACGAATTTCGAGATACAGAAAAAAACATAACAGGCTGCATGTGTTTGTAGCAATTTGTCTGCCGCCTGGAGGGAAAAATACAACGCTCTATCCCCTCTCCGAAAATAACTTGCATCCGCACTTAACGGTAAAAATCCCATATCATTTCTGTATACTTTTCGCGGCCATTTGTTGAAATTGTTTTTATATGATTTCAAATGAAATCATACTTGTTAAGAAATAATTCATATATTAAAATGACGTTAAGGTTTTGTTTATTTGTCCCCTCTAATTTTGTTCCTAGATCCTATGGAGGCAATAAAGTCACTGAATTAAATTGTTTTGAATTGTGGTCACATGTATGAAAACAGTATGGTATCGGTGCCGTAAAAGTAGTTCTAGGTATGCGTGCATGTCTACTACTTGGCAATATGCATGTGGTGCATATGACCTCCTTGCATTGACACAATAGTGTAATTATCCTGTAGTGTGCAGTGTATTAATATTATCATAATATGACGCTCGCTCGTTTAGTTTTTACGTTACTCATTGTCACCACGCCACCAATGGCAAACATAATAAGCCCCGTGCTACAGACTATTGGCAGTTATGTCGATACTTTGCTGATTTCTTTGTAATGAGTGAGGAATATCGTGCTGAAAGCGGCCAACTGCTTGTAAAACTTTTGTAGTGTTTGCCATGTCGTTGAATTATGACTGCAATAATCTCGTGAATTTCCGTTTCAAATTTCTATCTCATGTACAAAGAATTTTGATTTTCTCTACCGGGAGTCTAGTGTAAACGTATTGGAACACAGGGACTACCAACTAGGACAAGAGCTCATAATGCCAATATATTTTAAAGATGCACATACAATTTATCTTAAAATATCACGTAACGGTTGTAATAGTTTTTAATGACATACTCGCTCTGGAAATATTTTATTATTCCTTACTACCAAGACAAGATAATATGGGCTGCGATGTTTGTGTAAGTTGGTCATTAGAGAGAAACCATAATACATGATCAATCTTTATTCTTAGTCTGTCATAAACAGTCTCAACCATAAGGCAAGGGCAATGGATGTTTTGGGTTATACCGAATCAAAATAAACGCACTGTACGAATGTTCTTTAAATGTAAACATAGTATTTAACTGTAAAACAGACTTATTCCGATTCTATTGGAGACGTTTATTTGAACAACAGTGCTCACATTTATATGTTTAAACTAGGTCAAGAATGAGTATGAGTCATGTTGAATTAAAATTAGGTTGCTAGTTCAATTAAAAAATAACCAGTTTTCATTAATGTTGGTATGACTACTTTTCCGTATGAACAAAAGCCAACAGGTTAGGAAAAATGTATGAACGTTTTATGTTTTAATATATTTTTTATCAAAATGCAATATCCTATTTTTACACGTTCAAGTTTGAAAAAAGGCCATTTCGTTACACACACTGTTTTATTCCACTGTTTTCGTACATTAGCCATTTTGTTATTCGAACATTTCCAATTGGTTATCCGAGATTATCCAACTATCGACCAGTTGGTTGTTGATTCAGATTTTGTCTTGTTTCATGATTAAAAGGTTATCATGTGAACAAATCACACCCTATAGAAGTTTTATGCATGTGCACTTATACATTAAGCGTGTGATTTCTTCATATGTGGACCTTTAGACCATATTACCGACTGGTTGGTAGTTAGATATTCGCGAATAACCAACTGGCAATATCGAATAAACAACTGACGAATGTAGAAAAACTACTGAAATAAAACAGAGTTTGTCACGAAGATACATGTGTGTAAATTAATATGACCTCCTTCTTGCCTTGACACAATAGTGTTATTGTCATGTAGTTTGCATTGAATTACAATGACAATATGACGCTAGCTCGTTCGGTTTTTACGCAACTTATTGTCTAGTTTTCTCATTTATTTTTCACATAGAGAACCAATAACACATTCATGGTCATCTTTACATAATATAACCTTCTATGCATTTTCTATCAGTATGGTTAAGCTCACACACACACACGCGCGCGCGCGCGCACACACACACACACACACACACACGCACACACGCACACAAGACAGTGATATACGCTACCTATTGTCACCACGCCACCATTGGCAAACAAAATAAGCCACGTGCCACATACTATTGGCAGTTCTGTCGATACTTCACCGGTGAGAATAGGCTAACTGCTTGTAAAACTTCTATAATATTGTTTTCTATGTTGTTGAATTATGACTGCTATAATCTCGTGGATTTTCGTTTCTACTCTATCACAAGTGCCTAGAGTCTGAACTTATTGGACCATAGGGATTGTCAACTAGGACGGGAGCTCCTGATACAAACCTTGTTTATATTCTTATACAATGTATATATATATTTGTATAATCAAAATAGCATACCCACTTTCAAAAGGTCAAGTTATAAAATGTTGTTACCGCAGCCAGGCGTTAGAACAGGCTGAAAACACTGTAAATGCTTAAGTGACTACTCAGTATAACGTTGTTGTTTTTTAAATTCCACTTGACAAATGCTCTGAAATGATAGTAAAATGTGTTGTTAGGACATTTCCATTACATATCTGTAGGCAAAACCGTAGCAGGATTGACTTGCTTAAAAGTGGGTATCTTTTTAAAAAATTATTGCTGCCAGATATGTTTCAAGTCTAGATAATCGATCGGCATTACTTTTTGTGCTGATTTGTCACCGAATTTCGAGATATAGAAACAAACATAACATACTGCATGTCATTATAGCATTTTTTTCTGCCGCCTAGAGAAAAATACATTGCTCTCTTCTCTTCTCCAATAATAACTTGCTTCCGTTCTTCATGGTTAAAGTCCAATTTCATTTGTATGTACTATTTATGGCCTTTTTTATATACTAAGCAAAAAAAAGATTATCAAACTGTTATCACACTTTAAATATTGTTTTATATGTAAAAGTGAAGAATAGGTTTTGTTTGATTTGTCTTTTCCTTGAGGTCCAATACGTTTTTTGTGTCGTTTAAAAAATCTGAATATGTGTGTCTGCTACTTGGCTTGGCCATGCCATTAACAAGATCTGGTTATGTGTGTCTGCTACTGGGCGTGTCGATGTCATTAAAAAGATCTGGCTATGTATGTCTGCTACTGGGCGTGTCCATGCCATTAACAAGATCTGGTTATGTGTGTCTTCTACTGGGCGTATCCATGCCATTTACAAGATCTGAATAAGTGTGTCTGCTACTGGGCGTGCCCATGCCATTAACAAGATCGATTTATGTTTGTCTGCCACTGGGCGTGACTGTGCCATTAACAAGATTTGGTTATGTGTGTCTGCTACTGGGCATGTCCATGCCATTTACAAGATCTGAATATGTGTGTCTGCCACTGGGCGTGCCCATGCCATTAACAAGATCTGGTTATGTGTGTCTGCCACTGGGCGTGTCCATGCCATTTACAAGATCTGAATATGTGTGTCTGCTACTGGTCGTGCCCATGCCATTAACAAGATCTGGTTATGTGTGTCTGCTTCTGGGCGTGTCCATGTCGTTAACAAGATCTGAATATGTGTGTCTGCTTTTGGACGTGTCTATGCCGTTAACAAGATCTGGATATGTTTGTCTGCTATTTGGCGTGTCCATGCCGTGAACAAGATCTGAATATGTGTATCTGCTACTGATCGTGTCACTGCCGTTAACAAGATCTGGATATGTGTGCTTGCTACGGGGCTAGATCTGAATATTTCAAGACCCTCTTAAGATAAAATCAATAATTAAGCATTGGCAATTTTTGGATTGATGCAATAGTGTATATCATGTGAACATTTTTTAAAACGAAATTAGTTTTGTTCTGTTCTGTTTTGTAAGTGTTTTCGTGTATTAGATTATTATTGTTTTGGGCCATTTTAGTACCTTTGACTTTTGTAAATGGCTAAAGGCAAGATGCCGGTTAGCTGATAAAATTTGTTTGTAGATGTATGAACCTAGATTTTAATATGATTGCATAATTTTTAAATAACTGTTTGAATATTGCACATGCATGTTCTTTCACATTGAAGACAAGGGGAAGTATCAAAATAAGTTTTGATACACTCTCACTACTCTTTCTAAGATTGCATTTAGCTCGTTCTTAAATATTATGGCATCCATTGATTGTTCATTATTTTACCAATCTTTCGAGATAGTGGATGTCATAAATCATTTGAAAACGACTTAAGGCTCGTCTGACAGTCTTAGAAGTTTGGTTCAGTCCTAATGCCATTTGACGTATTTATGCCTTTAGCTTTAGTTGATTATCTAAGGAAATCTAAGCCTTGAAATGAATCGTTTTCTTTTACTTCCCATCCACTCAAGTAGTTTATTTCTCTGATTTCAGATGTAGATGTACACATTGACTCATTAAAACCATGAGGAATACCAGATTTGGCAATGACAAAATAAATGAGATTAATAGAGGTTTTCTTCCAATTGCTATACTACCGATACGCGTATTTAAGCAAACTGAGTCAAGAAGGTCATGTCATCTAAATCGACAATGTCATGGTTTCTCAATCTACGTAGAAATGCTACGCTTAACAACAAACAAATCTACTTTAGTGAACTATTTTAATGTTTACTCTATAACTACTATGGGTTATTGTTTTGTTAATATGCAAAGCTTTAATGCAAAAATAGAACCCTCTAATTCTGCAACAACAACAATTCGCGAGAATTTTCGATTAAGATGTTCATTGAACAAATACGATATATAATTTATCACAAAGTTGTTTCAATACAGGTCATCTTGAACTATTACGGATACGAATCAAAAAGCATTTCTGGCAACTATTTAACATGTGACTTGGTAAAATATATTAAGTAAAAAGACAAAGTACTTTAGTAGGAGTTTAGCTATATCGGAACACATTTTGCTTAGTGAAAACACAAGGCAATTAGGAAAACCCCTTTTGACACAGTGGACGCCACATTATCAAACCTAATCTTCATAAAACTGGAACAAAGTAGTTTGCCTGTAGTGCATATATTATTTTAAGGTGAATAAAAATATGGGCTGTGACCTATGAAAAAGTAGGTCACTGTGTAAGCTCTTTGGAGAACACACAATAAAATAACACTCTCTCTTCATGCTTTGTCTGTCTGTCATTAAATGAGTCACAAATGTCAATTGCTTGAAACATTGTTAAGTCTCTATCTATGCCACTTATGTTACATGATAATATCCTTCAAACGAAATACGAGCAGCTGGTAAATATAATATGATTATTACGAGTTCGGGTCATGTCATTTGAAAACCAATTTATAAGACATTACAAGATAAATGGGTTAATTGTTAAGCAATGACATTTCACAAATTTCCATTTAAGGTGGAAGAACTGTACATGTAGGCATAAATGTTTTTAGTTATAAAATATTTTGTTAAGTCGTTGATGAATGAACGAACCCTTTTTCGTGATGAAGATGTTACAAATTGTGTTCTAATTGACTTTTGCGACTGAAGGAGAACCAAATTATGACATCGTGTCTATTATTCAAGTTGCTCAAGTGTAAGCTTGGTACTTATAGAACGCCGATTTGCGATTCTATTGGCTGGAAACGTAGGTTAAAATCTATATAAGTAGAAACAATATGCATATTCAACTTGTATGTGGTCAAGTTTGAAAATGGGCCATGTCTAGTAAATAAACTGTGTACTGCGGTCAAGCTGTAGAACACGTTGTTAACACTTAACACAGGCTAAAGTGTCTACTCAGTATTACGCCAGTTGAAGACTCCACTGGACTAATACAATTACTTAAGTGTTAGTTAATAATGTTGTGTTGTTCAGATCTTTCGATTATTATCTCTGGAAAAGAAATCGTAGACAGGCACACTTAATAAAACTGGATGTCTTCTTTAAAGTATATCTGTCACATATGCACTATGTCTAGTTAACCGTTCGACATTGCTCTTTATGTTGATCTGTCTCCGAAAAAAAACCATAACAGACTGCATGTTATTGTAGCAATTTGTCTGTCACCTGGAGCGAAATATACACAGCTATCTTCTCCTCTCCGATAATAACTTGAAACCGCACTTCATGGTCAAAATCCCATTTCATTTGTGTATACATTTCGCGGCCTTTTGTTAAAGATGTGTTTATATGATTTCAAATGATATCATATTCGCTAGGTTATGATTGTTATGTTAATGTGAGGTTTTTGTTTATTTGTTTTTTCTTTATTTTTGTTCCTATATCAAATGGATGCAATGAAATCACTGAATTGAGTTGTTTTGAAATGTGGTCGCATGTATGAAAATAGTATAGTATCGGTGCCGTAGAAGTAGTTCTCGGTAGGCGTACATGTCTACTACTGAGCAATATGTATGTTGTGTATATGACCCCCTTCTTGCATTGACACAAAAGTGTAATTGTACTGTAGTTTGCATTGTATTAATATACTGATAATATGACGCACGCTCGTTTGGTCTTTACGTTACTCATTGTCAACACGCCACCCTTGGTAATGACGATAAGCCTTGTGTCACAGAACATTGGCAATTCTGTCGATACTAAGCCGGTGATTGAAGAATATGGTACTGGAATAGGCCAACTGCTTGTAAAACGTCTGTGCTATTGTTTGCCATGTCGTTGAATTATGACTGCTACAATCTCGTGGATTTTCGTTTCAAATTTCTATCTCAAGTTCCTAAACTGTTGATTTTCGCTTTCGCGAGTCTGGTGTAAATTTATTGGACCTGGCACAGGTACTACCAACTAGGACAAGATCTCACAATGCAAATATGTTTTATAGATACACGTACAATGTATCTTAAAATATGACGGAGTAGTTGCAATAGTTTTAAACAATATTTTTGCTTTTAAAATATTTTATTATTCCTAACTACCAAGGCAACATAATATGGACTGCAATGTTTGTGTAAGTCGGTCACTAGGTGAAAAGACAATTATTACTCAATCTTTATTGTTAGTCTGTCATAAATTGTCTCAAATATGTCAAATGTTCTAAATCTTTATCTCTAACTATACCAATGCTGTTATCATATTATAAGGAACTTAAGGACAATGTTGGATGTTTGGGGTCAACCGAATCAAAATGACAAACTGTACGAATATTCTTCAAATGTACAGAGTATTTTACTGTATAGTAAAACTATCCCGAGTTCGATTCATGTCATTTCAAACCAATCCATTGGAGGCGTTTATTTAAACAATAGTGCTTACATTTATATGTTTAAACTAGGTCAGGAATGAGTATGAGTCATGTTGCATAAAAACTAGGTTGCTAGTTCAATGATAGAATAACCAGCTTCCATTATTGTTGGTAGGACTCTTCCTTGTGAACAAAGGCCAATAGGTAGAGGATAAGATGTAAACGTTTTGTTTTTTAATATATTTAAAACAAATTGCCATATCCTTATTTTACACGTGCAAGTTTGAAAATGGGCCATTTCGTTAAAACAGCCAGGCGGAAGAAAACTTTGTTAACACTGTGGAGACTCATGTGTCTACTCAGTATATTACTTTCTTCAAAATTACCACTGGACAAATGCCCAGAAGTGTAAGTTAAATGCGTTGTTCTGACATTTCCATTAAAATGTCTGTGAAAAATCTTGGAAGAGTTAATTTATTTGGAAGTGGATATCTTCTTTAGATTATTGCTGTCACATAATTATGTTCCAAGTCTAGATGATCGTTCTACTTCCTTTTTGTGTTGATCCGTCATCGAATTTAGGGGTATAGAAACAAACACAACATACTGGGTGTGATTGAAGCACATGGTCTGAAGTGAAAATACACTGCTCTCTTCCCTTCTCCGATAATAAATTGCACCCGCTCTTCACGGAAAAAATCTCATTCCATTTGTATATATTATTTATGATATATTGTTGTTGTTTTTAAATACTAAGCGAATTAAGATTTTAATTGAAATCACACTTTAAATATTGTTTGATATGTAAAAGTTATGTTTAGGTTTTGTTTAAATTGTCTTTTTCTTGTGACCATAAACGCTGTTGATGTCGTAAACAAGATCCTGCTACCGGGCGTGTCACTGCTGTAAACAATATATGGATATGTGTGTCTGCTTCCGGGCGTGCCCATGCCGTAAACAAGATCTGGATATGTGTGTCTGCTACTGGGCGTGTCCATGCCGTAAACAAGATCTGAATATGTGTGTCTGCTACCGGGCGTGTACATGCCGTAAACAAGATCTGGATATGTTTGTCTGCTACTGGGCGTTTCCATACCGTAAACAAAATCTGGATATGTGTGTCTGCTACTGGGCGTGTCCATGCCGTAAACAAGATCTGGGTATGTGTGTCTGCTACTGGGCGTGTCCATGCCGTAAACAAGATCTGGGTATGTGTGTCTGCTACTGGGCGTGTCCATGCCGTAAACAAGATCTGGGTATGTGTGTCTGCTACTGGGCGTGTCCATGCCGTAAACAAGATCTGGGTATGTGTGTCTGCTACTGGGCGTGTCCATGCCGTAAACAAGATCTGGATATGTATGTCTGCTACTGGGCGTGTCCATGCCGTAAACAAGATCTGAATATGTATGTCTGCTACTGGGCGTGTCCATGCCATAAACAAGATCTGGATATGTATGTCTGCTACTGGGCGTGTCAATGCCGTAAACAAGATCTGGATATGTATGTCTGCTATTGGGCGTGTCCATGCCGTAAACAAGAACTGGATATGTGTGTCTGCTACAGGCGTCCGTCGGGCGTATAATTTCATGAACACGTACGATCGTTAAGATCAGTTTGGCGGTTTACATCTTCGTAATACTTCACACGCAGTTTGCTTATGTTTCATAAGCATGCTGTGCGTATGGCCTCATGTAAATTCATTTAATTGAATAAAAAATAGTATAATTGTCCTGTAGTTTGCATTGTATTAATATGATAAAATGATGCTCGCTGTTCGGTTTTTACGTTACTTATTGTCAACACTCCACCAATGGCAAACATAATAAGCCCCGTGCTACAGACTATTGGCAGTTATGTCGATACTTCGCCGGTGATTTCTGTGTAATGAGTGAGGAATATGGTACTGGAGGAGGCAAACTGCTTGAAAAACTTCTGTGCTGTTGTTTGCCATGACGTTGAATTATGACTTTTATAATCTCGTGGATTTTCTTCTCCAATTTCCACCTCAAGTGCCTAGAATGTTGATTTTTCTCTTTCGAGAAACAAGTGTGGACTTATTGAATCTCAGAGACTAGCAACTATGAAAGGAGTTCATGGTCCAAACGCTTTTTAAAAGACGCAATGTAGTCGATTGGTAACTTCTAAGAGAACCCCAAAATAAACCGGGAGTTAATTATAATCAAATTAAGTGAGTAACTTTTCCAAAAAACATGTATTTCCGAAAGAATTTCGGTGACGCTAGCATCGTATGCGAGTTGTTCTTTTACTGATGATTTTAATCATGATTTATGTACATAAAGTTATAAACTGCGTAGTATTAGTTAAAGGTTATTAGTATGCACTTTCAAAAATAGCAGTATACTCTCGGCCCATTTATTTCGTAAACACAAGCTGAAAACGCTTAAACCAACTTAAGAGTTTGGAATTTTCTTTCATGCTTTTCGATGAAATATGGAATTTTATCAGTTAAATAACAACAGTGAAAAATGCATTACTAACCGTTTTCTTGACGTTTGAAGGCATTTCTTTTTTACAAAACAAATTGCAGACGAAAACAACTTCTCGAACATTAATAATTAGTTTTATCATCGTTCAAATATCTTTTTCAACAGTCTGTCGTTGTAATGCGTTGTACGGACTTCGCGGAAAAATCACACAACAAATAAGAAATTAACTGATGATTTTTTTACTCCACCCACGCTTCAAAATTTGTCAACAACCTAGCATGGTCTTCATTCTTTACCTGGAAAACGACCTGTCTTCAAGCGATTCAGACTTGTCTGACAGTGAGGGGTGACTGAATACCCATTCATATACATATTGTAATACTTTCATTTTAACCGACCAATCAAATTTTAGCTTCAGAATACGCTCGCAAGAACGGCGCGGTTACAAACGAAACCGTTGGAACTGTTGAAACTGACTGTTGAAAGCCGCTGTTTTGGCGGCACAAGTTGACCGTCTCTTCGGTACAAAACGGCACTACGATGTTGCTTTGTTTAACTGATTGTTGAGAACGTTTTGATAAGTTTATTTGCAAACAGTAGTATCCGTAACACATCATGTTTTAATGACTTAATAGCATTTAACGTTTTAGTATAAGGCATCCATTAGGCAACATTAGACACTCACATGCCAACACATAGGCAATCACTAAGTGAGATTTTACACCAGACACAGATGAAAATGTGCGAGGAAACAATCCGAGAGGCCCTTTCATGGACGCCCTGTTCCCGCTAAGCCCATTAATAGATAGTTAAGGTGCTGTGGCTTCTCCCGCCGGACGACATTCAATCTGAATTGGTCGGCGATGAATTTCTCTTGCAAGCAGGATTAAAAACCCCGAGGAAATTAGGATAAGGCGAAGGCCGTTATCCCGAGGGAGCGTTTAACTATGAAAACTTGAATATTTCATCGGCTAATATTGTAATATTTGGAAATTCTACAGGCTTATTTGAGGCAATAAATGCGAAAAAGTTTCATGAGCCTGCTGAAATGAATTGAGAACTTTAAAACTGTAGCATTGGTTCAGGATAGGAGTTTTGTATTTCATTATTTGGAAAAAAGACAAATATTTTTTTTAAACTAATTTAGCTATAAAACCTGTCTATTTACGTTAAAAAAACCCATTTCGAATTAACTAAATACAAGCAGCTCAATGCCATTTTTTTTTCGAAGTATATACAGTAACTGTTTCAAGCGAAAGTCGAACATAGTCTTAAATGTCCCTGTCGTCCATATTGCACGAGCCTGTACTCAAACCTGTATTACAAATTGTATATGTCGCCCTGGATACCGAGAACCCGCTGTAACATGTGTATACTTTTGCAATGTACACAGACACTGCAATAAACAAGGTATTGCTGTTTCACAATTACCTACCCTTACCCTATAGGTACTGTGACACTGCAATAAACAAGGTATTGCTGTTACACAATTCCCTACCCTTACCCTATAGGTACTATGACACTGCAATAAACAAGGTATTGCCGTTTCACAATTCCGTACCCTTACCCTATAGGTACTATGACACTGCAATAAACAAGGTATTGCTGTTACACAATTCCCTACCCTTACCCTATAGGTACTGTGACACTGCAATAAACAAGGTATTGCCGTTTCACAATTCCCTACCCTTACCCTATAGGTACTGTGACACTGCAATAAACAAGGTATTGCTGTTTCACAATTCCCTACCCTTACCCTATAGGTACTATGACACTGCAATAAACAAGGTATTGCTGTTTCACAATTCCCTACCCTTACCCTATAGGTACTGTGACACTGCAATAAACAAGGTATTGCTGTTTCACAATTCCCTTCCCTTACCTTATAGGTACTATGACACTGCAATAAACAAGGTATTGCTGTTTCACAATTCCCTACCCTTACCCTATAGGTACTGTGACACTGCAATAAACAAGGTATTGCCGTTTCACAATTCCCTACCCTTACCCTATAGGTACTGTGACACTGCAATAAACAAGGTATTGCTGTTTCACTATCTACCCTAACCATATAGGTACTGTGACACTGCAATAAACAAGGTATTGCTGTTTCACAATTCCCTACCCTTACCCTATAGGTACTGTGACACTGCAATAAACTAGGTATTGCTGTTTCACAATTTCCTACCCTTACCGTATAGGTACTATGACACTGCAATAAACAAGGTATTGCCGTTTCACAATTCCCTACCCTTACCCTATAGGTACTGTGACACTGCAATAAACAAGGTATTGCTGTTTCACAATTCCCTATCCTTACCCTATAGGTACTATGACACTGCAATAAACAAGGTATTGCCGTTTCACAATTCCCTACCCTTACCGTATAGGTACTATGACACTGCAATAAACAAGGTATTGCCGTTTCACAATTCCCTACCCTTACCCAATAGGTACTATGACACTGCAATAAACAAGGTATTGCCGTTTCACAATTCCCTACCCTTACCCTATAGGTACTATGACACTGCAATAAACAAGGTATTGCTGTTTCACAATTCCCTACCCTTACCCCATAGGTACTGTGACACTGCAATAAACAAGGTATTGCTGTTTCACAATTCCCTACCCTTACCCTATAGGTACTGTGACACTGCAATAAATAAGGTATTGCTGTTTTCAAAATCGATCAATAAAATATTCTAATATTATCAACTAAAAACTTCATGATTATATGGTGCTTTATATGCTTATAAAAACGTATAAATAGGAATAAAATATAATGATGGTTGCCTCTAAACTGGAACAATATCCGTGTTGTGTTTTAACATGCATCTTTTCTCTCTATTTTATTGCGACTGTATGGCTTGCCTTGATTGACAGGTTCTAGTTTGATGAAAAGAACCAACTAAATTGCTGAATGGCAGGGATTTAGTGAAAATTCCTTTTTGAACATGACGAATCTTGCCCCTGTTGTGTGGCGGGCGTATGAAGCAATTTACCGCTATTGAAGTGGATTCTCGGGCCGTTATCTCGTCAACAGGGTCGCAATTGGGAGCTTGTTTGATTCCTTTTGTGAAGAAATGTTTTATAGAAGAGAATAGAATTTCAACGCAATTGATATCTAAAGGAAAAAAAAGAATGCGTGGAACAGCTTGAAAACTTAATCAGTGAAATCAGATAATTTTCAATTTGTATAGTTTGAAAAAAAAGTAATATTCTCATATTTGCAGTAGTTATTTAAAGGACTTTTCCAGGTCGTCCCAAGTATATCAAATCAATCCAAGATGGTTTTTTTTAGGTCGTTCCGATTCGAATTTCCAGACTAGCCAAAGTCGTATTTTGGGTTTGAAAAAAATGCATTGTTATGAAAAAGACTGCCACAAATTAAGAGGGGTTGCAGTGCTATCGGCACATATTATTCAAGTGAAGCGTGTACTATTAAAATTTCCAAGTTATTTGTCAGATTGTTTAATGTATATACTTATATAAGGAATCATTGTATCCGACATTTTAGTAGGATTCCAACATACCCATTATTTATACTGTTGAATATCCGTGCCAGTCGACATTCGGCGGTATTTACTATTCCATATAAGGGGAATATTCATTGTTGCTAATAATTAAGGATCTGCAGATAAGGCGCAGAATACCCACGCAATTACACGATTTACTTACGCGCTTTACTTTTTTGAGGTTTTTTACGTTTATGCCTGAAACTGGTTACATATTTGAATTATTATCTTACATTGTCTGACAAACTCTTTTATTTGGCTATTTTCAGCGCAGTACCAAGCTATCTTGCAGTAATTCCTATAAAATAATGATAACGCCTGAGGATGTAACCTTCGTGATAAGTTTCGAACTTATTTTTACAAAAGTTATGGACATTTTTAAGAACAAGGACACCGTCTGAACAAAATATTTATGAGTAAATTGTCTGAACGGTTTCTGGACGATTTCATGTTGGCGCATTTCCAATAAAAAAAGAATATTTTAATTTATATTTTGCAGTTTATATCAGCACATAATGGATTTATATCCGACTAGTGCATGTTAGTAAAGTGTTTAGGAGGTAAGATACGGTGTAAGGTTTCAGGTTTTTTAATTGAGCATTGTTGTTGATTCTTAAACCTACCAATGTTCATATTAAAACAGAATACACCCTGGTGCGTACTAAACACGTTGAATGAATAAAGTACCATACTTTGCCCAATGGTTACATTATGAACGAGTCAGTCTTGGGCTAGTATTTGTCAAGTAGTGATTCTTGTATATATGTTTTGCTGTCAATTGAGAGGTTTTAAAGAAAACAAGTATTAACCGGAGCCATTTGTCATTTAAATTAAATGATTCATTATCATGAATAAGTCAATCCTATGTAAACAATATATTCGTTTAAAGGGACCTATTACATATGTGTCGACTTCATGCATTTACATGTCCAGGGACCGTATTACAGAATCATCTTAAGATAGAATTGAACGCTTTCAAGGATTTAAGTTCAACTGTTTTATTACACAGGTAGAACGTGTAATGGTCGATGTATATTCTACAATGCTCACAAACACCTGTAACATCTCAACTTCAAATCATAAATCGGAAAAAAACTATTTTCCACGGCCAAGTGTCAAACTGGAGTTAGTCTTTTAAAAATGACACCAATACTGTCTCCAATAGAAACACCATTTCGTTCCCTGCTTTACCATGGCAAGTATTGTCACCAAAAAAAGCGTCCGAAGAACAGCTCGTCAGCAAGAGTGTTTATTGAACCATCTGACAACATAATTTCTAAAGAATATCAGAACAATTTAAGGGCTACCCAAACTTGTCGAATTGGAATTAGATTTTGGCATAGTTTTTTGGGAAGGGATGTGGTTTGTATTGAGAACAGTGATACATCCAATGAATCAAACAAGAAAAAATGGCTTAAATCTGCACTATCACAGATTTACCATTTTTACAACTTCTTTATTCTTTTTGTCTTTGAAAGAGCAATTTTTTTCGTCAATATCTGCAAATCAATGATATAAGATTGCTGACAAAAAATCAGATCGTAGATTTTCATATTTCCGTTCGAAAATTGATGTTTTATGGCCTAAGCCTAAACCGTTACTAACGGTTTAATAAAAATGCATAAAACATCAAGTTTTGAACTTAAATATAAAAAATCTGGATCTAATTTCTTGTCAGCAGTCTTAATTAACTGGTTTCCATGGATGTTCGCAAAATTTGGCTCGTTCCCAGACAAAATATAAAAAAAGTTGTTAACACGTTCAATCTGTTAAAAAAGTTAAAAAAAACTGATGTTTTATGCATTTTTCTTAACCGTTAGTAACGCTTTAAGCCATAAAACTTTAGTTTTCGAACGGAAATATGAATATCTGCGATCTGATATTTTGCCAGCAATCTTTTATCACTGATTTGCAGATATTAGCGCAAAAAAGCTCATTCTAAGATAAAAATAAAAAAAGTTGTAAAAACGGTATATCTGTGAGAGTGCAACTTTATTAGTGAATATAATTTACGTATTGATATTGCGAAATACAGTCTACATGGTACCAATCGGTGCATTAAAAAACGTTCAGACTATTTAGAAAATTGTAGAATGTGGTACCGTGTAAAAACACGTTTACTAAAGGTTAGCTACGGCTTTGTTTCATACGCGAAATACGTTTATCAAAGTAAAAAATATCCCGAAAAGCAGTAGGCTGTGTGTCGGTGTATTTTACCATAAAACTGACCCTTTCATACCCGAAGTCCTCGAAGCGACTGAGAAGTCTGGTATGTCGGAATGTTGGGGGTTGGGGCACAGTAAGAAGTTTACGTTTCATATGCAGCTAATATTATAACATTAATTTTAGTTTTTGCTTAAGAAAATTGCTTAGAAGGTGTTTTCAGCGTTATGATGGGTGAAATTAATGTTGCCCTTTTGCATGGCGAAGGTTCCTATGGAATCCTTTTTCGTTTTTGAAAAGCGTGTCTTCCAGGGTGTGCTTTTTGGAACAGTCAAAGAAAGGGACTTGACACAGGTTTTTTTTTCTGTTTACCAGAATTACGCCATTTTTAAATTTTTTTCCAAAATCGTCATCAGCAATGTATATAATTATGATGTTAAAGTCCATGTATTTTGGTAAAATATATACAGTCAACATTTTTCTTCCAGACACTAATCTAAATCAGAGTGCAAAATAATATATTGAAGAAATCGTGACAGGCCTTCATAGGCGCTACAATCGATTGTACGTTTTGGATAGGAAAGCCATATAAAGAAACTCATATATTTTAATGAACTTGGAGGGCTGCCACAAAGACAGCTTTGGCTACGGTCATTTAGCGGTGCATGGCTATCACTAAGACATACAGCTCTAATGTACACTAGTCTCACAAATCATAGCTCCATTGCACACCATCCCAAACATTTTGACACACAATACTTTACTATGAGAACTTGGAATGGGAAAATTGTTAAATTCAGGTATTTCGCATAGCCTATTTTTTCGCAACAGATGGGAAAAAAGCCGAACAATGCATGATAAAAATGGCACCCTTCTGAATTCCTTTAAAAGGCTCTAGATTATAACAACTTTCAGCGCCATCACTAGAGAAACAGCGCAACCACTACTCTAAATATGTGCATATTTCCTTTTGAAGAAGAGCTTGTGAGTTTTGATGTGTGCCGGCGTAGGGACCATGCACGACAGTTCTATAACTGCGTGTTTTGCACCGAAATGTCGTTGAAATGTTAACAGATCTCAATATTTGCACACGTCCAAATCGAGAGAAAAGGTTCTGGCACCACCATTCGTTATATTGAAACTAACTCTTAGCCAACCTGTAGTAAAAGAGTTCTTACACAGTACCACATTCTCCAAATTTAATATAAAAATATCAGAAGAAATATAAGTCATACTCATACGTGTGTACAAATAACAAAAGGCATAGCTGCAACACGGAAGTGTCCACATCTCATTTTCTTTGCACCACCGATAAGTGGCGTTTTATAGGCATGAATTAGTGCAGTTTTAATTAAACCATCTGCAGCCACTCATAATGACTTCTCCGTGTTTCAGTGACGCTGCAGCTGTTTGTGCGGGCGGTGGACCCGGAGTTTGACCTTTCGCCCGTGAACGTGACGGCCGTGCGCGGTCAGCCGGCCGTCCTTCCGTGTGGCGTCGTCAACAAACTCGACAGACAGGTAAATCGCCTGGTGTAACTGCATAATTGATATTGGCGTATTGCTCTATAGCTCAAAGCAAAACATGTATCATGAATCTTCAAAATCATGGGGGGGGGGGGGGGGGGGGGAATTCCGACCAATGAGTAAAACATGGTGAAACGAAGATGTAGATTTACTTCATTCCCTGGCCTCGAAAATGCAATGCGTTGATCTTTGGTTAAAGGATTGCCCTCGCAATATATATATATTAAATGGCTGATGAGCGATGTGATCGGCCATGGAGACAATATTATAAATACAGTTAAAGATTACAATCCACTGAAATAATAATCATGCGATCAATGATATAAATAATTTCATAAACTTCCATTTCTCACTTAAATATCTAAATATTACCCGTTTTATACAGAACTTTAGAGTCAGTTATTCATGTTTTGGCAAATTATTGTAAATTTTATTTCGTATCTGTTTTGTTTCAGATAATATGGATGAATCCAAAACGTATTTTGATCAGCACAGAGGACAGGCGAGTCATCGACGATACCCGGATGTCAATCGAGCGTCCTTTCGTGCGTGACTGGAATCTGCACATCCGGAATGTACAGACGGACGACGATGGCGAGTACACTTGCCAGATAAACACTGACCCCATTCAAATCAAACGTATTCGGCTCAAAGTCCAAGGTGAGCTCAAAAACTGTGATTGAACTTACACTTATTTTTTTCCGAGAAACTTGTCGCCATGCAGTTTTCTTATTTTTTTTGTATAATTTCGATGCGATTTACAGAAAATAGAGTGGGCTACCTCGGCCTACTAGAGCGGGCGTACCTGGCCCGAAGTAGCTAGCTCTATTTGCTGTAAATTGTCAAAACCTGACTCTAACTTAATTGGTGTTTGTTGGTGCATTTATCAGAATCGATCTATGTAAAATATAGTGTACAGCAAATTTGAAAAATCTTCGATTATCATTGATCCATAAGTGCACAAAAATGCAAACACCAAGTAAATGCTACTTTTTTTCTACTGACACTAGTTTAATGAGGAGATAGCCTTGGTCGAAAATAGACTGACTGAAATTATAATCCATGAAACTATTTTTGGTGCATTTGACAGAATCGATCTACGTAAAATTAATGAACATATTTTTAAAAAAAGTCATGGGCCCACACAAAAATACAAACACCATGTAACCTACGCGATATTGGTGATGAAACTCACACCGAGAGAATATTAAAGTATCACCTACAAAGTCAGATTAAGAGATATCGATGGCTTTTAAATATGTGAAGATAATTTAGATCCGACAGACATTCTTAAAAACAGAAATTATTGACACTTATATGGTATTTTTAAACAACTTTAGTTCATTCTTGAAAATAAGAGTATCACCTACAAAGTCAGATTAAAAGATATCGATGGCTTTTAGATATGTGAAGGTAATTTTGATCTAACAGACATTCTTACAAACAGAAATTATTGACACTTATATAATAAACAGTTTTAAACAACTTTATTTTCTTCTTGATGTAGCTAAATCTTTCTCTGGTATAAATTTCACAGAAAGAATAGCTCAAGCAAAAACTACTAGTACTTACGTTCTTATGACGCAGTTCATTTCATACCTGATATACCTTCAAAACCTGCTCTCTGGTATGTATTTGGAGCATTGGAGCAATTCTTGTAAAACAAAACATAACTATACAAATGGGTCTCATACGACAACATCATTAAACTTGTAGCTGTAGGCCCGCTGATACTCGCATAACTCTCCTGACTCCTCGTGCTGTCGTGTGTGTTATTCCAAACCAGTGTAGCATAAAACTGAAACTGAGATGTGGCCTCATTATTACACCCACCACCTCCCCGCCGAAAAAGCATTAGATCTGCACTTTAAAAAAAAGAAAAGGCATTACAACCAAAAGTGTTAGCTATTTATTTTACTTTGACATAATAACCTACAATGCGACCAGACATGCACTATACTTAAACTTGACATATTTTTCAAAAAAGGTTCATGCATTTTCTAACCTTGAGATATTGACCTTCCATTCATTCATTCATTCATTCATTCATTCATTCATTCATTCATTCATTCATTCATTCATTCATTCATTCATTCATTCATTCATTCATTCATTCATTCATTCATTCATTCATTCATTCATTCATTCATTCATTCATTCATTCATTCATTCATTCATTCATTCATCCATCCATCCATCCATCCATCCATCCATCCATTCATTCATTCATTCATCCATTCATTCATTTCTAACCTGGTCTAACTCTTGGTCAAACTTTACTCTGGCTTTTAAATACATTCAAAATATATGTCATGAAATCAGTTTTATAAATATCGCGTCTAGTCAAACATTGGGAAAGATATGTTGTTTTATTGAGCAAGAACCACGGAGCACTTACATTCATCTAATGTACCATTGGTAGCTATCTTGGCCATTCCAGAACACAAAAAGAAAAAAACGTAGTCTTTGAATTGCATCGCCCTTTACTTGTTTGTTTCGATCCGTCTTTAATAAATGAGCAACATGGCCTTGGCTTGGTCTTTAGTGTACGAACAATTGACCTAGTGACCTTAATTTTAGCTGACATGATCTATGTTTGCACCATGTTCGCACACTTTTAATTTCATCTTTTGTAAACAGGTTTGTTAATATATCAAATTGAGGGGGGGGGGGGGGGGGAATACTTCAAATTTGGGGTAAACAATTTGTCAGTTGAGCTTTTGACAAGATATCTGAAATTATTTTTCCTTGTGACCTACTTTTTTATGCGGCACAAATCATAGCCCTGACCTTAACCAATTAATAGATACGTGGGATTTTAGTGTTTCTACAAGGTTTTATTGGATATTTACCGCTGTGCTCTTTTTGACACGATATGACCTATATTTCTTACGTAAACATTTTGACTAAGTTTATTGAATAATAATGGTTGCCTGAAAAACTAGTTTTTAACCAGACACAGCCAATATTCGAACTTCATTTTAAAGCTGCACTCTCACAGATTGAACGTTTTGACAACTTTTTTTATTTTTTGTCTTTGAACGAGCCATTTTTTGCGAAAATCCATTGAAACCAGTTATATAAGACTGCTGACAAAAAATTAGATCGCATATTTTTATATTTAAGTTAAAAAATTAATGTTTTATGCATTTTTCTTAAACCGTTAGTAACGGTTTAAGCCATAAAACATTGATTTTCGAACGGAAATATGCAAATCTGCGGTCTTATCTTTTGTCAGCAATCTTTTATAATTGGTTTTCAAATATTTACGCAAAAAAATTCTTTTTCGAAGACAAAAAATAAAAAAGTTGTAAAAACGGTAAATATGTGAGAGTGCAGCTTTAAGCTAATAAAGACCAACTTATTATTTTACTGACTCGCATTAACATTCGGTTGAAATTTGACCACTGGGATAGTAACAAGGTGTTCCAAAGTCTTTCTCGTCTTCTAATTTTCGACAATATATAATTCATAATCTGACGCGACGTATATTATGAAAAAAATACGTTCTGACTAATAATCCCGAAGACTAGATAGAACTTGTAAGAGTTAATAAGCAAAATAACTGGGAAATACAACGGACATCAGAACCACTGACACAAGCTGAATATCCAATCTACCCATTCAGTTCCTGCGGAAATCGAGAATAAGACGTCTAGCGGGAACGTGACTGTGAACGAAGGGGACAAGGTGGAGCTCACGTGCCAGGCGTCCGGAGTCCCAGAGCCGTCCATCTCATGGTTCCGCCGCACCGCCCAGACCAACAACGCCAGGGAACGTAAGTACCCAGGTTACTGGTTATAATGGTTTGGACTGTTATCAACTGCAGTCTTGTAATTGTGGTAATTTCTGTGTGGGCGATTCTCATTTGTTTGGCAGGTTCTAAGAAGAAAATAACAATAACTTATATTTGTAAATTAATTGTTCTTTATTAGCTTTGTTGTAAAAATAAGACACTCCTTATCGCAAGAGACGTGTTCCTGTTTACGTATCCCATGTTCCTGGAAATTATTTAGAGTGTCTTTGCCTTTTAAAAATCACACTGGAAGGGCTCTCGAAAATCCCTCTTATCGTCGAGGCTATTATAGAACAATTTAGCTGACACGCCTTACATATCTTCAATAGCTTCTTGATTTACTCATGCTTAGAAATATCCGTCAATCTGTCTGAATCAGAGCCATTCTTCAGACAAGACTATAACAGGCGTTAAACAAACACCTATCGTTCCGCCAACATCACCGCAAGATTGAGCGGAATCAATGCGGCAAATATTACCAGGCTCTTTCACTTTCGGTGGCCTCGAGTTCAGTATTAATCACAAAATTGGAGGGGCGAGCAAACATATCGCCATTGCTGGAGAGAATGGCCTTTCTTTCTTTGGGGAAAGCAAACACAGCTCACAGCAGAAATAACCCTAAATCAAGAATGGACAAAAACAGTCTGAATTTACCAAGAATCTTTGAAATTGTCAATGACCGTGAAAGAAAGTGTTTCTGGCTGTTAAATTGTTAATTTTCTTTTGAGAAAATTGGACCTTACGTTTATATATTGTACAAAAATGATTCACATACATGAACTATTGATGCTTAAAGAAAATACAATTCTCATTGAAGTCCTGCTGTGGAGTCGCAGCAAACATATCCCTTTAATATCGAAGAGAGATAGTAAACTCCTAATCATAATTGCTTTGGAGACTTAAAAATAAGGCCTTGTTGCTCATTTATTAAAAGTGACAAAACGCGATCACTTTATTTTCAAAGAGAATTGGCTTGGCAATTATATGGAAAGGTCTTAGAAGAAACGATTTTAAGAAATCCTGCCATATCTGATTTATGGTCGTGGAGAGTCTCTGTCGCTGATTAATAGCTTCTTGTGCGAAGAGCCATCGTGATACGCCAGTTTTATAACTGACGTCTCGATACGGCAAAATCTCCATTATGAATCAGTAATTGGATTGAGATCTGACGAAAAGTGACTGTTTCTTATCCTTTGGTCAAGAAGATTAATAGGTTGCATATGATGACCACCAATCGTTTATCTTACTTCATCTACCATCAAACGCCTAGAAATAAACATACCCGTGGGTTTTCTAACTTCATAATACCAACTGTGCGAGTTCAACCAGTACAGTGTTTTCCGGTTGCAATTGAACTGTTTGTTCCACGTTTGAGAGTGTTTCTTTGGAAACAACACATGAACTGCAATATCTTAACGTTAACAAGCAGAAGGAGTGTAACCGTTCTATAACTACTGTGCGGATAACTTGCATTGCTATTCACTTATACCGCACGCTATGTATTGATATTGACCGTACTCCAGTTTAAGTTACAGATTTTTCATTTATAAAAGTTTATGTTGGTTTGCTTGTTTGATTTTTTTTCTACTCTTTTCATCTAGTGTTCGCATATATTGTGTTTTCAGACGTGGGTACGGTCGGCGAGCTGCTCATTATCCACAACATATCGCGCTACTGTGGCGGCCTGTACGAGTGCGAGGCCAGCAACAACATCGCGCCGCCCGCACGCAGGCTTATCAACGTCCAGGTCGCATGTAAGTCACGTGTTAGCACCGGATCTAGAACAACTTCATGGATTCGAGCAGCTAATAAATACACACAAAAAAACTTGCAGCCTATACCCACGGCAACTTAGGATGTTTCTATTCGGTTACTCTAATAACGTCACATCTACGTACATAACTGTCTTGTTTGCGTTCGCAGTTTCTCCGGAAGTGCGGTTCAAGACGCCGCGGCGTATTAGTCAGGAACTTGGAAAAGAGGCGCTGCTCGAGTGTTTCGTATCGGCCTTCCCTCACGGCGTTTCCACGTGGACGCGTAACGGGCGGGAGGTGATCGGCACCGGGCAATACCACCGGAAGTACCGTACAGACATCTACAAGGAGGACGGATTCACGTTAGCGCTCTATCTCAGAATTCTTAACCTGGAGCCAGCAGACTTCGGCACATACGCCTGTGAGGCCTCGAACTCGCTAGGCAATGACAGAGATACAATAGTTTTATATGGTATGATATATGTGTGTCTAGTACAAGTTCGTCTCTTAGAGAAAAACTAAAAAGAAAAGTTTGAAATTCTAGAATATGCCAATAGCTAAGGTTTGCTTCTGAAATGCATTATTCACAGATAACTCTTAATTCATTTATTTAAAAGTTTAATTCAAACTTGATCGTCATTTAAAGTTTTATTTAAACTTGATTGGTGCTTTAAATGTTGTTTAGGAGGCAGTTACATGTTGTGTTTATGTGGCAAATAGCGAATTTAAAAACATTTAGATAGACATCAAATTTCAAACATTTTATTACAATGACAAACATAAAGTGAGATATCTCCAAGAACATTTCAAACATTGAAAGCCCGTGCCTGCGTGTCCTCGTCAACTGGAACATATCTGGCCGAAAATTAAACCTATTTCATGAATAAGTAATTATTTATATTTTAAAACATGTAAACCACTAAAAGCCATTTAACACGTCCAATGACAATTCCATTCTAAAAGGAAATTAGACACTGAGAGGAAAATTTCAGCCACTAGAATGATATTATTTTTATCAATTCTTACGACTTTGCAATGGGCAAAGAGAGACACCAATGTTCGCGATAAAACTCTCCAATGTAAAACAAAGGTTCATTAAATAACAATTTTGAAGACAGCTAGATGTTGTGTACGTTCTCTTTGCCAGACAATTGTGTGGAAATTACCGAGTCATAATTCAATAGAATTGTCTCATGCGTTTGTTTAAAACAAAAGGTGTTTCTCTGGCGTCGATTACGACGCGGTTTCATGGCGATCAGAGGGACATCTAAGGCAGAATGGCGTCCACTAGGGGTTTTAACAGTTTAATGTACTGTTCTCTTTTTATGTTTCAAACGACAATAAACAACGAAATAATTGAATATTAACAATCGTTTTAATGCTATTCATAAAAAAGACAGATTCACTCCAGTGTTTGATAAAATGAATAATCTGCTTGTTTCCGCCTGTTTTGTTCAAAATTGACGATGTTTTAATGGTTAATATTGTTTGTTAAAACGCACTTGCTTACTATTATTGGGTTGTATTCAATTATTGGGTCATATTCAAGAATTGCTTACATTAATCCTTTTCGCCAATCATATTAATGCACAGCGCTGATTTCAAAAGCTTGGCATATGTCGTTTGACAAGAGGGTTAATCCAGATGATTCGTTTGGCTATAGTGTTGGAAGCCGACAGAGAAACGGGAAGATACAATCTGAACGTCATATTTCTCCCCTAAATCATTCCCTCATTTTCATAACCGGGCCCCATTACTATGCATACTGTGTCACTTCGCGTAGGAAACAAGCGACGAGCCGAGCATAAAACACCAGCATTTGTTGTGGCCAAAAGTGTTATATTGGCCTTGCGGCTCCTAGATGATGTTGCGTTATTACTATTGATATGAAGTGTATGGTTCTTATTAGCATTCACTGAATACGGGAATTGTGAGAAATTTGATAGATGACATTTGCGATGACTCCTCTGCACGGCGGGTACGCCTCTAGTCTGCCAGTGCTGGAACCCAGAGAGTACTACAGGGGCAATTAACAAAGCTGCCCTGTAATCTTGTCATGTACGCACAACCTATTGGTATTCTTCTGAAGTGCTGTCACTGTGCAAACTACGTATATTAACGAAATTTGCGTAAACAATAAATCGATGGACTATTCTCATACAAACAAAAATATCGAGGCCTAGCAATATTTTTTCCATAATAAGCGGTTTTGTGTTTAAGCCCCACAAGGAATGCATCAGCACTATATAGCACTGACTGAAAATAGACACAATATCTGTACATATAAATATACCTAGGACACGGACTCGAGCCTCACTCACAGAAAGTTGTTATGCCAATCTAGTTAGAATAAATTTAGCCGGTATATTCTGAACGTCGCTCTCACTAATGGACATACTTTTCAGAATATTATGTGCCAACTCCACCACCGACTACAAGAGCGCCGGTTCGACAACCGGAAGTGTGGACGCCGACGGAAAACCTCTCACATCAGGAGAGGAAGTATGATTCTATAGATCGGGGCGAGATAAGTGCCGGTGAACGCGCACATGCCGTCAGCGGAACCTCGCACATATCTGGTAGGTTTGACATCAGGTCAGCAGATAAGAGATGTACACAATGTGTTCGTGAAGGTGTATTGAATATTTTAATAGAATTTATTCTTAATTAGTGTTAGCATTTCTAAATTATCTTACTTATTGGATTCATCGTGAATCATATATGGCTATGGTGAATGTGCGTTTTAAATTTGTTGTCTGAACAGCGGTGTTTGTGGATTAAATTTATGTCAACTATATCGTACGTACACGCCTTGTAGCAAAAGTAAACAACAACAACAACAACAACAAACACGTTTTTGTCCATGAAACACAATTGCGTTTTTGCCCATATTCTAGCTTTAGATTTCCATGACCAAGTGTGGTAACATTACGCACTATAAGCACGATACTATAATATTCCGTGATTATGGTTGCAGGATTTGTGGGTGCCAGCAACAGCTATCGTCCAAACTCCGCCACCCTGGTACTGCACACAGCGCTCACATGCCACCTTGCCCTACTCGCATCCTTAGTTTTCCAAGTGTACTACAAATACACGTGCTCATGAGTGTGACCTTCAAGTCTTCTGGGGAATTACTTACATATAAAACGTATTATCGTATTCTAGTGCGACGAACCTACAATCGAAGGGAACTGCAATTTATTTTATTTTGAAGGGGAAAATTTAAAACGATTGTATTCAGATATATTGACAAATATGTATATATAATGTGGTATATCTCGTTCGGTCAAGAAGGCCAAGTCCGTTAGGTTATAGCAAATTGATTCTATGTTCAGCAAAGCAAGTGTCATTCTCCCTTTACAATTGGATAAACATGTATATGCACTACTTAAACAGAAACTACATTCGCAAGCACGTACAACTAGAAATTTTCTCCAGGTGTATGATATATAACTGGCACCATATCATTACTTTTTTAATTATTAAATTTCGCTTAATGTTGTTTTCATATTGAAGGCTGAAAATCGACCCGTCAGATGACGCTTTAACCTAGACTCAGTTTAGCATGACTTAACACGTGCTCCTTGTTTGTTTTTCTTAAAATACTGCTTGCAATATTAATCAGCATTTCGAAGTTTTGAAGCATTGAATTATGACGATGTTTATTCCACCCAAAATCGACGATTGAATTCTAAAGGAGGTTTCGGGAACATCAAAAGACCGCCAGTAATGGATGTTATAGTATTATGTGTCAATATAATTAAATTCGAACGGCCAGACGGCGCTGAAAATGTCATTTAAGACGTAGGGTGTGCCGTTAATAGGACTCGTAGCCAACAACAGGCAGAAATGCGTCCGCGCCTGAGGGTGACTTCAAACCAGTTTGAAACGTTGGATGTGATTGTTTTAGTTTTAGCGGTATAATGTGACGTCATCAGAACTAAATTGCAACGTGAAAGTGCTTGTTTGAACTTATTTCAAAACACGTTTGGAAACAGTTCGAACTAGTTCGTTGATATTTGGCTTCACATGTATATAATTTATGTATAAGTTTGTCGAATGCTTTATCATTAGGGAAGGTGCGTAGAGGTGTTCTGTGATTCGTATTTAACGATACACAATCATGTTTAAATGGTTACATTATGTTAAGCTCATGGTCATTCATTGTGCTCATTTATAGTCAACATCCCATCGACCGGATGTTCATAGTCCGCATCCGGATGTCTCTGAATGGATGTAAGCAGAGCCTATGTGTGTAAACCTGCCAGTGACAGTGTAATTTGTGTTTTGAGTGTTTGACATTTTCACTGTGTGTGAATATTTGTGTACATTTCGTAATATTTACTAAGACTGTTTATCCAACAGCTGTATCATAATATTGTTAATAGGTGCACACTAAATTATAATCATATAATTTGTAAATAAACACATAATGCACTTACTATATATTGTAGTTGTCTGTTTTGTTGCCTCAAAATTACAGAACCAGCGGATTACCGTATTATAAAAAAACACTGAACATCGACGTGTACCATACTATACAATGAATGTTATATGGTACACGTCCATGAACAGTGTTGATTTTATGTCAGTGTAGATTTGTCGATGTAAATTGTGAAAACAACGGTACAATTTTAAACATTTATTATAAATATTGATATAAAATTAGAATGCAATCAAAAACAAAACAGTATTTATTGTAAATGCATTTTCCCAGCATGTCGGACTGTCAGGCAGATGGGGATGTAGACTTGTACATGGGAGGGCTACTGGGATTCACCAAGGCAGCCTTGTTTAATCTGTTTACTACCAGTGCTGAACTTACATGGTTGGTAAGCATTAACAGGACCAGTTGTTAGCGCTGCCTTAACAACTAATGGACAAAAGCGTAAATGCTTATCAATTGACATTTTACTTGTAAGACAATTATAGGTCAACAGTTCAGGTCAGATCATTTTCAAACAAGTTCAAACATAATAATTTCACATAAATACTGGATATGCATAAGCTTTCCTGCACAACTATTCTAAACAGTAATCTCAAATTGTTAGTTAGACAACCATTAAACCCTGTTAATTGTCACTGCAAAAATTGAAAATACTAAGTAATGTAATACATGACCAGTGAATTGGATGAAATTCCCTTAAACACCAGTTTGTCTTGGGGTTATGTAGGTAAGCAAACAAGAAATGAAATAATACACATTGGATGTTTGAACCTTATACTAGTATTCAAAAAATATTTAACCAGAAGTTTATTCAACTATGTAAAAGAATGTTGATATACAGATGTAAACACCAGAATATCTGAGAATTAACAAAATGAAGGGAACTTTAATGTATAATTGTCGTGTATAATTTTCAATTTTCTAATGGTAACACAAATGAGCAGAAATGAGACTTGTCATGACAGGACAATCATGTTTACAAATGGCACACAAGTATAACAATCGTCATATTAACTGAGGAAACCACCAGTATTATAACACTCACATGCTGAGAAAGGGTGTCCCTAACACTAATTGTATGGTAAATTTCGGTTTTACTAAAAAACAAACCATTATATCAAGTTGAAAATATCAAATGATTATTTAATCAAAATAATAGCATTTTTCGAGTAAAACTTATATTTACTATCCAATCAATGTGATGGGCACCTTCAGTTAAAAATGCTTTATTGTTAAAAGACATGTATCGCAACCTGGCAAGTGCCCTTTTAAACATGGACAAATTAGGTAACTCAGGAACTATCTGATCACAGCTAAGCTTATAAATACTTATTTATAGTACAATATATAACCTGTGTATAAAATATACATGTAGTACAGCTATAACATACAGAAGTATTTCTTGTTTGTTATTATAAATAAGGCTAGAATTTTTATGAGGAAAAATCAACAGCAGATATTTTTCTTATATTAACATTAATATGAATGCTATGAAAGTTATTAATATCAATTTTGTAATATAACATTTTTTTATATTTTCATACTCGTTAAATTATTCAATATTTCTAGGGAATAGCACCGTCATACTTGTGTTAAAGTTTTATATTTGATTAGTTATATGAATAACAATACAGATCCATCTTGGACAGTTTATGGAGAAAAAATAGTTTTATGATACAATATTAACATCGACAGGCACATACATTAGAGAGTGAGACGAGACAGTGTGACATAGACTGAGTAGTGAATGCTGTGGTTGGCATGGTAACTGTTGTTACTATCTCTGTGCAGCACGTAGCTTGGCAGCACTCCGGGTGGACCGGTGTGGGGTTGAGAACTGGCCTGACCTGCAGCACAGAACAGCATCTTGTCAATTAATTATAGCACACTGAACAAATAGCCAATCACTTCATCCTTAACATCTACATGATCCCACAAAAGACAAATGGATTTTATTTTGAGCAGTGTCTTGGACAGGCAGTCACATTTGTGTCTTGTATAGCCTAAAATGTGTGTTTTAAGTCCAACAAATTTATAGCCTATGGACAAACATTGCTAAATAGTTTGAAAAAAATATCTAAAATTGAATAAAAACTGCACAAATAAAATAACTCAATGTTAATGTTACTATGATGCTTGTGGAACAATGAGCTATTCAAACTATCAAAAGGAACTATTGTATATGTGTCTGCATTGTGAAAAGCAGCATACTTCTATAGAAATACATATAACATAAATCTATTAAGATTTTCATTCAAGTATTATTTTTCTAGCCCTATCATTTCTCTGTTACACAGTAACCAATTAGAAATATATTTCAGTTTACTTTAAATATTTTTCACAGGTGACAATAAACATGCTGTTAGTCTAGCCTAGGTTTCAAACACGTGTTTCTAAAATATGCAGCTTTCTACAAAATATTTTTGACAAAAGAGAAGTTAATTCAGAAAAAGAAATAGGACTTAGTATAACAAGAGCTGTGACAGACAGCCGCACACATCTTCTGGATACATGACATTCGGAGCTCATCGGCCATTTTTATCAAAAACAACCTCGGATGTATGCCGGTACATCAGTTGAAGTACAAATGTAGTTCGTAAAATTTTTAATTATATCATTAATCAAATGTAGTGTTTTAGAAATTTATTGATCTAAGTTTAAATTAATAGCCAGTGAAGTGTATTACTGCAAACACAATTAAGATTCCTAAGTGTTAAGTCATAAAGTTTAACTGCTAAATAAAATTACTAAGCGATCTTCTCGCAGCGGACTTAAACATACCACTTTTTGAGTATGTAAACCATCCAAATACATCCGAGTTTGTCTTACATTAATTTCATAAATAAAATAATTTACTGTGTCATTTTGTCAGTTCTTTTCTTATTGCATACTTATTTCTACCATAGTATGGTAGATAAACTTGTAGAAAAATGGAAATAACTTGAACAGTTGCTAAAAGAACAGATAATGCTTTGTATCTAATTGACCCTTCCCTACCACCAAACATGCTATTAAACAGTAATACATGCAAGTAAGCTGGTAACAGGCTATAACTGTAGTAACATATACCTACTTTCTCTTAATTATCTATACTGTGCTTCATAATAACTGAAATTAGGAGGCAAACAATGATATACATGAAAATGGAAGTGTTTACAAAATATATGATGAAAGCAAATGATACAAGTTACAATAAAAACAACTTCTTCATGAAAACTAGATTCTACATGGGACAGAGGATGTGTAAAGATAATCAGTTAACCAAGCTACCTACCTATCTCCCTTCTTTGGTGATGACCGTGACTTCCGGCTTACGTTGAATGACATCTCTGAGTCTTCCCTAAAATTATTTTTTTTCTGATAGTTAGATATGATGCATACAATTAAAATCCCTCAAACACCTTAAAAAGATTCTTTATTACTGAAAGACATAAGTTCAAATTAACTGATTACATGAAGACTAAATCAGAAGGAGCAAGGTCCCGACATTGACTGGTTTTACCTGAGAGGCATGAAGTCTCGCTGTGTGTAGTCAGCATCCATCAGTCGATCCTCCTCGACCACTCGCTGACCCCCATACCGGTCCTTGGTGGGTGGCGAAAACTCAAACTGGAACAAAATAAATACACTATGTAATTAATTTCTTAAATGACTTGGTAACGCATTCCATGTTCATAAATGAGTTCAGAAACATGTGATTTGAATCATCATTAAATCAATATTAAATCGTTAAATAAAAGCAATAATATAATAAATATAGAATATTTTGCTAGTTGAAAACAAAGGATGAGTTTAGATTCAACCTATCCAGAATGCCCTCCCCATCCACCTGTTCATGTTTGAGTTAGCTTGTATGCCCTGCTCTACAGCTCCCAGTTCTTTTTCAAGTCATACTGTTTGCCCTCCCCTACTGTCCCCCATGTACCTGTTCATGTTCACGTCGGACAGCATCTGAAAGTTCTTGCTTAAGGAGGTTGACGTGACGTCGGCCATCAGCCATTTCTTCTTCCATAGCTCGTACACGAGAAATCAGGTACTGCTGTGTGTCCACAAATGCTCCAACCAGGTTCTGGATATATATGTAGAAAATAAAACATAACATGATAATATAACTCAGCATGACAATGATGTCTACACTTTGGTTTGCATTACATATTATTATTCTGATAGACCAAGACTTCGTTTGTCATAAATAAATTCTAAAAAATTTAAATCTTAAAATCGCAATCAATTACCAATCATTGTAAGTTTCAGAATATCATCAGTTGGACATATTCCGCACAATAAAAATGATTCATCAATTGTCAAATTCATTCTGCCACTTAAAGATAAGAAAACTGCATACCTGGCAGGCAATGAGTTCCGGCCCAGCCTTGCCAACGTCATTAGGTATAAAGTCAGCGTTAAGGAGGACCTTTGACAGTGATACGTCTCTCCCTGACTTTGTGCCAACATCCTGCTTCACCTGCCAATTACAACACAGTCAACATTCATAGCTTGCAAAAACTGAAATATAAATTTAAAATATACAGTTTTTCTAGATTTTTGTCCTTTATACAGCATGAAATGCACAGAAATGTCAAACTAACAAACCTTATTTAATGCTGCTTCCACTGTTTGTATATAATTGGTCAGGATCTCTTTATCTCTGAAAAAGAATAAGGGTCATTAATCTTACTGAAATACTATACACAATTTCCTGTTTGAATTACTGACTATTATTTTTAAAATTAATTTATGCCATTCAATAACTGGTGAGAATACAGCTGTAAAGATTAAAAGTTCTAAATTTGGTCTAAAGATGAATCTACTAGTTTGACTAGTTTTTAAAAACAGCTATAAACAGCTCTATTGATGAAAGCAAAAACCTATATACACATTCAACAAACACATGGGGATGAGATTGCACATGTTGTCCATACTTGGCGACAGTCCTGAGTGCCTTTTCTGCATCGTGCAGGTTGTTATCAAGGGACTCGCGTTCCCCCTCAAGTGTGGCCAGCTGCTTGTTCACTTGACGGACAGTCTGCTCCTTACGCCGCAGCTCCAGCTTTGTTTCTGCCAAACCCTTTGGTGGAAATAAAAGTCATACGCAAGGCTTCGCTATGCATATACACCTATTCATGTAGTGTCTTGCTGGGTATAAAACACAAATTCATGCATATATATGCAATGAATTTCACAAAAGTAAACTAAAAAAATATCATTGATAGTCAAAAGTTTGACTGACCATGCATAGGAGAAACAGTTACACTATAATAAAAAAAACAAAAGAACAATGAAAATGCTGCACTTTGTTACGTAGGCAAATGAAAATCAATCATTTTTGATTTTATCATGGGTGAACATTTCCCTCACCTGTATGGCCTCTGATAAGGTGTGTTCCTTCTCCATGCCCTCGGATGAAAAAATGTCTAGGCGCGACGAGAGCTCCTCCATCTGCCGACTCTGTTCCTGCAACAGCTGCTGGGCCTGCTCCTCCCGCTTCAAAGCGTTGTTCAGCTCAACACACACGCTCTCAAATTTCTCCATTGGAACATACTTGTTGCCCTGTAAAACACATACATTTCATTGAAGGGAATGAACAGATACATCACTTAAAAGGAGAAAATGTGAAAACAGCAGAATGAAGTGATCATCCACATGGTACTAATATTGTAAGATGGATCAAACTTGATAGTTTTGATGGTTTTAATTTTTTGAATTTAAGGTAGATACAACATTCTTAGGAACATACTGGAACCAAATATCACAGAAAGCAAGACTACATTATAATCAAGTCAGACCTGTTGTGTGACAGCAATGTCGGCCCCCTCAGACAGTAGCTCTTCCTTCTCTGGTCCAAGCCTGTCAATCTCCTCCTGGAGGCGGCCCACCTCCTGCAGTAAGCCACGCCTCTCAACCTCCACACTATGCAATCGCTGAGTGAACTCCAGGATGTGTGTCTGTAGGGAGATCATCAGCTCCTGGAAACAAGAAGAGTAAAGTAAATGGTAAAGCAATAACTGTTTTGATATCTACTATTATTATTACATACACTTCACTTTCAAAGCCAAAATGGCATGTACTGACAACTCAACATATCATTTAAAAGAATGTGAAATTATCATTAAGTAATTGTTGTTTCCATGTTTAACCAACCTGCGGGGAGGAAGTCCCAAGCTCATCTGGTGCTCGGTCCCTGAGGGCCCTGTTGAGGCCTCGCCCCAGCAGCCTGACTAGCGAGTTTCTCTCCCGGAACCCCACATCCGGCCTCATGGACACACCCTCATAGTACCGGCCGAGACGATCAAAAAGACGAGTGAATGAGTTCCTCGCCGCATTCACAACAGCACGGGTTTCAACCGAACCAACTGAGTAAAAGAAGAATTGTCTTGACTTTTTGGAATTTCATTATTATCAACAAAGGTTTTGTAAAGAAATCTGTTAACATTTTCTTTTTTCAAAATTGGGTTTATAAAAGTGTTCATTCATGGGTTACTACATTCTACAAAGTTAAAAACATTGAGGACAAGATTTGAATGCCTTAATTGCAGAAATTTTTAACAAAATCATTTGTTGGATTAGGTAAACTAATTAAAAGGTGTGTAAATAATGGTAGTAAAATTGACTTAACTACCGTAAACCTGCCAATTGGTGTAAGTTTCCTTTTTTTCCAATATGAGATACTGTTTTTAACTTTTAACATTTTTTCATCAAAATTGATCTTACCCATTTGATTTAAATCTACATCAAAATGTAACCCAAGCAATTTGAATATATACAAATATGGAGATGCACACTATATTAAGTACTGGTATACTTGAATAAAAACATCAATATCATCATAAAATTTTAATCCCCAAAACTGTACATTCTTTCTTTTAAAATAATTCATCGATACTGTTCTTACTTTTCCTGTCCTTGGCCTTGACCTGTGCTACTGTCTCAAGGAGCTCGCTGGTACTGGAGGTGAGAGTGTGCAGCAATTCGGAGCTCGTCAGCCATGCAAGCAGCCCAGATTCACCTGGCAAGCCCGACCCCATGTAGTCATCCTCATCTGAACGTTACAAACCAGTTTAAATAACATGTGATGCAAAATGGGATAAGACAGACAGAGTGGCTCATTTGAAAACTTTTGTTTGAAAAAGTCACACATTATAAAAATACAATAACAGTAAAGTAATATTGAATGTTTTTCAAATAAATGTATATCAGACAAAGATTCCATACCTGTGTCTCTAACAGGGACATCAGTTCCTCCTGTGCACACCAGTATATTGTTCTGACCTGTGGCAGAGTCATGTGTCACAAAAGTTCTTGTGCAGCCCTCTCCAAGACGCCTAAGTCTGAAGCAAATCATAAGGTGTAAAGGAGTCTTGATTCTTAATGCTTTTAATTATATGTAGAAAACATAAATACGCTTGTGCATGCTAGAAATTCAAGAATGATAATTTAGCGAACACTTCATAAATCAATGTGTAGTGACCTGTTAGCAGCGAGAACAGCAACAGCACCCATCCTGAAGATCATGAGTGGGTTCCTCCTTGGAATATGACTCTCCTTCACCTTACCGCTGGCCTTGTTCATCTCTGTTGTGAGGGTGTGCACAAGCAGCTCCACCCGCTCCCTGCAAACGTCCCAGTTGTTGAGTTGGTCCTCCATGATGCGTCGCTGCAGGGCCAGTGAGTTGCTTCGAGCACACAGAGGGTAGAAGGCTCCAATAAGCAGTGAGCAGGAGGCAAGGAGGGCAGAGTGCTCTCGCCGGGTCTCAGTCAGTTTGGCCTGCAGATCTGTACACTCTGACTCCAGCCCCTGCTGCACGCTGCCCGTCATCCGGATCTTCTCCCATGCCTGATCTGCGACACTCTGACTCTTCTGTAAATAGAAACATTCAAGTATTTTTACCAAACACAACTCTTTTCGACTTATTCACAACAATATTGAAACTAAGTCAATGATGAACAAATATCATAAGTTTTTGTTTTACATGTAAATAAATGTAATGCATATAAAGTATATTACTAGGTGTCTGACCTTGATGCGTGTCTGCATCTCAGAAAGGAGTTGCTGGTAGTGGTCCTCCATCTCCTGCTTCTGTTTGTGCCAGGCCATCTCCCGCTCCTTCGTCAGGCTGGAGAGTTTGGTGAGCTGGTCCTCGTGACTCGAGTGCTCCTCCTTTAGCCCCTCCTCCCGTGAACGCAGACCGTCTTCCAGGTGGGATATCTGGTGCACATAAACAGAACCTAAGTAATATTGGTAGCAGTATCTTAAGCATCTTTAGAAGCTGCATGAGAACTAATATAGATTCAAAAAGGTTTTAGCTTTGCCAAAAAGAAAACTATAGGATTTGACTAATTAAAATAAATTCTGAAATATGATCACTACTACTAGCATATAACAGGGCTTTCATTATGACATTAAAACTTGACCAAAGAACTTCCTACAATCATTTTTGGAAGTATGTCTGTATAACAAAGGTCACATGCACTAAAATATCTTGATTCAGATATAAATATCAATTTTTTTGCATGAATAAAACCAATTCAACAAAGCAATGTTTAAACATTTTAATTTATTGAAAACTTATGGAAATGTGGTAAAAATTATCATCTATACAAGGTTTTAATACCTGGTAATTTGATCTGCCAACCCTTTCAAAAGTTTCAATTCAAATGATGGAAGTTTCTGTACTTCCAAGGACGGAATTTTTGCCCAATTTTAGGGAGTAATATACTTACAAACTGTCTTAAACAGAAGCCCTGATCTAAACATTTCATTAGATTTAAGAGAACAAATTTCTACTTTTTTACTAATGATCTTTGCAAATATATTTGAAAGCTACTAATGATCTTTGCAAATATATTTGAAAGAAAGCCTCCTTCATACGTTTTGGTTTAAAAAATACAGTACATGTGTATTATAGGACAAAACAATTAAGTTTGGTATTAACACTTTTATATGTAAAAAGAACGCTTTATCATTCTAAACCTCTGTGGTACAAAATGGAAATGTTGTGCTCAAAATAAATCTTGTTCTTTAAGAACTATGAAAGTGCAACCATATTTCGAGAAAGGTGATTAATACACTTTGCTGTAAAATACATGCATGCATTTCCCTGTAGAACCAGTCCATACAAATATACAAACTCCACGAGATTCCTCAGCTTTATAATCAATGCAACATAGACATAAGATCAGAAAATGAGCAGAAATTTGAAGAGATTCCAACACCTTGATTGTATTAAAATCATGCTGAGTACTTCAGCAGGAGGAAGGTAAAAACCATTGAGAGTGCTAAAGTCAGATATGCATCTACCTTCATCCGTAACTCTATGTTTCTTTGAATGCTTAGCATTTCCTAGCAAAATCAAAACAGGGTAACACATTACAATGCCTATGAACATAAACTTCACTCGGAAATGTTGCTCTTCAAACAGTCAATCTCTAGTCACAGAGAACACAATATTGCACAACACTGACTGAACATTTAAAGAAATTACACAAGATATTGTAATGAAAAAAATGTGAAACCATCGGAATGCAGACTGTGTTTACCAGCACAAGAATGTTCAATGTTCAGCAGTCTTGCATCTTTGCATGTTAAGTATTCACTAACCTCAAGCTCAATCCTAAAGTTCTAAAAGTAAAAGAACAGGACAATGGCAGTTAAGGGGAAAATGCAGACAAAATGTATACTAATTCTCAGCATTGAGCATAGAAACTTTGGACAATATGAAAAACTAACAAACACACCTTTTCAGGCATGTCTTCCCAGTAATAAATTAAATACATCAGTATATTTCATGATACTTTATTTACTTTATACAAGTTATTGAGCACCAACCTTTTCCTCAGCGTTCTGAAGGTTGTTGAGAAGGGTGGCTACTTGGTCGTACACCATGTTGGTGAGATCATGCCACGAGAACTGATTGAATGTCTTCTCCTTGCTAGGTACCACAATACGGCCCGACAACAAACGCTGGTACAGGCCGTGCAGGAATGCAAGTTTTTCCTGAAAACATGAACGTGACATTACCTTTAAGAAATATATAATGTTGATATAAAAGTATCAGGGAGGTTGGGTATGTGACTTGAACTTATGCTACTACATCAATACCTGATTGAAAGTGATCCGTGGCAAAATGTAATTTTTTAACAACATTGTTTTGATCATATATGTTCAGATCACCACAAAGCTGCAGAAGACTACATATCATGCAATCTGTGTTGTGTAAAAAACAACAACATATGAATTGTTATTGTATTGTGAAATTGATGTTATAAAATTTTATAAAGATGTTCTTTCTTATCCTGTATAAAAACAAATTAGTAAGTTTAATGTGTATTTATGAAGGATTTAAGACTATTTGAACAAACTTAATAATTTAATATAATTTTGTTATGTTGGCCCACTACCAACATTTTCAACTGCACACATCTTGCCTGGTGAGGAATTTGGCCTCAAAAGAGGTAGAACATATATGTTTGCAATCTTAGGCTCTTAAAATCCATTAAACCCAAGAGCTTCAGGAGGGCTTTGTCGCCTTCAACAATTTGTGACAACTTTTAAAGGGAACCCTGGTATTGCGCCAGATGTTCCAATTTGTTTTGGTATGAAAATGGATAGTGATTAACAGCTTAAGAAGTAAACATTATAGCTATTCTAAAGCAAAAATATTGAGTTCAAAATTATTTTGATTCAATCACTTACCTCTTCATCTGTTTTGTGCTTCTTTACTAGCTTCATTATCTAAAATAAAAAAATAAAATAACAACATCTTTTATATATCTATCAATAAATGATAATATCTAACAAAACTCTTAAGGGCTATTCCAGTAAAACATATAACCCACAAGGGGAAGGCAATTATTTAAATAGTGTATGGGTGGGGGTCTTTTTTTGCTAATTTGGATCCTGAAAGGGAAAATTTGCTTGTACAGGGGTTGGTCTATTTTAAAAGTGCCTTCCACCAGCAGTTATATGTTTAAATGGAATAGCCCTTATTATTCATTCTTAACATGAAAGAATCTGCTGACAACATTTTACACAATCAGTTTATGACAGATTGTTGATACAAGACTATTTTAATACATGGACTATGTTTATATATGACTTTGTTGATATAAACTATGTTGAAACACAGTCTTTGTCCATATGTCTTACCTCCTCGGAGAGTTCCTGTATACGTGTACGGTCCTTGCTCTGGTTTGTGGCTGTGCTCTGCATGTCCACCTTCAGGCGTGTCAGGAGTGTTTCCAGCTCCCCGTATTCTGAGCGAATCCGGTTCAGCTCCTTGGCGGTCCGGGTGTACGCCTTCTGAGCGTCCTCGAGGGCCTTGTCCTTCGCCCAAATCATCTCCTTACACTGCTCTACCTCCTTTGACAGCGACCCACTAGACTTCTTCATCTTGGTCAACTAACCAATCAAAATCATTAATTTTATATAACCCAAAATAGAGGCATCAGAGGATGTGATAACGGCTTGAATGATATATTTGACAGAACGAGAAATATGAAAGTGAGTTATAACTGTAAAAGTATGCGCCATGCAGTAAAATATTGATCTAGGATCAGAGACATTTTCTTTGCAATGTTTCAATTTCGTATCAAATTATATGAAGAAAAAAAATTAAAACTATGTGTGAAGATGATTGAGGAGATTTTGACTGAACATGAACATGTATGATTTAAAAAGTCAAATTCACATTGCCATCATGTCCAAACAAAAGTATTTAACATCCATTAAATAAATCAAGGGAGGTCATTTAGACACAAAGAACATTTCTGTTTTTTTTTCTAATTTTGCACAAGTCTGTTTTGCCATTAATCAAGTTATCAAATTTAAATCGCTTCTTTACAACTTTTTATCATATGAAGGGAAGTAATTTGGTAAATATTTGTACCAATTAAAGATGCACTTTCAAAGAATTATTCTACCCAATATAGATCAATAGTACAGTTACCTCCTCAGAAGTCTGGTCGAGCCTCTTTCTGTAGTCGGAGAGCGTGAGGCGCAGGTTCTCCAGCACAATGGACGGTGCAGGTGACTTGCTGCCCTTTTCCTTTCCCCCTGTGGACAAGAACAAGTTTTATTGGCTGAAATTAGTTGCTTTCCAAGATTTATCATTAAACTGCTATTTTTTTGGTAAAACACTCTTGGGTGCTGTGTCAAAGAACTTATGAAAGTTTAGTCTACAATACATGTACATGTACATTGATTATATGCACATACTGGCAGTGGAGTGTTTCTTGGCTGGTCGGGGGTCCTCGGAGATCTGGAAGTTCTGTAGCAGCAGTTCCAGCTCCCGCATGCTCCCTCCATACGTCTCCTCCAGATAGATCTGACGCTTCCGGGCCTGAAACAGACACATAGTACATATAAACGCTAACTATTTAAAAGTGGAATGGGTTCTTACTTGTCTTGTTAAATGTACATGTAGCTTAACTCAACATTGCTGATCAATATTGACAAATTAATGTATCTCAAATCATCCAACTGCCCAAAATCTGCATTTCTTGCCTCTCAACAAGTGGAAAGATAAAAAATAACCAGGAAACCAATGCATTTAGCCCCACTATTTACGAGGAAGGAATGTGGCATACCTTGGAGAGTTCTTCCTTAAGTTCGATGAAGTTTTTCTGGTGCACCTCTAGCTCCTTGGACAGATTTCCAATCGTGGTCTTCTTCGTCTCCACCTCGGCAGTGAGCTGACGCCGTACACTGCTGTGCTCCTTTTCCAGTCTGGTAAGGTATAGAGAATGCCAAACTATTTGAATGATGTGTCTGACCAGTTCAATACATTTTATCCATACTCACATTTGATAGATTGTTAAAGACCTTTTCACTATCACATTAAAAAAAGGTTGACACGAAAAGAAAAAGACTAAAACTAAAAAAAAACAAGTTTTAATAGTGGAAACATACAGAAAATCCTACTGCAGAGTTTATCTGGGAAAGTTTTGCTGGTGATGATGGATAATGTGCACTCAATCTAAACAGTAAGTCCTCTAAGTAAGTTTTACTAGTGGGCATATGCAGTGAATCTTACCTGGAGAGTTTCTCTGAGAGCTGCTTGTTTGTTTTTCTTTCATCTTCATATTGTGTTTCCAGCTCCCTGTCAGATAGAAAACACCACCAGTATTAACACTGTCTACAACATAAAAACATAAACCAGAAGAAAGTTTACTATTTCACCAATGTATTTCATATTTTAACTACTTAATGGTTGAGACCGTTACCTTCTGCTATTGGTTAGCACATGCTACATTGTACAATTCCTATCATGACACCTACTTGATTTGCTTGGAGAGTCTGTCTATGGCCTTGTTTGCTTCCCCATTGGCAGACTTCTCCACATCCAGGGCTCCCTCCAAGTCACGCACACGCAACTGGCAACATATCAATGGGTTAAACTTACCAGACAAATAAACATGAACAGACAATTATTAACTTTATAGCTTATACAGTGAAACCATTTATATTCATGGGCATAAAATGTTGTGGCTTTTTCAAAAAAGGACAATTTTGTAGGTACTGAAATTCATGGATTTTCATTTATTAAATATTATTTTTATCAAAAATGTGATCCTAAGTGGTCTGCCAATTCACCCTGCAATTATTTCATTCTATCTGTAAATGCAATTTATGACACTTGATTCAGTGGGAAAATATGCCTATTAGCCCAGATATCCATGTCAATTATAGCTTGATAAGAAATTAAGGTTCATAATATAATGATGCAACAACATCAAGGATATCAAATAGTTGAGCTATTGAACTAATTATTAATTTACGCTCAATCGTTATTTGTGCATTATTTATGGAGCTCGGAAATAATAGATTAAACATTCCATCAAAGAAACAAAGTCAATTGCCAACGCTCAAACACACGAGGTCAATAATCAGCATGTTTTACATCTTCCTGCGCATGAGATTGATAATCGGCTCATTTAAATGTTCCTGCAATGTCATACAAATAACACTGAATGCAAGTATTTTTCTTTAATTCTATATCATTGAAGTTATACAATATATAAGATATCAAAAGTATTATATACAACAATTTAGGTATGTTCACTGTATACCCCTACCATGTACATTTCATGTGAATACATTTAACATTGGCAGTATAATTTGAGAACTAAAGGTCCAATTTTGGATGGGAGTTTGAATTTGAAAGCTACCCAACCCATGAAAACCATGGAAATAAATATCCCAGGAATATTTATGATTTCACAGTATGCTGAAAACCACTACAGACACTAATATAACATTTTCATAAGTTGTCCTTATGTTACATTAAGTCAAGTTTGCACATTTTACTTTGGTTTTGTAATAACATTCATATAAATATTGACTATCAATAAGCATTTTGGCTAACTTTAACCAAACCAGATGTAACCAGTTTGACTGGCAGTGCACTTTCTAATAAGAATGGCAAACCAGATCTTCAACAGTTTAGATATACACAAAGGAGATTAATATACAGATAACAAGTTAACAGTACCTGCACAATTTCTGAGTTGAACTTGGTCTCCAGATGAGCAGCCCTCTCAGATTCAATGCTTTCTTCAATGGACCGCAATCTTTGTAGAGCTGACTAAAACAATAACGACCTTACTAGTTACAGTACATTCAAAATAACAAAATAAAACCAGGCGTAGAAAAGTAATATCCATAAAAGGCAGCAACCATTGTCTTACAAAACATTTAGAGTCCATCGCCAATACAATCTTTCTATCATACCGAACAGACACTTACCTCAAGGTCCTTTTTGAGGCGTTCCTCTCTCTCTCGACTATAGTCCAACTCCGTGTTTGTTCGCCGTACATTGTCACTCAGGTGCTTACGCTCATCTGAAAGTCACCCAATAGAGAATAACTTTGTGTATTTAAAGGGACACAAGGTTAATGCATAATCAAAGCTATTTTTTCTATAAGTTTGCATCACAGTCACTGTTTACTTAAAAAGGAAAATTTATTGACGCTTCATCACTAGTCTTATTGGCAATGGATATATCTTACATCGTGTGTTTGCAGTTTGCAGAACTGTCAGTGTTGATATTCCATAAAGTTCTACTGGTATTTAAATTTTCATAAATAACATTGTCAAATCAACAGAAACCATCTT